>NC_137674.1:8919681-9414681 GCF_963989245.1 Nansenia antarctica
TTCATTTCTAAGTAAGTACATTACTCCCAGCCTGCCAAAAATGTCATGGGCATTCAATGTTTAGCACATTGGGGGTACTCGCACCTTTGGATTATACAATATGTTTAATAGGCCCACTGTCACACAGCCAGTGCTGGGCCAATGATTTAATAAGACAATGTACACTATCATAAACGCAAACAAACGCAGCATTTGTACCTGTTCTAATGAAGTGCAGGGATATGGGGTTGCTGTGTCCTAACACGATGAAATCATTTCTCCTAAATGTTCATGTCCAGTGCCATATCACATAGTTGATTAGATTTGGTTTGATATGCATAGTGTAAGGGGTGACATGGTTTGGGTCTGTGTTTTCCAGTTTGGACAAAGCCCTCCACTCTGCTGGCATCAGCTCCGGGTTCATCATCTTTGGCACCAACCTGACCAATCCTCTGAATGAACTCCTGTTAGCATTGCAGCCTGTGAGTACACTAGAGCCTCTCTCGCTTGAAGTAGGATGATGTCCAATATTGTGAGATTCAAACTGATATGCTTACATTTGCTCATGTCATATTGCCTGTTATCTTGAATGAACACATTACATTTAGAGAGGGTCAAACATCACTTTTAGTATAATGGAACATTAATAAAGCCACATTCCTGGTGATTGCAAATGTACTCAAATGTCCTGTGGCTAATCATGCAGTAGTAATAGTAGTGGATTTTCAAAATGTTCTTATGTGTCAGTATATTGTGTATCCACATTGTTCTAAAGTTACCTAATCAAGACCAAGCAGCTACAACCCTGGCCACTGATTTCAGTAATTATATTGGATACTTGAATAACAATGTATCACCCTGGGGGAGTGAGAATTATTACTACCTTCATAATGGCTTCTCTGAGATGTGAATGACCAAACCTGTTTATAGGATGATGAAATCTAAAAGGTCAGTGTGTATTTTAGTCATTTTCAAAAAGCTTGTCATGTCATGCACGAGTTGCGAGCTAAATGCTGCCAAAGGGCGAGGCATTATCATTTTCTTAGAAGTGACAGGGAGCCATGTCAGTGTGACTTCCCCAAATACCTAGTCTATGGGGAGCACGGTGTTTGTTTCAAAAATACTAAATATATGTTGGAATTCAACAGACACCGGAATGGAATGGCGTAGAGAGATGCTGTAGAGATGCTGACTTAAGAAAGATTTGGAGTGGTCTCTTAATTTTTTTTCCAGAGCTGTAATTAAGCTAGGTTTATGCTTCGAGTAAAGAATAAAACGTTTAACTGCCGGAGTATTCCCTCAATCGGGCAGCTTTTGGACAGCCGAGCCTTTTTAACTTGAGGTCAGTGGCACAGGTCTGAGCATGGAACAGAACATCCACACTGCATAACTTATTATTCTACATCAGGATTCCGAAAGAGAAGTGATTGACAGCCCACCTCATTTAGGTATTGCCCTGCTGGATTGTGGAATTAATTACACATCTGATGCCAGTATTTAAAAGTGTGACCTTTCCCATTAAATCAGTAAAGTCACTCGAATAAAGGCTGTCATGTTAGAGCTGACATTCTGTTTTCATGCACCTGAACCGAACACAATGTGAAATTGTTCAGAATATGTCATTCCCCTTAATGCTGTTGTATACATTAAGTACGGTAACTGTAGCATTAAGCCTGCATCTATGGTCTCTGGTCTCTCATTGCATTGGCTACCAGCAAAACAGCACACTGACTTCAAGTTGTTGCTTTTAACATATAAAGCCCTAAACAGTCTTGCACCTGACTATTTAGCAGATCTGGTCAACTCCTACACATCCTCTTCTGTGTAATTGCCTGCCTGCCCTTGTTAGGGGGTCAGAGACTGTTAGCTCTTTTAAATCTAACCTCAAGCTCTGCCTTTTTAGATCTGCGTTAGCAACTCCCCCTTGCCTTTCCTTATGTCTATATTTGGGTCTATATTTATGTGTACTCCATGTATATGCTTTTATTGATGTGATGTGTTTAGTTTTTCTATGATGTATAGTTTGTTGAGACCCTGGTGACAGATAGATCAACTTGGACACCCACGGCCTTGTTTACAGCCTATTTCCTTGCTATTTAATGTTCACCTTCAGAAAGGCTAACCTTGTACCCTTCCTACCGTGTTGGTGGTGTTCTGCCGTAACCAAGGGTTTGTGTACAGTCCACATCAATTAAACTAGGGGTCTAAAGGCCAATGCACACAGCGTGCGATTTCTGTTGCGCGTCAACATTCCATTTTGAAGTTTGGATGGAAGTCTATGAGAACATTGCATCGCAATGCACACGGCCCCGATTTTAATCGCACGGCGAAAATTCGATTCCATTCATGACAACAATGGAAATTATGGAATGTTGACGCGCAACAGAAATCGCACGCTGTGTGCATTGGCCTTAACGGTTCACATATTCGTAACGAAAATCTTCGCACATGAAGTGAAATATTTCAAGCCTTTTTTATTTTAATGTTGATGATTATGGCTTAGAAGTAAAATATTTCACCTTATGTGTAATGAATCTAGAATATATAAAAGTTTCACTTTTTGAATTCAATTACGGAAAATAAATCAACTTTTCCATGATATAAAAAAATAAAATAGATGCACCTGTACGTCAAACTTGCTCACTCATTTGATTGCATTACACCCAAATGTAAACGTCACAGGTACAAAGAAAACAGAGTGATATGCAAACCCAGCTACCCATGGCATTTAATCAACCACGCCATAGGTGTTTTTATAGCAGTGGACAATAATCCGTTGTCGAGAACACAGGTTTTAAACACTGAAAGTAATGGAGCGTCGTTACGTAGTTCCCTCTTGTCCGCATTTCAGCCAGGAAGTCATACCAGCCCTTTATAAACAAAAATATTAAAATACAATAATAATAATAATAATAATAATAAAAACAATGAATGTCAGTACAAGCTGGCAAGTCCTAATGTGAAGTTGAAAGCTGCTGTGTGAATACAACTACAGTACAGTTCAAGCACAGTTAATTTTCTAAATCTTTTTTATTAGTAGGTTGCAGCTGGTTGCAGCAGTATTGAGACTTTATTATATTTAAGAAAGAGAAGACCCACTGTTTGTTCAGTAAACCACTGTTTGATCATAATTAAAAACAAAAGAACAACAACAATTGTATGTTTTGTGATCATTCTTACCCTGCTATACCGAAAACATACCGAACCGTGACTTAAAAAACCGAGGTACGTACCGCATTGAAATGTTTGTGAACCGTTACACCCCTAATTAAAACGTGTCATCAATTATATGATGGGTTGCCACAGAGCGTTGTCCTTAAGACAACGACTGCAGCGTACACACACTAATATTCAACCTTTTCCATTGTCTGACCACACTGTGTTCAATTACCATCTCAGATGCTCTGTGAGGATTAATTGGCTTAAACGAAGTGTGCCAGGGTGCTGCGGCTAATTGCTCATCTCTACCAGAGAGGGAGGATGTGTGCTCATTGTTCACTGTTCACACTCCAAGTGGGGCTGGCTGCCCTTAGGATGCAATGAGCACCTGTTAAAAAGGGCAGATTTGTAAGCCATCTCGGGTGGTGCAGCTGAACTTTGTTTCTGGTCTGGCAGGTTTTCCCCCTGGATTATGTCTTGATCACAGTCATCACCATGTACTTTGTCCTCACGTCCATGGCTGGCATCCGGAACATGGGCATCTGGTTCTTCTGGATACGGGTAAAGCACGGCTCCTCTGCCAAAGCTTGATTTCTAATGGTTTGAATTCAATAATGTCATATTACCGCTGTGGCCTATCCCATATGGGACTATAGAACACATTAGTGAGGTGAAAATCATTGCACGATGATCGTCCTGCCTTGTTCTTGGTGTTCTGAAATGAATGCATTTACTGTAATGTTGGATTTAGGAATTGGATTGTATCCTGGCCCATTGTCGTCTTTTGTGGTATATTACGTTTTTCTTATCATGTGCCTGACATTGTATTGTTTCCCTGACAGCTGTACAAGATAAGGCCCAAAAAGACCCGACCCCAGGCCCTTCTCTTCCTCTGTATGATCCTTCTCCTGATTGTTCTTCATACCAGCTACATGATATATAGCCTGGCCCCACAATATGTCATGTATGGCAGCCAGAAGTACCTTCAGCAGGTGAGGACACTCTGTATCAGCCTGATTGGACAGAGACCAGTCAATGCCCTTTGTATCATAAGACTCTGATTCTGTCACCTGTCCTGCTCTCAAGACCTGGAGGTGTTATCTTTGCCGTTGTGACCTCTATATTGAGATTAAAGCTCAGAGCGTGATCTTTTAATGAGCCCAAATCCACATTACTCACAGTGTGCACATGCCATATACTTCACTGCTGTTCACCCTTATACCCAGACCCATTCATCATCTCTCTGTCATTAATACCACCCTCTCCATATGATCCATTGTAGCAGGGAAGCAGTGGATTCTGGTTCAGTTTGAAAAATTAACTTCAGTTCTGCTCTACTATCATCTTCAGCTAACTCTGAATGAATGTGACGTTTATCCCTCCTAAATGTACTTTTATTCGGACTAAACTAAATGTTTTTGTCAGTTAATTTGTCAGACTGCCATTCCAAATTATTTGTTTTTGACTTGCATCTCTCTGTTGCACCTGCTCTTTGTGAATCCATGAAAGTATGGTTTATTTTGTCTGTGTTTTCTTGCCCAATTTTCCTGAAATTAAACCATATTTTTTCTCATCTTTAGTAGATGTATCAGTACAGGCCAAACATCTGCCTTTATCTGTAAATATATTGTACTGTATACTGTACCAATATTTGATTACAGAATAAATAAAAATAGCATGGCATATCTTGGGGTAACATGATTACCGTAAATGTATAATTTCAAGCATTGCCATAGTTGAAAGTAAAACAGTGTGTTTAAGTCTACTTCCTTCCTGCTATACCATATAGTCCACCATTTCAGTATGCACTAAAGATGCATGCCTCTAACTGATATTGTTTGTCTTTGATCAGATGCCCTCAGTGGGGCAGACATCTGGGAATTCCACCTCTGGGACCACCAAGTTCTGTGATGCAGACGCGCCCGAAGGTAAGACCACCATCTTCTGTAGTACAGCAAGAAAACACTGTTTACATATCGACCTACCAGTCCAACAGAGGAAAGAACACACGGCATGATCAAAGTTGGATCCCTGACTAAAGGAGTTTATACAGGGGCAACAAGAGGGTGGTGTCGAGACAACTACATTTCTTGTATAACATTGGTGCACAAGGCCTCTTCAATAATCCCTATCATCATTCATTATTTACCAGATGAATTAATATCAAGGACAACCATTTACTTATGCATTACGTGGCCTCCTGCTTTCTCAGTGTCAACACGTATTACAGTAAGTCAGCCATGCAGACACAAACCTGAATATACATCATTCCCAATCCAGCGAGCTGGATCACAATCATTTATTAATTGGCCTAATGCTCAAGTCAAGGCTGACTTCGGAGGTTGGGAAGACACCGTGTAAGGCAATACACAAAGAACATTGTCAGAAGTGGTTAAAAGGGAGGGGAGAGTGTTGAAATCTAATGAAGGCAGGAGCACATAGAAACGTGATACACAAGGGATAAAGGACATAGTGACATAGCCAGAATAGTGATAGGATGACTAGAGACCACATTTTGAAGGAATTGTGCCTTTTGTGATAAACCCACTGCATTTGACACAGTAAGGGCATGTCTTAAGGAGCATGTTTAGCTATAGCCATCACAGCTAAAGTGCTGTCACACATTTGTCTTATACCCTTGTGGCCGTTTTTCAAAGAAATGGATGCTAACCACCGCATTTTCGATTATAGTGGGATTGGAACTGGAAAGGAAAGTAGTCTATTATATCAATGACAGGAAATATAACGCCATCCTCTACTCTGAATGGTTAAAGTCATCATGGATATGGTGACAGCCTGGTAAGCCTGGTCAGGTCATTGTGCATAGGCCTATTAAACGTGTGACTGGAGATTCACAATGACAGCTCAAAGAGGCACACTTTCTTGTTTAAAGGCTTTAAGAGCTGTGCAGTGAGTCAAGTCATACATGAGCCCTACTCATGAAGCATATTTAGAACTTTCATTATTCATAAAGAAAAAAATACAGTCCAATACATCATACTGCCAAACATGTGTAATACTGTTCTTGTTCTATGATATTTAGGCCATATCCCTAGTCTAAATATTTTATATGTGAACAAGAAAAAAAGGATATACAGTGCCCTGCATAAGTAATGGGACAGTCAAGCATTCTTACAACTTTTTTTGCTCCAAATGTTTGGAGTTGAAAGTAAACAATTACTTAACAATTAATTGTGAGGTTAAAGTGTAGATTAGCAGCTTTTATTGAAGTGCATCCTTGTACAAGTTGGTTTCAGCATTTAGAAATTACAACACTTTTTAGACACAGTCTCCCTATTTCAGGGCACCAAAAGTAATGGGACAGATTCGTATAATGTCCAAATTAAGCACTCGTGTTTAGTATTTGGTCAACAATCCTTTGCATGCAATAACTGCCTGAAATCCCTGACCCATTGACCCCACCAGACGCGGGGTATCTCTGCTCTGCCAGGCCTGTGCTGCAGCCACCTTCAGTTGTTGTTTGTTTTGAGGTCTTTTTGCCATCATAGATTTTGTCCACAACCCATGGGAGGCCCACGGGTGTCTTTTAAAAAACTAAAATGACCGCCAAGTATTGCTACATGGCCAATACCCATTTTGAATGGCCATAACTGAATAGATTTATACAAAATGGTGGGAACTGTGTGATGTGATCACACAGCTGCTGCTGGTTATCCCTCAGTGTCTTTTGAATCTTGTGGCCTCTGATGATTGGCTGGTGTTCTGATGATTGGCTGGTGTGGCCTCTGATGATTGGCTGGTTGATTGGCTGGATGATTTCCCAATTATCAAGGGGGGTGGATCCCCTGGACTAGGACTCATCTCCTATTTAGGTTTTAAAGAGACACACACAAACACACACAGACACAGACAACCAGAACAGACACTACTACAGACACAAACATATAGACAGACAACCAGGCTACTCATAGCCGTCACATGCAGTCAGACAAATAATGGTTCATAATGTTTGCAGGGGAGTAGAGTAGGCTTGTGCCGGTATCACTATTCTCAAATCAGTAAAGAGTATACTGTACCCAAACTATCTGCTAAACTGGTAATGCCTTTAAAAAAACTAAAGTGACACCAGGTGACAGCAGAAGTTTTCCTCTGGAATTTTACTGCATGTTTACAATCTAAATCTAGTGGCCTATTCAATTAACAAAAGTAATCGTGGTTGTATTCTGTCATGTGCTTGGCAGTTCATTTTGAATTACATTTTGATTTTGGGGATTTTGTTTTACCTACATACGACTAGCCTCTACTTTGCTAGAATTCACTAACTGGCTACAAACATAACGCCAGGTACTTCATTGTTTAACGTCAGAGCCACAGATTCACGTCACTCAGTCTGCGCTGATCTGTCTCGTATCTCGCAGACGGTCATGGGATAGATCAAAAGTAACCCGGCTAACATGTGCTGTCATATTGTTACTTTGGTTACAACATGTAGACTACTCCTAACTGAAAGAATGAATCTGTCAATTATTTTTGTTTTTTTCTCCAACGAATTTCTTAGTTACGTGACATGAATTCTGGCATAGGTTTTTGGTGGTTGAAGATGCAGCCATTATTTAGTTTGGAAATGTACAGTAGGCCTACACCAAAAACTAGCATAGATTGATCAGTGAGCCTGCCAGATGAGCTACTCACATTTCACATGAAATGAAACAGGTACATAAAGCAGATTCTACAAATGACGTCAAACAACTGGAACTTACGATGTATATCAGTGTTTTCGTGGTTTTATAACATAAGTAGCAGTCCCATAGAAAGCATTGAGAGAGGGCGTGTGAATCTCACAAATTAGGTTCTATTTTTTCCTGGATGCTTTATTATCTTCAAGTCTGACCAACTATCCAACCATCTGACCAACTGCCTAAGATTTGATTCCACAATATAATTATTTGTATGTCTGTCTGAGGCCAATGTGTGAGTAAGAAGTTAGACCTGTGGCTAGACTAATAGTTAGTCAGCCTATCACAAGATGCGGTGCAACATACAGTTTACAGTACAGTACATATCAGCTTCGCAGTGAGTAATGCTGGGTTGACTTGCTGTTCAATTTGGACCAAAGTACTGTTCTCTATCCAGAGGAGGGCACTCAAATGTAGCTCTACTGTGATGTTCGTGGGCACACAGGGGCAGTTTGAATAGTAATTTAAACGGAGCTGTGAATAGGCAACATAATTAGATCAGTGAACCAGAGACAGTAATAATGTCTTTGTGACAGATCTGGTCTCAGCACTGCCCCCCTTAACCTTAGTAAGGATCTGGCTAGAATTAGATTTCTTTAGATTAGATTCAACTCTATTGTCATTGCAGAGTACCAGACACCGAAATGCAGTTAAGCATCTAACCAGAAGTGCAAATAGTGATATAGTGCAACACATGATAGTGATAAGTGATAGGTACAGTATGGCAAGTACAGTGATTAGAGGTATATAAGATAAAGATATAGATACTGTATTAGAGAGTATATAAGAGATGGAGAGCAGTAAGCTATGTACAGTTAAGGCAGCTATGTACAGTATGGTGTATATAGATGTATAAATTAGAGACTAATATCCAAAAAGAGGTATGTACAGATGTGTGTTCTGGAGCCTGCTGGTACCTCTAGATGGTAGGGGATCAAACAGACCGGGGCTGGGGTGCTAGGTGTCCTTGATGAGTGAATGCACCAGATTTATATTCAGGAAATGCTTGTGTAATCAAGGGTATCACAAAGTTATCGCTCCATTGAATCATTTATTACTAGTGAATCATAACAATATCATATAATAACTAAAATAATACTATCTCTTTACAGAGATATTGCATGTTTGTGTGAATATTTTTTTTATAGAGCCAACAGAGGCAGCACTATTATAGTTATAGCATGAGATAATTGTGACACTTGAGTCTTGTTAGGGAGTAAAGCGTCAGAATGTTGGACCCATTTTAGGTACCTGTCTCTCACAATGGAGAATAAATCTGCTGCACAGAAGTTGCTCTGCAGGTTGCCAGAAATCAATCCATCTCCAGTTGACTCGCAGTTTAAACCCATATAATTTTTTGCTCACCGCTTGCCAGAAATCACAGCCTCCCAATCTGTTTCTGCTGGTTTGGCCTTTTCCCATCTGTGGTCACTGTACTCATTGTACCCTTGCCACCCACCATCTGTGTAATAATACCTCATTGTTGAATGATGGGTAAAAAAAAACACAACACAATGCTATCTATTAGCAAAGTGTTCTCTGTTACTGCCCAGCGGTGACTGGTGCAGCATCAATCTTATTTGTGTATGGGATATTATATGGCTAACTATGGACTTCTTGACGCTGCCACTTAACTGTCGTAGGCAATTCACAGTGAAACTCATTGTGAACATATCTAAAATACATAATATTATTGATAAGAAAGATCATTTTAAGCTTCACTTCGATAAATATCCACTCTGTAATGTAATGTACTCAGTAGCTGTGTAGCATTCTCACAAGATGTACTGTAATCTTTCACAAGATGTAGTCTGCGGTGTGACTTGTTTGTTGTAACATGTCCAGAAAAACCAGATCGATGAATATGTACAGAGCAGATGAACGGTTGTACTCTCAGTAATGGCCTTGCACATAGCTCAGCATTTATTTATAAATAACGGAATTTCAACAGAAATATACATTTTTACTAATGTAGCCTAACATTTTGGACTACAAATGGATACAGATTTAGCACGTCAGAGATATTTCCTGAGTCAAACCTTGCAGTCAAATGCACATTATCATCTGAAGTGGCTAACCAATGAATGACAAATGAATGACAAATGAACTGAGAAGATTGCTATACCGTGAGTGCTATACCGGAAAGAGATTTGGCAGTAGAAGCAGTGAGGTGTGGATTGAGGGGGTAGCGTGCATGCCCTGTGGTACTGTGGCCTAACTGATAACTGATGAGGAGTCCTCCTGAGGCACTGAGGACCTCTTCTTCGCTCCTGAATAATGGTCCTGTGAGGAGGAGTTCTGGGAGCTCATTGAGATGCACAGCAGCCCAGCACCGCAGCAGCATTGCGTTCAGGAGGCCACAGTCCATTAATTGTGTTTGCCCAAGGTCAGTGTGCAGAGGGCGGTATATGGCATCACTGCCAGCCGCGGAAGATCAGGGAAATGCACATGGTACTTTGTGGTACATGGTACACGGTACACACACACACACACACACACACACACACACACACACACACACACACGCACACACACACAGGTAGAGCCCATTGGAGCCCATTGGATCAGATTGATGGACATGTAAGACATGTAGATATTTGTAATAATTGCACAACTGGTTGGAATGTAATCGCTACTCGAAGAGAAGAAGAGGATACGGCCATATTGATTGTTGTTAGAGAGAAGCTCCAGTGCCAAGAGCCAGAACTTGTGCCGGCTTCTCCTCCCAGCTTACAAACCTGAACCTCTTTTGGCCGTCTTGGAAGTGGCTCCCACTTGCATAACAGCCGTTGCCCAACCATGCATGAGGAGGAGGGGGAAGTGTCAAGCAGAGACAACACATGACTGGGAGGAACTGCCACCGGAAACTGACGTGCAGCAACCTTCACCTTCCAACAGTAGAGCCTGGTTGTCATTGGGTTGGGGAGAGATTCAAACACATCCCATGCTCTATATCAGTATCGCTCATTTGCTCTGCTTGATGTAGTGGGCGATGCAGAGGAGTCCAAGCCTCAAAGAGCCTCATGGCTTCTCTTCCAGGAAAATGGCAGTGTCTTCCAACTGGGAGAACAAAAAAGTCTCCTTGTTAAGGTGATGCCATGGACATGGGGTAGATGAATGTCTACAGCTCTACTCAGTATCACACCTACCGTGAAAATGAAAGTCTTCATTTTAATACCAGTACTCTTGTTTGTATTGAATTCAAACCTTCCCACTCATCTCTTTTGATGAGCTCTGACAACAATGGATGTTTGATAAATCTCTCTGAGAAAATAGTTTTTTAGGATACTTTGTGTTACTTTATCTTCAATTGTCTCCTTTACTGACATAAAGTAATGTTTTTTCTATTATTAAGTGTTATATTACTTGTCTTCCGAACTGAGGAAGAAGTGAGTCTTTGTCACCATTTGGTAAATTGATCTCTTTCCTTCAGCCTTTCATTAGAGGACCTGCAGTAGTATCTTGAAGAATAATGATTCTGATGAAAGTTTAATAAAGGTTTTCTCTCATTCTCTGTTCTCAGTTGATTATATTACGTGTCTGTTTGTCGCAGACTAGATAGATGCTGTCTTCTGAAGGATCAAGCGTTACCATGGCTACCACTCAGCAAATCTCCTGTGGAAAGGGGATCTTTTAATACATTCTGCTGCTGCAAATGAAAAAGAGACATAAAATACATTCTTCTCCACCAGTAATATTGAGACGGACTATCGTCCCTGTGTTTTCTACATGTGATGCACATAAAACACTCATGACTGGCAGCCCCATCTCTAGGTCTGCATGGAAGGCAGAGGCTCTTATATAAGCCAACCCAGAATAGAGAAGCAAGGCCCTAGGCCGATAATGTTAACGTGAGAGTTTGATCTTGTGCTGCTTTCATGCTTTAAAAGGTAATTTCTCTAATGTCAGTAGGCTATTACATTTCCATATATGATTTGTGACATGTGGTCAACTGAATATCACAGTATCACTTGATGGGAAATGAGCCGTACTGTATGAATGAATCAACCAATAGTATTTTGGTTGGAGGCCCTGTTGGAGTATTTATGTACTGTAGTGACCTGTGTGTTTTGTTGTTGTTTTTATACTCCGTTTACCAATGTTACTGATCTGATTTGTGGTCCTCTGTGGCTCAGTTGCTAGAGCATTGCTCTAACAACGCTTAGGTTGTGGGTTTGATTCCCACTGGGACCATATATACTGAAACATGTATGCACTCGCTGCAATGTAAGTCGTTTTGGATAAAAGCATCAGCTAAATGGCATATATTATTATATTATTATTTATATTAGATTTAGCTCATTCTGGGTACTGTACACATGTTTCCGTCTTTAATATCTATTAGCCCCTTATCCTCGCAATTGTATACTTATTGTTGAAAACGTTCTTTCTTTATAGCAGGCCTATTCCATGAGAGCTATCCTTTATATTTGCTAAGAGTTATGCACTCACTGAACACTTTATTAGGAACACCTGTTCACCTTCTCATTCATTCACATGGTGTAATGGTGTGGGGAATGTTTTCTTGGCACACTTTCGGCCCATTAATACCAATCAATCATGGCTTGAATGCCACAGCCTATTTGAGTATTGTTGCTGACCATGTGCATCCCTTCATGGCCACAATGTACCCATAATGGCTATGGGAGATTCACGGCCTGAAAGTGCACCTGAAAAAATTGTAGGAAGTCTGTGATGTCATCATGGAACAGAATTTCAAAGTAATGTTTCCAACATCTTGAGGCTGTTTTGAGAGCAAAGGGAGGCCCTTTCTGTCTGTCTGTCTGTCTGTCTGTCTATCTATCTAGCTATCTATCTATATCCCAAGGCCACGTTCCCTCAATCTACAAACTCTGTCAACTCTCTCAAGCCGCTGTCACCCCCATTTTCAAAAAGCCTACTCTTCACCCAGCCAACCTCTCCAACGTCCGCCCCATCTCCAACCTATCATTCCTCTCCAAAACCCTAGAGCGCATTGTCACTGTCCAACTTCACTCCCACCTCCAGTCCAACAACCTGTATGAACCCCTTCAGTCTGGTTTCCCACTTCACAGCACCGAAAAAGCCCTGGTCAAAATCATCAACGATCTACTCATCTCTGCAGATTCAGGTGCCCTCAACATCCTGATTCTACTAGACCTGAGCGCAGCCTTTGACACAGTGTCTCATTCCATCCTCCTCCAAAGGCTGCGCCAACTGGGTGTTGAGGGCACCGCCCTGGAGTGGCTCACCTCTTACCTCACCAACAGGCAACAGTTAGTCTCCCTCGCCGGTCACACCTCCACCTCCTCCTCTGTCACACAGGGTGTCCCCCAAGGCTCAGTCCTCGGCCCCCTGCTCTTCCTCTGCTACATACTCCCCCTCGGTCACATCATCTGCCAATTCAACCTGGACTTCCACTGCTACACTGACAACACCCAGATCAGCACAAAATCCACCCAGAACCCACCCCTCAGTCACATTAAAAACTGCATATCTACAATATAAACCTGGCTCACCCACAACTTCCTCAAACTAAACAGTGACAAGACAGACAAGACAGCACCAAATCCACGTGAAAGAATTACAAGTGTAACTTTTAGGGTGCTACACATGACCTCTTCCACCTAAGAAACAAAAGATGACTAGCACTAATGACTTGGTACCTACAAAAAATGGCACTGCTACATGGCAGCATTTCAGGTTCTAACCTGGTGATAAAATAGAGCCTGGAGATTTGGACGAGGCTATTTGCAAGATGGGCATGAAAAATATAACGACCACAGATGGGAACACTAATGGGAATTAATCTACACTAGCATCTCCAACTGAAACACCCATTAATAGCTGCACGGATGGGATATCTGTCTGTCTCAAATGCTCCTGTCGGGTTCAAACAGCTATTCGATGACATGACGCCATGTCGTTAGCCGTCCACTTTGTCACACAAGACTGGAAACTACAGTCAACATGCCTACAGACTAGCTTTTTTCCAGAAAACCACACAGCGGACAATGTTGTCGATGCACTCCGCGATATTTGGATGCAAATTAACTTGTGGCCATAACGACTGACAATACTGCTAACATTAGTAGCAGTATTAGCCTCCAGTAGTAGCCTCCATCAGAGCCCTGAATTGGCCATGGCTCAGCTGTTTTGGCCACAATCTCAATCTGGTGGTGACAAACAAAAATAAATAAATTAACAAACGCAGTGCAGGACCAGAAGCAACAGACAGACTGGGCCCTCAGAGTCTGCTGTGCAATTAGGACTCCCAGAGCAGAGTCTCATAACGGTAACTAAATCAATATTTTATAGACAAATGATAGCCTATATGACATAGGACATGAGACAAGTTATATTATTATGAATGCAGTGTGTGATGCTTCTTATTAAGCTAGCATATTATATTATTATTATTATTATTATTATTAGCATATTATTCTATCCAACTGTTTAGTTTGGTTCTGAAGAGAATAAGACATACATGTATTCCCAAGTGAAACTTCAAACGGTTATGGATATGATACTGCGGACTCTACACAAGTGGTCACATGACCAACTACACAAATTAACATTGTGTTAGATCTGACTAAAAGATATTTCGCGGTTGATAATGATTGGTAATGCTTTGCTTATCCCTGTGTGACAGACAATCGATCATATCGCATCCTAGATTCAATATGAATATCCCAAATGCTATTTTACCATGCCCTTAAGTTACGATATATCAGATTGTAAAGAGTTTACGCTCAGCTCAACTGAAGTTGATGACTCCCTCCACGTGTCGTTAAGATGCCTGTGAACATTAGACATTAAATGGGGGAACCTGGTCATATGGTGTGTATTCACACCAATCCAACATAAACATGCAGAGACATTTAAACTGGCATTACTTGTATTCAACTTTTTGGAATCCGTTATACATTTTTTACTTGAAACTTAATAAGTGCACATTTTGAAAGTGCATATGGAAGATCTGTGGAAACCAAAATATGATATTCAGAGTAGAAGCAGTTGAGGTCAGTTGAGGTCTCCTGGTGGCTGATTGGCCAGTGGGCTACAGTGGTGTAATGGCACTTACATCTTGGTGAGCAGGTGCTAAGTGCCACGCTCTCTATTATCTCCTCTAAGGTCGTTACTGGGCCATTACTCACTCAGCATAATAGAGATGAATCCTCAGCAATGGTTGCCATTGACGCCCCAGACATGCCAAACAGTATTTCACACAGGATTTCTTATAGGGCATGAAGCTATTTTGAGGGGGGAAAAACATTCTCCTCTTCTGCCTCTAATCTGTGGTGGAAATCTGATTACTGTAAATGCTATTGGGAATCTTGCTATCTTGGCTGCTGAGTGGCACCAGACTTAGATGAAGAGCTTCAGGCACTGATTATGCTGGTGAGGAGAGGCCAGTTAACTGATAGGTACAGTACTGTTGGGGCCTGGTGATTTGAGTTTTTTGGAGGTTTGAATATGATTCAGTAAAGCTGTGCCGACATAAATGTTAGAAATCTGGCTTCAACAACCCTCTGGCAATTATAATAGTTTTTTTTTTATTTGTATCCATAATTAACATGGCAATACTTTTAAATTATGTCTTTTTAGGTAATTCAGAATACAGCAGTTAGCAACAGCCATCCCATAGTATGTTCTGTGACAATTCTGCTTGGCCAGTGTCTCCAAACCAAACCTTTGCCATCAGGTTTCGCATTGGAGTGGATTTGAGTGTTGGAAAAACAAAGTCCACTACTTCAAAAAGTGTGTAATTACTTTATATATAACATAGATATCACAACACATGTATTAATTGTCACATACTGAAGTGTCCTCAAAGCAAATTGTTTACTAAATTGAGGCCCCCACAGTTGCCACTCAAAGGTGTACGGTCATTTCACACTATTCAAAGAGCTGCAGTCACAAATAATAAAACAGATAATAGTCTGCCTTCTGTTTTCAGAGAAAAAACAAACTGGCTTCTGTCACTATACAACATCTTGTTTGAATCCACAACATGTCTCAGAGACCAGCAGGAGAAGATGCTTCTTGTGATTGTATCTGTAGCCCAAGAGATGTCAGGTATCCCTACAATTTGTAGCACATGACTCCCTCTCTCCATCCAACACAAATCAATTCTAATTGTATCAGTGTCAAGAGGGTTATTTTTTAGAATGTCACCACAATTGCATGTGTCAGTCAGGACTCCCTTCACTTTGTTCTTAATGAATGGAGTGCATCTTGTAATCTACCTATTCCCCTATCCTGTCAAAACATAGCATTTCATTGCAAGGCATATCTGCTTGCTTTTCAATGCAGATTGATACACCAAGGCACCATGACAAAGAGGTTATATCATTATGATCAAGAGTCATGTATTTGCTTGACATCTCTATTGAAGCAGTACAAGCTCTGTAGATTTGAGCAGCTTTTTAAAAAGGATCTCGCCGGAGCTTTCAGGAATAAATCCAACTAGTGGCAAGTTTTGAGCTCTTGCAAACACTATTCTCAGGAGCAAAATAGTGTGATAACATTCGTAAGGGAGGTCTGTGTTTTGTTCTTTACTGTGACTTATACCATTGGTGCTTAGTTGATCGAGAGGTCATCCAGAGTCTCTGAAACAGACATCAAGTTGTTGCAAACAGTCCTCACATTCCAAAGTGCTCCACTCAAGTCTAGAACCTCCGACCTCTGTGTTGCCAGTGACCGTCTGCCAAATGCCCAATGGAATCCAGCTATGCCCCCGAGAAGTTAGCAATTCCACAGCACGGATGGGGGTATTTGAACTTGAGGAGTGAGTTTACATGAAAACATCAGACATGAAAACGTCAGATCCGCTTTTTAGAGATGCTTTACTTTTGGGATAGGCTAAACACAAGGGCTAATCTTCTTCTTTGTGAGTCTGCACATCATTGTTATTCCCCCAGAGCATCGTCCAGCATCATTTTGTGGTCTTTGGCTGCTAAGCTTTCCCCATCAAAGCGCAGAGCTTTCACCAAATGGCAGTCGGACAGGCAACATCTCTATTGATTAGTCAAACAGCTTCCTTTTCGGTCCGCTGCACACTTTCAAACTTCCCCTGTTATAGAAACATCATCTCTATACCTCTATAACTATCTCTAATTAAAGATGGTGTGATAGGCAGCATATGGGGCTGCTATGCACCCTATGAGGCCTATAAGTATCAGGGGTTTCAATTTGGACCATTTTGAGCTCCAGGATGACAGGGCTGTTAAACGGCCAAGCATATTGAGGCTATAAAAATTAGAAGTGGTAGCTTGGTTGGATCAGGGAGCGATATCCTTCAAGTGCAATTATAGCCACGCACATCAACCTTGCTCTCAGGACCTGGATTCAATTTCAGCGTCTATTAGGATTATGGTGACTAAAACTGTCTTATGTAATGCCTGTGGTAACCCATCATGAATACAGTTTACCTCTTACACTAGATCATTTTATTTTACAGTTCTCTGTATTCCTAGGTATTAATCAATTGAAATCAAGATTGTTTTCCCAAAAATATTGATGGATCGACTGAATACTGCATTGCAACAATAGAGTGTACTTGCTGTCCAATGGATGCAATATAAACATACATGGGCATCATTGTTATTCCCATCAGCAATGAGTAGGCCCGACTATAACTACTAGGCTATTTACTTATTCTCATCAGCTAATAGTTACACTTTCTCAGGTAACACATTCTATGAACCACCTCATGTATAATTCATTGTTAGTGTCTTCTCTTGTACCATAGAGCATTACAGTATATTGTATGACTCGCGGGTATTGTTTATGACAGCTACCTTGTAAAGGCTTCTAAAGTAGCGGTACCTAGTAGTGGTACCTTGTAACAGCCTTTAGAAATGCATGCAGCCCTATATTTATCCACAATGCATTTCCCCAGGGTGGGCCATGGAAAGAGTTGCCTATAGTTCTTGTTTGTAACCGAGTTGAGATAGTGAACGTACTCGGCAAGTTGAAGTACCCCCACCCACGCCATCAAATTGCTAGCTTGGTTGGTTTCCATCCTGTATGTCAAGGGTTAGGGTTAGTGAAGGTCACATGTGAGGAGGTCACATTACAGAGGCATTTACAGAGGATACAGATTCAATACTTGTGTGGGCTTGGCAGTAATACTGTTTGCAGCAACTTCTGAGTTGAGATGGTGAACTCTCTCTTTAAGTTGAACTCCCCCCACCAGTGCCATCGAATTGCCAGCCTTTCGGTGGTGTAGTTGGTTTCCATCTGATAGATATATATATATATATCGGTGACGGTCATGTGCGCTGACAGTACAGAAGGCACAGGTTTGAGACTTGTATGAGCTCGGAGTGCAAGGAAGCTACCTAAAGCAAAAGTGTTTGCTCTCAATGAAGTAGCCTTTTCCCCCCAATCCAGAGCAGAGAGGTCGGCTCATCTGGCTCACTCTATTGAGCCCCCTCCTAAATCCTGCTATGGCGCTGAGAACAATCTATAATTACACCACACAGCTTTACAACAGAGTAGATGATTAAAGAGTAATTCAATTAATAGCATAACGTCTGGCTTTGCTCCACAGAGATAGACAGCCTATTAAATGTTCTAGAAGGGTTAAGTTAGGCCGAGAGTGTACATTAATTAGCAGATTTCAACAGTTGCACATAAATTACTTAAGAAGTGAAAATGCTATCTTACTACGCCTTTTTCTCCGACAGAACATTTATCTTAAAGGTTGTTTTTTTCAAAGACTCACCATTTCTAGGCCTTTTTGGTAACAATGAGTGCACTAATCATGGAATGTTCCTTCGACAGTTCACACTGACCAGTTATTTTATCTGCAGTGATGCTGCAATTCAATCCGTGCTTTTGCTGAACATTTTTAACAACTGGTTTCACTCTTGAGTGAAGAGTTCTATGAGAGTTGTGCCATAAAGCCAAGCAGGGGTTCATGAGACTGAAGTGACTCAGTGGGGACCTGTGGATACTTGTCTTTGTTGATGTTCAGAAGAGAAAGGACACAAAGCCTTTTGTATGCCTTTGAGAGGAAAAGGAAATCGAAAAGGAAGAAATCGCCTCCCCAACAGTATTCTTGCATTCTAGCAATGTGGAAAGACTGAATTCCTCTATATATTATGTAATACTGTGTGTGTGTGTGTGTGTGTGTGTGTGTGTGTGTGTGTGTGTGTGTGTGTGTGTGTCTGTGTGTGTGTGTGTGTGTGTGTGTGTGTGTATGTGTATATGTGTGTGTGTGTGTGTGTGTGTGTGTGTGTGTGTGTGTGTGTGTGTGTGTGTGTGTGTGTGTGTGTGTGTGTGTGTGGGTGGAGGAGGGGATAAAAGCTGTCATACATAATGCATCATGTTAGAGAGACCAGAGCTCGCCTCTGCATCGTGACTGAAGGCTGTATCACCTGTGCTCGCAAGCGGCCCCATGTTCTCATCGAGGACTGGTTGCAATTTCAAGGTGAACTGGGTCAGTGGTGTACACGATAATTTGTTTAGGCAGACCACTGTTGAGAACCATCTGTGAGTCCAATTCTGAGCCCTGTAATTCAAGTGAGCAGCTGGAGAGCTGCAGATGGCCAACTTGGTGGAGGAAAAAGAGTGGGGGGGAAGGTGGAGGGTGAGTTGGGATTGCTTTACCTATTATCTTAGTTGGTGCCTCATAAGTATTGATTGACCCCTTTTCATGACTCTTGAACTCTCCCAGATACTATCTCAGCATACCCTACTGTTCTATGGGTTAGACAACTTAGACGTGGTCTCCGTTTTGATATGAACTCTTCCAAATTGATTTTCCAAAATTATTTTTTGGTGTTCATGTAACCAACAACAACATTTTAACTTGGTTGTGCTGCAGATGTCATTTGATTGAACATGTCACGAAAACATTGTTATACACCAGGGATAGGGATAGTCCCTGGAAGAAACAATTACCTGAAGGAGCCCCAGTCTCTGCACAGAGATAGGAGGGTTCACTTGGCATCCATCTTCATCTGCAGTCTGTGGGGAAACAAGGACGTGGCCGGTTGTTCAATGCTGGAAAACAATAGGAGGGCTGTGAAGGGTCCTTATTCATTTGAGCTAAATGTGTGTAATGTCCATGGTCTTACAATATTTTTCGCCACACAGAGCGGAGCGTGTTAGCCTGCCAACCTACTCTCCTTAACTAAATCCATGTTATTTAAGAAGAGTGACTGCTACACACATTCTGACGAGTCTGACAAGATCCTCAGCCCTCATGAATAATTGCCAAAACGGCGAATAAAATCTGTCATACAATTTAAATTCTTCCCACTTCCACTTTATTGTCCAGCTACTTTAAAAAAATATATACACAAAATACGAAACCTATGTTGCTAGCCTCGGGGTGAACAAAGGCTACCATTGGATTTCAAGCCACTCAAGCGTCTTCTAATTATAAAAAAAAAAACATGGTGTCGATCAGTGTCCAGTGACCATGCCTGGTCTCAGTCAGTGTGAAGAACAGTGTGATAGGAGCCTCTCAGCAGGGTCAGTCTTAATGCTCCAGATGGCTCTCTAGCATAGCCAGACAGTACACATACTCCTCAGCGCATACAGGCTTTCTACTATCAATGGCCATATGCAAGCCTCTCTAATGGTAGGGCATTTGTCAGAGCTAGGGAACAGAGATGATTATGTGACTAGCATTTCTCGCTTGAGGTGTTCATTTCAGCTATTTCAGATTTTGTTTCGTTTCTCTTTGGCTATCAGGCTGTTGTCTTTATCTAAGTGTTATTGAAATGGTCAAACAATAAAGAACACATTGTCGATTCAATGTAAAGAAACATATAAAACTACATCCACTGTGGTAGCCTCAATCAGGTAGATTGGCTGTGCTGTCGCACAAAAAAGAATTGGGCCGCTTATGTAAGTGACAAGCTTTGATGATCAATGTGTGTGAGAATCAACTGATTAAATAAAGTGAGCTTCTCTCCGACGGTCTGCCATTATAATTCTCATTCAGTGTTTGTCTCACATGGGGAAGTGTTTACAGTCCAGATAGCAGCACTCCCTATTAACCCAATAAATCATATCAAAGGAAGCATGCCAAGAGGACTGCACAGCCAACAGCCAGAGGAATGCTAAGGGGTCGTATGCGGCCTCCAAGCGCTGGTCCTTTACATTTCTGGGAGAGAGCCAGTGTTTTGCATCTTAAGATGGATGTGCCACAAATCTTCACCCCGACTTATATTTTCTGGCAAAGTCTGTCTGTGTTGCGGATGGCATCGTTCCTGTTCTTCCCCAGATCTTCACATTCCTCATAGCATGTATTAGTTATACATAGATCCCTTCTCACTTCTCAGTGCTTTTGTGCTTCTGTCTTTCCTCTCTGGGACTGGCTGTACTGCTAAGACTTGGGCTACCAGCCATCGAAGCCTAAGGGCAAACTAACAGTCTTGCTTGCTTCTCACTCTCCTCCTTTCTATTCAGAACAACTCTGTTACCCTGTCATGGATACAACAGGCCCCGAGACATGTGAATTATAGAGTTTACCCATTATGAAATGGCCTTGCTTTTGATGCACCGCTGAGAGCCCTTTGCCTATAGCCAAGATCTCCTCTCTACATGCAAAACGTTTTCTGTTCATATGACAGGCTAAAATGTTTTGCATGGTTCATTTGTGATGCATTGTGGAGAAGAGTAACAAGGACTCCTTGTATTTGTTTACTGATACGGTCTCAACGTTATATTAGTTTGAGTGTTTTTTTTAATGTTTTACAAATTTTGCATGTTGTTCTTTATTTCTCTCCTTATTTGTTCAATTTAGAACAGAAGAGAACAGTAGTGGTTGACCTCTGGCCCTCGCCATCTCTCACCTCTACCATAAAACATCAATATTATTGGCCTAGTGGATAGTGAGTTAGACTGGTGATCAGAAGGTCATAAGTTCAAATCCCTCCTGGGAACACCACCACTAGTGTGCCCTTGAGTAAGGCACTTAGCCCTAAATTACTCCAGGGAGACTGTCCCTGTAATCTGTAAGTTGCTTTGGATAAAAGTGTACATTGTTCATGTTGGTATGCTGTAAATCTTGGGCAGGTCCCTTTTTCTGTCCACAACACGTTCTTCCAGACCTCTGCAGGCTTTTCAAGTACTTTTTAGCAAACTGTAATCTGACCATAACTAGCGGTTTGCACGTAGCAGTCTGTAGTTGGGCAGTTGACGTGTAGCTCTGTAGTTGGGCAGTTGACGTGTTCTGCAGATGGTAGTTTGCAATTGCTGAGTTCACCAGTGCTTTTTTATTTTTTTTAACATGATCTTCCAAACTGCTGATTTTGACATTCCTAAGGTTTTGGCAATGTTTTTTTGTTTTGTTTGTTTTTTGTGCCTAGTAAAGGCTTCGTTGACCTTCATTGACACCTCTTTGGTCCTCATGATGACAGGTGCCAATAGCACTCCACAGGCAAATGCAAAGACTAGAATCAATACTAGACAGTTGCGGCTCTCTTATGCCTGCTGCACAAACGATGTGACGGAACACACCTGACTTACCAGAAACACCCGTCAAGCCAATGTTCCCGTTTACTTGCCCTTTACCCATTAGCCAAAAGACGAAAAAAATGCTGAACTGTCCCATTATACGCAGGGCAGTGTATACCTATAGATATAGAACAATTCTATCTCTAAGTATATCAGGGGAGGCTAGTGGATGAGCTCATTGTTCTCACACGTGTTCGATACATTCCTCATTACATTCCATGCATTACAATGAAGCCTGTTCTTCCACTGATATATATATATATATATATATATATACCTACATATGAACTATGTTTCTTGTTACGATTCTGTCAACTATGACTTAATTTATAAGGTACTGTATCCAGGCGACATAGTTTACCTCTTTCCAAAATAGTTGCTGTCTTTTCCAGTTATTGTGAGGAGTTAGCCTGAGGCGCTGCGCCATGGCTCTGTTAACACCCCCTCTCAGGCACTTAAGTGCAGACAGGGGCATTGTTAGCACAGATGCACAGCAAGGGCTCTGCTTCTGCAATTACAGAGACAGCATCCAAGCATTGATTTGTCACACGTTATTGTACACACACACTGTAACTCAAAAATGGAAACAGCCTCCTAAAAGTGTTCTCTAGTAGTGTCAAACAATGAGTCCTACAACAAGCCGAAACATCATATATGTTTAATAACAAGCGATTTGTTGCAGTTAATGTAGCTTCTATTATATCTCTAACCAACCCTTGATAGGCTATTTAGCGCTGGTTGCCCAGACACAGATTAAGCTTTAACCTAGATTAAAATGCATATCCAATGAAAATGTTCTATTCAAATTCTCATTTAGTCCAGGACTACGTAGGCTTAATCTGTATCTGGGAAATAGGCCCCATAGTTTGATATGTCAGCTTTTGACTAGTTCAAGTCACAGGCATGTTATTGCATGACAGCGTTTGTCAGACAGAGTTTGTGAACTTGAAATTGACTGAAATATTGCACGGTCGTTTTCAATAATGTCTCATTCACAGCAATATAAGATTAGCGTTATTCAGTTAAGCTTCTTTCATTAACACGTGAAATGATCTTGAACTCATTTCTGTTCAGTCTGCCTGTGGGTAGCTACTTAGCCCGTTTCCCACCCCTTACTGACTCAGGAGAAGGTGCACGCGTGCCAGTCTTTTGTCTTTTTTTTCTGCTTTTGTTTTATGATGGCTCTGCTTGCATTAACTGTTGCATTATCACTATGATTCAAGCAGATGCTGCGCTGTTGTAACTAATGTTGGATGCCGTCTCTGGGGGCTTCCTGATAATGGCGACATCCGTATGCTACTATAATGGCTTTAATTGCTCATAGAACTAGAAAAATAAGTTCCCGAAGAAACTTTGTGGGTTTGTAAAGTGTTACTTTGGTAGTGGAAAAGGGTGAAAGAGGTTTAGATTTGCTGGGTAGTTGAAAGAAAGTGAGATAGTCTTATTATGGTAGCGGATAAAGTTATAGATGGTTTGGTTGGTTGGGTGGATAGAATGTTAGATACTGTAGATAGATAGATGAGAGAGGGGAGGTATAGAAAACAATTAAGTGTGAGTTAACCAGTGTGGGTTATACTGAGTGAAGCATTAGTGACTGATGAAATGAAGAAAGGATGATGCTAGGTAGTTGAAGTTTAAATAGATAGAAGATTAGATAGATAGTAGGTTAGAAGGTCATAGATAGATAGATAGATATATAGACTGGGGTAGTTCAGTGGAGTGGGTAGAGGGTTGAGTGGTTGAGAGTCTTAAGGCCAATGCACACGGCGTGCGATTTTTGTTGCCGGACAAAATTCGATTTTGAAGTTTGAATGGAAGTCTATGAGAAAATCTCATCCCAATGCACACGGCCCCGATTTTAATCGCACCGTGAAAATTCGATTCCATTCGTTTTGAATGGGACAAAGCACACGGCGTGCGAGTTTTGTCGCACTGTCAAATTTTGCAAATTTTGTAAAAGTTTGTGGTGCGACGGATTATTGCGTCACAATGGGACAATTGGGAAAACTTCAACTGGTCTATCTAAATTAATTGAGTCACTCATAACGGGGAGAGAGACTGGAGCATACCTTTTTATATAGTTATAGTTTAGCAAAAAAGCTTGCTATCATTACATAAAAGCATATCAACGTTAACGTTGCTACTCACCCATTTTCGTTTGTCTCCTTTCGTTGATGACCGTCTCCGTCCTCCGAATCTATGTCTGCCTGATCATCGCCCATAATAATAAAGTGGCTTTTATAATACACCTTTCTGGCTGTGTGTTTTGTGCGCTCCCTCTCCTGACATTTTACCAATACCCCTAAATCAGGGGACCCACATATTTTATCACAATATGTCCAGTTGTATCTTGTAGAAATTGTGGAAGCAAGGCAAGCAATATTGGTAGAGCCTATTGTAATCAGCCTGCCTGGTCCGACTACGTAACAATAAAGTAACAATTGAGAATGGAATGTTGTGGTGCAACAAAATCTCGCACGCCGTGTGCATTGGGATGAGATTTTTTATGATTTTCTCATAGACTTCAATGGTGTGAGTTGAAAATGGAATTTTGCGGTGCAACAAAATCGCATCGCACGCCGTGTGCATTGCAATCGAATGTTGTCCGGCAACAAAAAGTGCACGCTGTGTGCATTGGCCTTTATAGTTGGTTGGTTAAGTTGTTGAAAGTAGCCAAGAGAGTGCATTGTTGTGTAATCATTCTAAGAATGTGTTCTGCAGACCTGCTGTTATAAAAGTTCCATAGCAGTTGTAGTAACAATGAGAATGTTGCTCAGAAGGTTGGCCTAAATCGACATTCCACCATGTTAACCGGATGAGAGGTTTTGGAGTAAAAAACAACAACAAAAGGGATCAGAAAGCTTTTCTCAGAGCTAATGAAGATTTTCTGGGTAGTTAAAAGAAATAGGTTGGTAGGTTGATTTGATGGCTGAATGGATGAATGAAAGAGACAATGGATTAATTAAATTCAAACACCTATTCCACGTTCAATTATTACCAATAGGGGAAAATAGACACTTATTTGTTATCATAACTGACACAGCAAGAATAATCCCTCATACCAGCAGTACATCCTTTTAGAATCATCTTGAAAGTTTATCAGCCATGGTAATATTGGGAGGGGGACATAATAGAAACTAGCATTGGATCTGACACCCCCACTGATCATTGGAACTGTGTGCATTGCTGATTGCCGAGTACAATGGACATTCATGTCATATTCAGTTATCCCCACCCACTTATTACCGGAGCCCTCCGCCTTAACACTAACTGAAACTTTGCTGAACGAAATTACCAATGTGGTGCCCATACCCACTAAAACGTTGTGGTGCACAGCAGAAGAAACAATAAGATGTTTATATTCCTCATATTTTCAATTGTGTGGCCTAGGGTGGTCCAGTGGTCTAGCACCACGGTCTACAGTGCACACACGCCCATGTGGGTTCGAATCCGGCCCATGCCCTGCTGACATGCCCTCTTCTCCTTACTTTCCTGTCTATCTTCACTAACTCTATTGAATAAAATGAAAATGTAAAAAGTTCTATTGGCGGCTGTGGTACAGGAGGTAGAGCCGGCGTTTAATGATCGCAAGCTTGGCAGATCGGCGGTTCGAATCCCGGCTCGCCGCATGTCGAAAATCTTTGGGCAAGACACTGAACCCCAAATTGCTCCCAATGAGCGGGCCGGTGTCATGCATGGTAGCTTGCTGCCATTGGTGTGTGAATTAATGGGTGAATGAGAGGCCGTTGTAAAGCGCTTTGGAATAATGCGCTATATAACTCAGTTAATTTACCATTAAAATAACCTTTAAAAAAATAAAAATAAATCTATTGTAATTGGTTACAATTAAGCTTGCTATATAACATGTTGATATGATAGGTATTGCAGTACTGACTTACATACATTATTAGTACAATATGAAGTTATTACATTGATCTGCTGTTCAATTATCTCTTTTTCTTTCTTTTTTTGTCTTTTCACCTCATAGATGAATGCACAGTTACAAGGTCATACCTTTTCCTACACAAGTTCTGGTTCTTCAGCACCATCTACTACTTTGGCAACTGGGTGTTCATTGGGGTAAGTTGATGTCTGAAAGATTTGCTCAACAGTAGTCTGTCAAATACCGCTGATGGTGTCACTATAACTGTAAAACCATATCTGTAATGTAATATGTAGACCACTGTTTTTGTCAGCTAGAATGATGGCTGCCTTATATTGAATATTGAATCAAACCAATATTACTATCTATTGAATATCTATAAAGTCTCTCTATGCTGTGTAATTGTGTGTAGGTTTTCCTCATTGGTCTGGCGGTGTCCTGCTGCAAAGGGAAGAAGTCTGTGATCGAGGGTGAAGTGGAAGCTGATGACTCAGACTTGAGTGATGATGAATATGTGCATTGACAAGAGACCTTTCATCTTGATTCATCTGCAATTGTTGCTTCTATGATGGTATTTTTGACATTGGAATTGGTAAAGATATATTTATATTTGAGAGGATTGTTAATATAGAAATGCAGTAGAAATGACTAATTTAAACTTTTTGTTACTGAGATTGCATCATATCGCACATTGTGACAATACAGATTTATTGTAAAGTTAAGAAGTTACAAGGGTACGAGTGTTTCTTTTTTTCAAGTATTAGTGGAACTATTTAATTGTTTTGTCTGTCTTACACTCAGAAAGGTGTCTCTGTATTCAGAACAGTGAAATCCTAGTTGTATTGTATTACTGTGGGTATTTGCATGTCCAAATGTGATCAGGACCAACTAAATTGTACAGGTCTCCAAAAAATCCATGTTTTTTTTGCAAATTGTTGGTTTGTATATCTTTATCTTTATTGATAATTTATCTGTTATTGAACATTTCTGATAATACAAGAGGATGAGGTTATTAGGAAAGGGCATGTTCTAAACGCTCAAAGCTTTTTGTTTCTTATTTATTCTGCTTGGTAATTTTTATTCTGCAATGTATAATGCTATTAATGGCTTGATATGGGTTTATTTTATCTTCTAATTGCTTCATTACTTTTAATAAATCACATTATGCATACTAACTAATGGCAACAATTATAAGAACAAACTTTGAATGCACATTGCTGAGATAATACAAAATGATCTCATCTCATCTCTCATCTCAAAAAAGATTTGGGTCAGCAATTAACTGTTGCTGTCCAATAATTTGTTTTATTAAGTTACCTTGTCATGTGTGGCTTGGCCCTAACTTGACTTTTATTGCATTGATTGATTGGCTATCATGTTATTCTAGCAAAGAACACGCTTAATGTAATTTGACTATAAATGATGGTGGCAACTTATGTATTTTTGAATAAATATGAATTCTGAATGTATTATTAGTGTACGTACTAATTACTAATACTACTCTAGACTAATAGTCTACAGCAGGGGTCGGCAATAGGCGGCCCGTGGGCCATTGCTGGCCCGTCACCAATAATATTTGGCCCAGCAGATTATTTTGAGAATCCACTTTTTTTTTTTATTATTATTTTTTTTTACAATATCGGACCGACAGTCCAACACCGCGCCTATAATGTCCGAATAGAGAATCTACCTCCACCTGAATAATGCGTATTGTACTTGTATCCATGTTGAGAGTGAATGACACAGGGACAGACAATCAGGCAGCGGGGTGCACCGAAGCACACTGACGCTGAACCCCTCATAGTGAATCATAAGTAGGTGGACAAGGCGTGGTGCTGAAATAGCCAACATGCGGTGTGTGGTTTGAAAAAAATAACATCAGCTCATTAAATCATTCAAACGTAATGTTTACGTATGTGACTGCAACACACATATGAACAGTAACAAAGCAAATTCTGTTTAATTTTGTGAAAAACATTGACAACAAAATCGGCGCAAAGTGGTGGTAGGCCTATGCTCCTGAAACGACAGAGCAAACGCGCTATTAGGGATAATAAGTACAATGAGCCATTCATTCAAAATATACAAAATACAATTAGGTTATTAAATACAATAACGACAGGCTTGGTACTCACTTAATGTGAAAAGTGGCATCTCCCATCGGTCACTATTTGCTTGATATCTGGTGATATTGACGTCACTTTAATCCGCAGGCAGTTTATTTTTATTTTTATGCATCAATCGATTCCTCTCGTGCGTCTTTATCACATTCATTGACGAAAAGGACGACTTGTATAGAAAGGGAACATCGTGAGCACGGAAGATGTGAGTCTCACAACGGCTCTGCATTGATGAAACCAGGTAGGATGAACGTATAGTTCGCTGTCCATTCCTCTTTAAATGCCCTGTTTCCACCGTCAACTTTCCTCTTTAGACCTTTGGAGAGTGACATGATGTTTCTCTTGCTAGCAGGTTAACTGTTTAGCTAACTTCACCCGGCACGCAAACAACCAATCCAATAATAAATAATGTGACCTTGTCTGGGAGGAGGGGGGAATAATTCAGAATAAAACGATGTTAAATAATTATTAGAATAAGTTAGGCTGCGATACATCGTCAGTCCACATATTTATTATTCAAAACTATGGAAAAGGGTGAAACTACGTTTCAACGTTGTTGAGAATCACAACACAAACTTGCTAGTCAAGCCTAATACTGCATTGGACTGCTACCTAGTTAACTAGAACACTACTTTACATTGTTAGCAGGCTCACAAAACAAGCTGTGTTAGTTGACTAGCAATGTGTACATTTTTCGAAAGAAAAGTCAAAGCATTAGAACGTGTCACATTTTTTAACAATCAATTACTTAAATTAGCCTTTGATTATGTTCTGGCCCGCCATCTAGTGGCTCAAAAAAAATTTGGCCTGAGGCCAAACCTAATTGCCGACCCCTGGTCTACAGTAAAACAACGTTTTGTCAGAATGGTCCCAGTAGTGTATGAGAGATGGTCCCAGTAGTGTATGAGATATGGCGGTGGTGTATGTGACATATGAATGGACGGAGACCAGTCCACAGTCCCTTTCCAGATTTCATTGTGGGGGTCAATTACAGTGGTTGTAATAACTATTCAGGAATAGCCTAGGACCTTTTGTACCTTTTTCCGGGCTTTCTAATTGTTGCTAACAGAGTGATTTTGAGGTTAAACGTCATGATGTACATACGTATTCACGTTATTATCACGTTAATATAGTCTGTACCATGCACTTTGAGACCACGGCACAGCTGTATATTGTAGATGCCACTGCATTGATCAGTTTTCCCGCAGTCATTATTGACCGTTATTATTATTATTATTATTGGTCATTATTATAGACCATAATAAGATAGTGAGTATTTGGAACGTATTCAGACCCCTTCACTTTTTCCACATTTTCTTGTAGTATAGCTCATGTTAGTAGTAGTAGCCTACAGCTCATGATAAGAGTGTCATTGCAAAGTCTGAATACTTATGTAAATTAGGCATCTCAGTATTTCCATTTTAATACATTTACTGACATTTCAAAAACTGTTTTTTGCCTTTGTCATTCTGGGGTATTATGTGTGGATTTATGGCAAATTATTTTAATTTAATCAATTTTGAATTGAATACTTTCCGAAGTCTGCAGTCTATCATTTACTCCATAAAAACACGGCCATGGTAGGCCTATATAAGCAGAATTAGTGCCTGCTAAATCATGGACCCATGTACACATTCTGACCTCTCTTAGTAGGAACATTGAGGTGCTCAACTCACACCCCATATTCTAAATCACATTAATAGCATCCGATGTCAGGTGGTTGGTCTGTTTCTACCTATGTGGGCTTTTCATGTTCTCAGCTGGTCCAGATGTTCATGTGATTCATGTGACATAGTGCTGTTCAGATCAGATCCTCTCAACAGATGGCAATAATAACAAGCCCTCCCCAGTGTTGCCCATCACCCTGGAATAATGAGGTTACTTTATTTTCACTCACATGTTATGCTGATTCTTGGGATACTGTGAATTATAGAAGTATTCTCATACTAAATATACCCAATGTTCTTATGCAGTGCATCTATTATTCACTTTTTGGGATATGTTTAGAAGAATGTTACTAACATCACACAATCATTACACCTGTCATGATTCATTTGAGATATACTGTAGATCAGTCCATAATAATGTCAACAATTTAGATCTGGGCAAAAAATATTGAGAGATGGAAGAGCAAAATAAAAAAGTGCCGACTTTCTTTTACTAGAACACTGATTTCAGAATTAATGTCCACCTTTGTTTATTAATGTTTTGCTGCTTTTCTGCTCAACAGTTTGTTCCTTTGGGATGGACAGGGGGGAAAAAACCTCATATATCACAGAAATCTTTCAAGATCCTTCATCTACAATGAACATCCTGGCCAGGGGGACTTAAAAGCAGCCACCATCCCACTGAGAAAGCCCTAGTTTTCAGAGAATCCATCCTTCGAAGTTAGAATCCCCTGCCCTGACATCAAAGCCAATCTGAATGTTTTATCAAACCAAAAGCAGAAGTTCTCAGAGATTGTCATTAATGTTAGCACCAATGATATGCAACTGAAGCAATCTGAGATCACAAAACATTCACAGCAGGCTCATCTCCTTAAACCGATTGGCTGGCAGAGTGGTGTTCCACTCAGCAGGCAGACTTCATAGACAACTGGCCTACTTACTGACCACAGCCTGGCCTCCTAAAGAGGGATGGTCTTCACCTGAGCGATAGAGGAGGTGCCCTCCTTCTGTCTAAGAACATAGCATACGGTCTTAACAATGACAACTCCTGATTCGATAGGACCAAATCACTGGTGCCCCCTCCCCCACATGCTGATGAGCCATGTCCTCTCCAATATCTGATCAAACCCTAACTTGCCCCGTTGAGTCTGTCTCTGCTCCTGGCATTAGGTTTAGCAAAAACAAAACTCATCAAAGTGCTTATCCTCCTAATTGTGCAACCACTATGTAGTGCTTCCATAGACAAATCCCATCTCAATTCAGAATGTTAGGTCACTTGCATCAAAGGCTACCCATGTCAACAACCTGATTAATAATAACAAACTTTTGGGCCGGTTTCACAGACAAGGCTTAAGCCTAGTCCTGGACTAAATCACACTTTCAATGTAAAATCTCCATTGAAGATGCTTTTTAGTCCAGGATTAGGCTTAAGCCTTGTCTGTGAAACTGGCCCTTTATGTAATAAAGTTTAACTTAATCCTGGCTTAAGCCTGAAGAATTACTTCCCTCTAAATGAGGCTTCACCTCAAGGTCACACAAACTACCAAACAAACCCCTTGCCATTCCAGTGGAGGAGGGGGTGTTACTGTAATTTATGATTCGAGACTCACTCTCAGAGCACAGTCTTCTTGCATCCCATCCCAATCATAACTGTTTACAGACCCCCAGGCTCCTACATCTCTTTTCTCACGGAATTTGGTGACTTCTTATATGATCATGCAATGTCATGTGATCCCAGGAGATTTTAACACAGACACTGAGTCTGTTGGTTTTGCCCAACATATGTCTGGGCAAAACCCAGGGGAATAATTCATACATCAAGTCTTAATATCAGCCCTCATAATCCTGTACTTTCAGATACTTTTTGTCACCTTTGAATTCTTGGTTATCAGTACTCTTATCTCTGAACCTAAATTCATCACCACCCACTCTCTTAATTCAGAGACGGCACAGACATTTATTGAGAGTCTCCTGACCTTTTTGGGCCATGCTCCTGTTCACGCCTTGGATCATCAGTCAATCAACTTGAATAAGAAACTGACTGATTATTTCAACTTGAATAAGAAACTGACTGATTCTTTCAACTTGAATAAGAAACTGACTGATTATTTTTAATTCTACACTGACACACACACACTTGCCTCCTGTCAAGAAGAACAAATGCAGTGAAAATAAATGTGTTTTATGGTACACATTCATGAGTCTCAAACGCACCCTAAAATGGCTGTCAATAAGGTTTGAAAGTAAATGAATTAATGAATTAATGGACTTTATTGTCATTGCTACAGTACAGGTACCAAACAACGAAATTTAGGAGGGGTGGCTCCCCTGGTGTTAGGAAAGGGGAAAAAAGAAAGAAAAAGAAAAACACTTTAAAAAAAAAAATCACAAGAAGGGAAAGGAGCTGGTTTACATAAATAAAGGCTATGTACACTATCCACTGTACTATACTGTACAGATAGACGACTAGGGTTGTCATATTGCACAATAGTATTATTCCACATTTATTTAAAGTGTCACAGTTTGCAGGCTTGAAATGTACATGTTTGTGCCTCAGCACTACACCTGATTTTTTTCAGTCCAGCAGCTGCCATCAATCCGTCCAGACTGTCCAGGGCCCAGAACTTAGGTCTTTGCTGTGTTCAGGGCCTGGACGGCCCTGTGGTAGAAGCTGTTCTTCAGTCTGTTTGTCCTTGCGGCCAGGGTCCTGAACCGCCTTTTCGAGGGCAGCCTGGTAAAGTGTTCGTACCCAGGGTGGGTCGGGTCCCTGGAGATCTTGGAGGCCTTCCTGAGACAGCGTGTGTTGTACAGCTCTTCCAGAGAGGGGAGGGGGGCGCCGGTGATCTTCTGTGCTGTTCTCACGACTCTCTGTAGCGCATTTCTCTCCTAAATGGTATAATATCAAATTAGAAATGTTCCACCTTGCTTAGAAATATAATTAAATACAGTATAAGCAAGCCCTCAACTCTTCAAGATCTGCTTATCTCTCCACTCTCATTGAGGAGAATAATAAAATTCCTATTTGACACCGTTGCTAAGCTAAACCAAAAATAAATCTTTATCTATTGGCAATGTGCCTGCCCATTTTAGCTCTGGGGGTTTTTATTCTCGTCAATGATGAGATCATAAGATAAAGTCAGGGACCACATTTTTTATGTATCCATCAAAAGTGATGAACCAAACTTCACCGATCTCCTACATACACTGCTGGTACAGGAGTTGTTCAAAACCTTGAATATTTGTTCAACATAGTTTAAAGCCTTGAATATTTCTCACCTGTTTCCCTTGATACACTGTCTAAGCTGGTCTTGAATCCCACATCATCTCGTTGCCTTCTTGATCCCTTGCCCACAAATTGCCCACTATTCAAAAAATGTTTGCTGGTGCAAGGATAGTCTACTGTATCTTGTCCATTATACAGTAAACGGATACATTACATCTACGTGCCTAACTCGACCAAAATTACTTGAGGGTAAGGTTGAGGCACAACAACTCACATTTTTTTAAACTGTAATAATGTCCATGAATGTCACCAATCTGGTTTCAGGCCACAACACAGCATTGAGGTAAAGTTCTGAATGACCTTCTATTGGTTTCAGATAGCTTGGCTCCTATTCCATCTTTGTGCTTCTTGATTTAAGTGCTGCTTTCGACACTGTTGATCATCACATTTTATCACATTTTATTACACAGACTGGAAAGTCGGGTTGGCATATGTGGCCTTGCTCTCTCCTGGTTTTAACGAGAGATACCAACTTGTACACATACAACAGATGATTTAGTCCTCTGACAAATACAGGGTAAAATGACACACCTTGTCCCACAAGGTTCTGTTTTGGGTCTGTTACTTTTTCTTTGCACATGGCTATTCTTGAGTTATTCTTGAGTGACATCATTCGTAAACATGGTATCAACTTTCTCTGCTACAGTATGCTGATGATACTCAGTTGTATATCTCAATTAAACATGGCGAAGTCTCTTAGTAGACTGTCCTTGAAGCCTGTGTGCCGACATTAAAGTCTGGGTTAAAACCAATTTCCTCCTTCTAAACTCTTGACAAGACAGAGTTGTTGATACTTGGCTTAAAAACCACTCTAATTTCCCAAATCACTCATTAGATCTAGAGGGGTGTTTAGTTATTCCTAGCAAATCTGTCTGTGGTTTAATATTTGATCCTGATATCTTTGGTTCTCCCCACTAATAACAACCTATAGATCAGCTTTCTTTCACTTGCACAATATCTCAAAAACAAGGCACGTTCTCTCACCTCAGGATGCCGCGAAACGGTGGTTCATGCATTTGAAATGGCTCATGCATTTGTTCCATCACGATTAGACTACTTTTAATGCCCTTCTTTCCGGTTGCATGAATGCAGCACACATGAATGCAGCACACACATGTAGCCCACATGAAACATAATGGCTATTATTACAATTACTATTCTTACAGTTCTCATGTAGGCCCCAGCTATAAAACCCCTAGACTTGAAGTCAAGGTTTTGCTCTCCGTCTCTTCGCCAATTCAGAGAGGTCTCAGCAGATGTTGATATACCATAATATTGGATACGGTACAGTGACATGAGTGCCATGATGTCCTCCAGCTGTTGAACACTATAGTTTGTGTGATGTTTGTGTGTATAGTGTGTGTGATGTTTGTGTATATAGTGTGTGTGATGTTTGTGTATATAGTGTGTGTGATGTTTGTGTGTATAGTGTGTGTGATGTTTGTGTGTATAGTGTGTGTGATGTTTGTGTGTATAGTGTGTGTGATGTTTGTGTGTATAGTGTGTGTGATGTTTGTGTATATAGTGTGTGTGATGTTTGTGTATATAGTGTGTGTGATGTTTGTGTGTATAGTGTGTGTGTATAGTGTGTGTGATGTTTGTGTATATACTTTGTGTGATGTTTGTGTATATAGTGTGTGTGATGTTTGTGTGTATAGTGTGTGTGATGTTTGTGTGTATAGTGTGTGTGATGTTTGTGTATATAGTGTGTGTGATGTTTGTGTATATAGTGTGTGTGATGTTTGTGTGTATAGTGTGTGTGATGTTTGTGTATATAGTGTGTGTGATGTTTGTGTATATAGTGTGTGTGATGTTTGTGTGTATAGTGTGTGTGATGTTTGTGTATATAGTGTGTGTGATGTTCGCACCCTGCACTGGCTCCCGATAGCAGCTCGCATCAGATTCAAGACCCTGGTGCTTGCATACCAGGCAGCTAAAGGGACAGCCCCTGCCTACCTGAAGGAAATGGTAACCCCCCAAACCCCAGCCCGTTCACTCCGCTCCTCCACCTCGGCTGGCCGACTGGCCCCACCACCTCTACATCAACACGGCAGTCGTGCTGCCCGATCACGTCTCTTCACAACACTGGCTCCCCGATGGTGGAGTGAGCTTCCCACGGCTGTCAGAACTGCAGAGTCACTACCCATCTTCCGTCGTAGACTGAAGACCCATCTCTTCAGGTTACACCTTAACTGCGGCTCCTGAGACATCTTCTGCCCCTCAGCACTGCGTCTCCTGAAGACACCCGCTTTCCCCTCTACTGTGTCCCTAAAAACTTCTATTGCCCCCTTGTACTGTTTCTCTGTTTCTCCAAAAAACAAAAAAAAATAAAAAGGTTTAGAAGAAGGTGATAGAAGAAGGTTTTTCCTTCCAACAATGGCCCCGGGCCTGAGCTGGATTACTCTTCCTGCTACGACTGGTGGATTGATGATTCACTTGCTTAGTATTCAAATGTATTGATTGTAAGTCACTTTGGAATAAGGCGTCTGCTAAATGCCAAAAATGTAAATGTGTATATAGTGTGTGTGATGTTTGTGTATATACTTTGTGTGATGTTTGTGTATAGTGTGTGTGTGATGTTTGTGTATAGTGTGTGTGTGATGTTTGTGTATAGTGTGTGTGATGTTTGTGTATATAGTTGGTGTGATGTTTGTGTTTATAGTTTGTGTGATGTTTGTGTTTATAGTTTGTGTGATGTTTGTGTTTATAGTGTGTGTGATGTTTGTGTTTATAGTTTGTGTGATGTTTGTGTTTATAGTTTGTGTGATGTTTGTGTTTATAGTTTGTGTGATGTTTGTGTATATAGTTTGTGTGATGTTTGTGTTTATAGTGTGTGTGATGTTTGTGTTTATAGTTTGTGTGATGTTTGTGTATATAGTTTGTGTGATGTTTGTGTATATAGTGTGTGTGATGTTTGTGTATATAGTGTGTGTGATGTTTGTGTATATAGTGTGTGTGATGTTTGTGTTTATAGTTTGTGTGATGTTTGTGTTTATAGTTTGTGTGATGTTTGTGTTTATACTTTGTGTGATGTTTGTGTATATAGTTTGTGTGATGTTTGTGTTTATAGTTTGTGTGATGTTTGTGTTTATACTTTGTGTGATGTTTGTGTTTATAGTTTGTGTGATGTTTGTGTTTATAGTTTGTGTGATGTTTGTGTTTATAGTTTGTGTGATGTTTGTGTTTATAGTTTGTGTGATGTTTGTGTTTATAGTTTGTGTGATGTTTGTGTTTATAGTTTGTGTGATGTTTGTGTTTATAGTTTGTGTGATGTTTGTGTTTATAGTTTGTGTGATGTTTGTGTTTATAGTTTGTGTGATGTTTGTGTATATAGTGTGTGTGATGTTTGTGTAGTTTGTGTGATGTTTGTGTTTATAGTTTGTGTGATGTTTGTGTTTATAGTTTGTGTGATGTTTGTGTTTATAGTTTGTGTGATGTTTGTGTTTATAGTTTGTGTGATGTTTGTGTTTATAGTTTGTGTGATGTTTGTGTTTATAGTTTGTGTGATGTTTGTGTTTATAGTTTGTGTGATGTTTGTGTTTATAGTTTGTGTGATGTTTGTGTTTATAGTTTGTGTGATGTTTGTGTATATAGTGTGTGTGATGTTTGTGTTTATAGTTTGTGTGATGCTGGGGCAGCTTTTGGTCCCCTCACTGCTGCCTCTGGAGATGAGTCTTGGGAACTAGAGGGGCAAGATCAATGTGGTTGTGTTGTGTTTGCACCCCCAAGGCAGGTTAACCTCTCTGCCCTTATGGGCCTGTGGGACCTGCCACTGACCTGCTCCCAAAATGAAAACCATTTTGCCATGTCCGACGGGTTTCTCAATATGTCCCAGCTGTATTTTCCTACAGCTAAATAACGTTGCACTTCCCCAACATAGATAATACAGGCCTGTATTAACATTTGTTCAAATCTAAATCATATTAACCATTGATGCAAAACTAAAGCAGCAATACAAGTACAGTGCATCAGCTTTGGGATCGGGGGCCTTGTTGCAACATGCTACGTTGTTGTAACTCCCCCATGTTAGAAGTTATGGTAACAGCACAAGTATAAACCACTCCCTTGGTTTTGGATTGTTTTATTGTAACAAGGAGATTTCTGAAAACCGTAAATGAGACCTGCAACTGACCTGTGAGTCATTGAAATATTAACGAAACACAGGAGCACTTTTTGCAAATGAAGTGCAAAACGAGCTTACGGTTTCTAGGCCTGTGACATCATTCGATTGGTTAGAGAGTATTCTAGAAGTTTATAATGAGTACACTAATTAGAACAATTGTATTAACTGAGCCAACAACTGAGCCAAGCCAGCCTAAGCTGTACTCATCCACCGGAGTTGCTGAAAAGGACAATGTAAAAGGATAATATCTGAGCCACCACAATTCTGTTTGGGTTGTCCATGTAGTGGGGGGAATCAGGACCCCCTAGGTCACCAATGTTATCTAATGTTCTGAAATGTACAAAGATCCACTGCTGTCCATGTATTAACTCCATAAACAGATGGAGGAGAATGAGACTGTAATCCCTGAGCTATAGAATGTTTATCAGACTAATTAACAAAAACATTCTAAAACACTGTTATTTAACACTAAAACCGTGTTACCAAACATAGTATTATGAGGCCCCAAGGATCTGTTCTGGACATCGGCCAATTAAACAGCAGAGGACATCCTCTGGACATCCTCAACCTTGTTATGATTATATGTAGATTCAAGTAGCCTGTTAAGGATAATACAGCCCGCCGGTGGGCCCTACCGCTATTGCGCTTGTGCAAATTGTCTTTCCCTGTACATGCTTCCTATGTTTACGTCAAATCTGACCGAGAGCAACTTTCATCAATCATAAATATTGTGTTTTACATTTGATTGCCTCAAGGCCTTATGATATCCTCCACACTAGGCATTTGAACATATAAAATTGCTGACTAACCACTGGCATTGAATTTTGAGGTTTTAGTCAACTTTGTAACATCGGTGGTGTTTCCGGTCAAAAATGACCGCCATAGGAAATTAATGGATAACACAAGTTGTAACAAGCTACAACATTCCAGGACGTATCAGACCTGTTCAAATACCTCATATATAACGTTTGACACATTTCAAACTAAACAATTAGGTGTTTGTTATGGGAACCCTTCTCTTTCCCGTGCTTATTTGCCCATCCGAACCAGACTTTCCAGACTAAACATTGTTTAGTCTGGAAGGTGTGGTTCACCTAGGGTGAAAGAGAAGGGTTCCCATAACTCTGGAAGGTATGGTTCTGATGGACACATAAGCACGGGAAAGAGAAGGGTTCCCATAACAAACACTGAAATGTATCAAACGAAACAGGTGTTTGTTATGTGAACCCTTCTCTTTCCCGTGCTTATGAAATGTATCAAATGAAACAGGTGTTTGTTATGGGAACCCTTCTCTTTCCCGTGCTTATATGCCCATCCAGTTATTCAGGTTAACCAATAGTCTACATTGTTTATGTCTCATCACATTTTGCACAGTATATGTTGAGATGTTGAAGAACTGATCCAATGTGTTGTTTGGCAGAGATATATAGAGTTTCAGGGTGTAACTGGCCTTCTTATTTGAAATTCTCAAAAACGGAAATGAAATATTCAATTTCTACTGTGTATTTAGTCACATTACAGTCATTTGGTCATATCTATGTTCATTTTTTAACATCTCACATGTCTCAGCTTTCACCAGGTACCAGATTTAGCAAATTTGACCATGTCGTTTTGGAGATATGAAGCAGTTTAATCAGACCGGTCTAATTAGACCGGGAACACCAAGGATGGGGGGGGCAAACATGAACACAACCGGAGGGTTAAGAAATTCTGACTTTTATTCTGAAATCTTTTTTTTCAGACTTTTATTCTGAAATCTTTTTTTGGGAACTTTAATTCAGAAATATTTTGGGGGGGACTTTTATTCAGAAATATTTTTGGGGGGACTTTTATTCAAAAATAAAAATGTTCGGACTTTCTTGGGTTCGTTTTGGATATTAGACTAAGCAGATCCTTCACACTGTGAAAACAAACGCATCAACACATGACTGGTGCAAAACTAGGTGAACACCAGTGAATTAATGGACTGCATTAGATAGCCCATTTCATTTGTGGATCCCGAAGTGCTGTGATGATGATGACCCTGTTTATCTGAGGCAAGGCTGGTTATGCTCAGCAGCCCACTGTGAATGTGTGTATGTTGATCTACTCTGAAATTGTCCTCATGAAAACATTTGGTAGGCTATCCATAATATACTGTAATTATTGCATTTGTTGAAAAAACCTTGTGTGAATTGTTTAGATTTTGCTCTTGGTTATTTGAGTCATGAGTTATGAATTGAAGGTATGCTGCTGAAAAAAGGATAAATGGATTAGCAGGTATGGCAGTATGATCTGACCATTACATAGGGAATTCCCACTTGAGGCAAGGTAGGTTATTTGCATATTAATGTTTGTCAATTAAGAGATGGGACATCTACAGCAGTAGAGCTTTGAAGACTAGGCCACATGGGCATACCTGTGACAATGGATGAGAATGAGTTTGGGATGAGGAAAACCACCTTGTGTGGCTGCTAGTGACTTGATGCTGAGGGAGGTGACTTGAATTTGACCTTTAACCTCATGCACTTTCATACCCACCACCATGACAAGGACTGAGAGTAGTGCTCAGTCAGGTTTAGTCAGAGAAGGAGATAAAGGACTACTTTACTTTGACTATTTGATTGGCTTCACAAGCTTCATCTGGATCATATTCTATAAATAATAACACACTTTGAGTGGGAAAATGTTACACTTTTTAAAAACAATATTTAATACTGTCTGGTATAAAGTTACAGGTAATTATTAGGTAATTACTGGTCATTCTTAGGTAATTAGTATGATGCTATTACAATGTACTGTCTAGGGGACAGTAAAATAGTGCTACTATAAAACTACTACAAATTAAAGTATTACCTTTCAGTGTAATCAGTCTTTGGAGGTGGTGTCCCGATAACTACTTGTATATAGGGCAACGATTAGTCGACATAATCGACGACGTCGATCATAAAAACTTGTCGACGTGGTATCGTATTTTTTTTTTTAAACGGGGGAAAAAAAAAAAAAAGGAAAAGAACGGGAGCCATGCAAGAATCAGCTGGGTAAGTTTTAGCTAACGTTGTTAGCCAACTGGCTAAAGTTATATTGTTAGGGTCGTAATGTTTATGTTAGCTTTACTGTTACATGTTGGAAAACAACGTCTCATGGACAGGGCTGTACATGCTATGAGCGTTTGTGCTATTAATTTATTTGCCCTGTGGCACGCGTGTGACAGACAGAGGCGCTTGTATGTAACGTTACGTAGCAGGGGTTTTCCATGTTGAAGCCAGGAGAACGCGTGATGAAATGAAGTGAGGGGTGGTCGCTATTAAAATACCAGGTAGTCATGGTGGATGATCATGAATGATGCTTGATAAGTGAATGCTATTTCAATTATGTTGAGTCCACCAGCGAGCTGTCTGTAAGATAAACAGCGCCAAGCGTAGCCTACTAACGTGAGCTGTCTGTAGTCTAGCCAGCAATGCTAGCTAGCCAATCAACTAGCTCTGTGAGCAGCTGTAGCTTGGCGTAACGTTAGGTTAGATAGCTAGTTAAGCCGGATTTATGCTTCTGCGTCGCCATTTACGCGCAGCGAAAAGCCACACGACTAATCGCAACTAATCGGAAAAATAATCGACAGATTAGTCGACTACCAAAATAATCGTTAGTTGCAGCCCTACTTGTATATAGTATAAGTAACTACACTATTACCCAGTAACTACTTGTATAATCCTGTATATGCCCCAGATGGGTAATTAAGCAATTGGCCAACCCTATATGAGTCAGGGAAGCCTGGGCTTGCAATTCAGCCAATTACAATGCATCTCACAGGCAGCCAGCCCCAATCAGAGACAGAGAATTGTTTTCAAATGAGGCAGGGAGAGAATTCACTGTGTATACATAATATAAACACGTCTGTGCTCTAGGTAAAGTCAAAATAAGCTCAACACTGTCACGCCACTGAGCTACAATGTAGCATACTCTCCTGTAGAGAGGAGGGTGAGAGAGAGAGTGTGTAGAGAATCAGATTGGCAGGCTCTCAGTGGTGCAGATGCTCACCTCCTCCTCCTCCTTTTCCTCCACCTCTCCCTCCTTCTCCTGCTGGGCGGATCGCTGGTCCCCTGAGAGGGACACACTCTGATGCTCCTTCAGCTGCAGTGGCTGTCATACTGCAGACTGCCAGACAGAACAAACAATATTTCCTTTAAGCCCCCCCCTCCCCCCCCATCTTCCTGGCCAAATATGACTGATCTTATCCGGTTAACCTTCTGGGGGCACAGCACATGCATATCAAATCCATTAGAGTGTGAATGTTAGCCGCCAAAGTCAAAAATTGCATAACGGGAGGACTCAAGGTGAGTGAGGCCGCTTTTTCTACGGCACACTGAGTCACAAAGATAACATGGGGTGAAGTATTACAGTGCTATAAGTGATGGCAGGGATGGCTTCTAATCTAGAGCTGACATTCATTGCAGGGGACAGTGACAGAGTCCATCTGGAGGCGCTGGGCAGCCATTTGAAACATATAGGGACATACTGAATTTCACAGTTTGCCAGCCAGTCATGTCATTTTTAACATTTCATTATACGTAGATATTATTTTAAGTAAAGATATATTTTGACCATTTAAGATTCCAATAAAATGCCATGACTGACAAGCAGCACTTCCAACACAATAATTATTACGGGGAGAGAAGATTTCCAAACAGCAAAGTATTTTCTCTGTAAATAAATCCATCCATGAAATACTGTAGGATGTACTTAGTTACAATGTACTTTGTATCATTATCAGCTATACAGTTTAGTATACCTGACAGGTAAAAATAGGGGGGAGGAGGAGGAGGAGGAGAGGGAGGAGGAGGAGAGGAGGAGGAGGAGGAGGAGAGGGAGGAGGAGGAGGAGGAGGAGAGGAAGAGGAGGAGAGGCTATGAAAACAAGAATATCCTGGAAAAGGAGATGTGAGTTGTTAGAAAAAGGTTCACTCTTATGAAAGCTGAATATGACTCATGCTCATGCTGAGGGAAAGGTCTAGGTCATCTTCTTTTGTATCCCCCTTTCCCACTCATAAACTGTGGACCAGCATCATACTATTCTGTACTGTGGAAAATCAAGGTACAGTGGGGTGCAAAAATGTGGCCACCCCTGGTTTAAATGAATCTCCAAATGATTGAAAGCAAACCTGAACACTAAATGCTTCAAAGTTAAGCATGACACCTTTCTGCACATTTGAAAGCTTTCAATTTAAAACGTTTTCTTTTTATTTAAATTGTTAACGTTTTTAAATTATAAAAAAGGAAAAGGGGCCTATGCAAAAGTTTGGGAACCCTTTTGGATTATTCTTTGTTACCTTTTGAGAAGATGATTACTAAGGCCCAGACCAAGGTGAATTACTCGCTAGCGGCTAGGGCTTCAATGAGTCAGGTGAATATAATTCCAGGGTTGAACTATATATTCTGAAGTAACTGCATGCCTTCTAAAGTATCCGACTACAGTGGCTGTTGTGTCTGGTGTTAAAATCCATGGGTTCCTCTAGTGCAGGGGTGCTCACACTTTTTAGGCTTGTGAGCTACTTTTCAAATTACCAGCTCAACAAGATCTACCAACCAAATAAAACATATTGCCATTGCTGCGAACACAAAAATGTACTGTAATAATAACAAATTAAGGCCACGCTACACTGTTTCAAAATCAAAGAAGAGATTTATTAAACTATATAACAAATATTCACACTGGTAGTCCATTAACATTAACATTAACTCAGGAGCTCTGAGTGGTTTACACCAGACTGGCCAGTGCCAAGCCAGGTGCCATCGACGTCTCCGGGCGGCGGAGTGTGTGTGTGTGTCTGTCTGTCTGTCTGTCTGTGTGTGTCTGTCTGTCTGTCTGTGTGTGTGTGTGTGTGTGTGTGTGTGTCTGTCTGTCTGTGTGTGCATGTGTGTGTGCTTGTGTCTGTCTGTCTGTCTGTGTGTGTGTGTGCTTGTCTGTGTGTGTGTGTGTGTGTGTGTGTGTGTGTGTGTGTGTGTGTGTGTGTGTGTTGTGAGGCGGCGCGGGGCTGAGTGATGCCCTCTCCTGTGTGGTCCAGACGGGAGGCGTCCCGTCTGGACCACACAGGGGGGAAAAAAAAAAAACTTTTTTTTTCCACTTTTTTTTTTTTTTTTTTTCCAATGCCGTGTGATCTACCCACACTACCTTCGCGATCGACCGGTCGATCGCGATCGACGTAATGAGCACCCCTGCTCTAGTGGATAGTGTACATAGCCTTTATTTATGTAAACCAGCTCCTTTCCCTTCTTGTTTTTTTTTTTTTTTTCCTAGCACCAGGGGAGCCACCCCTCCCAAATTTCGTTGTTTGGTACCTGTACTATAGCAATGACAATAAAGACCATTCATCATTCATTCATTCAAAATGGAAAATAAATGGAACAATTGAAGTCAAGGCAAGATCTGGAAGACCAAGAAACGTTTCAGATAGAAGGGCCCGAGATCTGATGAGAAATGCCCAGAAGAACCCAAACATCACTGCAAAAGAGCTGCAAAAAAGAGCAGCAGACACCGGTCTAGTTGTTCACAGGACAACAATACAGCGTACCTTAAACAACAAAGACCTACATGGCAGAGTTGCCAGAAAGAAGCCTTTCCTACGACGTCAACACAAAATTAAGCTTCTGAAGTATGCAAAAGAAAACCTTGAGAAACCTAAAGCCTATTGGAACAATGTGCTTTGGACTGACGAAACCAAAATTGAACTTTTTGGCCACAACCAAAGAAGGTATGTTTGGAGAAAAAAGGGGGAGAATTTATAGAGAAGAACACCTTGCCAACTGTTAAGCATGGAGGTGGCTCCATTATGCTTTGGGGTTGTGTAGCAGCTGGGGGCACAGGCAATATTGTGCAGGTGGAAGGAAGAATGGATTCTACCAAATATCAAGACATTCTAGAGGCTCATGTTCAAGGACAGTCCAGAAATGTAAGTTGAAGAGAGGTCGGGTATTCCAGCAAGACAATGACCCGAAGCATACCTCAAAATCAACCATGAAGTACCTCCAGGAAAGACGGATGAAGGTTTTGGAAAGGCCATCAAAGTCCCCAGATGTGAATATTATCGAAAATCTGTGGAGAAATCTCAAACATGCCGTGCATGCAAGAAGGCCGAAGAATATTCCTGAGATACCGTAGAGGTGTTCTGCCAGGAAGAATGGGGGGGAAATCCAAAAACAAGAATTGAAAGAAACTTGACGTTTGTAAGATCTTATAGTTGCCCGAGGAGGAGTTACTAAATACTACCTAACAGGGTTCCCAAACTTTTACACAAGGCCATTTTCCTTGTTTTATTATTTTGAAACTGTAAAAAGTAACAAATATAAATTAATCTTGCTTTAAAATGTGATGAAATGTGTCATGTTTAACTTTGTACCATTAGAGGTTAGGTTTGCTTCTTTTCACTTAGATATTAATTGGCATTTTGACTAGGGTTGCCCACATTTTTGCACCCCACTGTATAAACAATGACATGCATAGCCTTTTGGACAGTCACACAATATCAGTCATTACTAGTGTGGCTAAATGAAAGTAATATGAGTATCTATGTGTATACAGTACACTACAGTATGTGGAGAATGAGACTGATAAGCTGTGATGTGCTCTCTCATTCATAGTGGAATATTTTCTTCACCAATGTCTTTGACTAGCTAACAGTTTAATTCCATAGTGTTTGTTCAATCAGTCCTAATGTGTGGTTGCTGAATTCAGTGACATGATCAATAAACCAGACAGAATCAGTGTTGGTGACCTGTGGGAACATATCACATGACACAACAGCAGGATAGACTTGACACACCCTCTGAAGCAGTACGAACATATTTCCTCTTTTATTTACATTCCTTTCAAATCTTAACATTTTTCGCTATAACTCTTTATCAGGTTGGCATTTTTCTCATTAAAATAAATTGGCACAAGTAAAACATATGTAGACAAAAGTTTATTTACACCATACAACGTTTTTAAATATTTTATACAGGGCTGCAGATGAGAGAGCTTGCTGAGATCCTTCAAGCAGATTCTGCAGTATTAAAGTTGTGAAATATATTATTCATATAAAAGTGAGTATTACCTTTATTGCATTTAAAGCAATGAAGAATGTAGCTTGACAAACATTCATTTTTATATGACCGAAAAATCCTCTTTGCCTCTCTTTTTTTTTATATTATAAAGTAAAAAGTGTAGTAATGGCCAAACAGACTGTTATAAACGTTTTAAAAACCTGCATAAATATATACATTGTGCTTCTGGGTCCAGTTTTGTGAAATAAAAACTGGACCCAAGGAAGCTGGGACGACATGGCATGTCATTTGCTTTTTGAGTTCATCTAGAAAGATGACTCCATTTTTATATATTTTTTGCCAATTCTTCCACAGGTACTTTGAAACACATGATGGTAAATATTGTACACCTGGCTGCCCCACACTAAGTACACTAGTGAGAATACAAAAAGTAACACTGATGTTTTTTGTTTTTTTCCCCTTTTTTTTGTTTTCCTCTTCTCAGTGGTTAAATCGTATTGGCACATAATGTCCCTGCCATACTTGTATAATCCAGATATGTATGCCAAGGCTGTTGAAAAGTCTGTCGCTTTTTTCAGTGCAAAATACATCCTTTCCCCTCCTTTCCCTGGTTTGCTTCTCCTTGTTTTCCTCTTTTAGACCTCTGTTTGGAAGTCCCCTTCCTGGACATCTAATGGTAGGTTGACACACTTCTCCCACTCTGCCGGCGTCATCTCCAGAGAGTCCTTGGTGTCAGATTCTAGTACATTCATAGTGGCGTAGTTCTGGTACTCACAGGCTGGGTTGTAGCTCTCCCAGGGGTTCTTGTTTGGCATTGCCTTGTCCTGTGAACATGGACAGGGAGATGCGTGGTTAGTAGCACCTTTCACTGTAGTCACAGTTCACTAGCTTTGATGGTACTTCCTCTGAACCTCATCCCAATTGATTGCATATTAATGATATAATGGTACTGTGAGAAGCATAAGTAACAAAAGGTAATGATAGGCTATCAAATGTGCATATGGTTAGGCTATACACCATCATGAAATAAAAATGGATTGTGCTTTCCCCAAGCCCAGTAATTGTGTGAAAGTCCACCGTGTGCCATTCTGTTTGTAATCTGAACGCACTCTCTCTGACAGTCTCAAAGAGACTATAAGGGAGCAGAGCTGTTAGTCAGGGAATACACAATGGTTACTAATGGTGTCTACAGCCAGCTCTGCAGTAGATTTATTTTTTGAAAAAAAGGCAGGAGAAAAAAAGGGAATATGGTGATAATTTTCTATACAAATGTCCTCGCAGTGGTTACTAAGCAACAAGCAGCAAATTACATTGTGCTGTGGGGCTGATTGAAATGTGAGTGAAAGAGGATTACATGCGGCCGAAATGTTGCAATGTAGCTGACAGTGTCTATTCACACACAACGGTGTGAGTGTGTTTGGTCAAGAGTCCAATTTCTGCTATTCACACAACCTACAGTAGAAACCTTTCACTCGGGGCTGAGAACGACCTGATAAACCTTAACTTGTCTGACTTTTCATTAGAGAATCAGTTATGCAGACAGGTATGCAACGGCTATGGGTAAAAGTAAGGTATAGTCATCTCAGATTCCCTGATGAAATACTGTACCAAAAAGAGTGCAAATTCCCCCAATATATATGTATATTAATGTTATCAAATAATCTGTCATGCGTGTATGAAACAATGATGAGGTCACCGGGGAGGTAAATACAGAATGTAGGTAAATAAAAGTGCATTTAAAGTTCAATGGTCTTGTGTGTGTGGATGGATGCTCTTTAATGCAGATGGAACTACCATGTGACAGTACTGTCTCACTGAGAATGCCTGTGGTGAGATAACACTTCTCATTGTGCTAAAAGAGCCCCCGAGCCTCCCTGCCAGCAGTTGGCAAGCCTGCTACATATAGGAGGCTTTTCTTCCACATGAATACATTATCTGGATAACTATTCATTTACTCAATCACTCACTCAGTGTGCTGAGTGGATGCCTAAATAAGGGTATTTGGAAGCTGTCCCCTCTAATTGGTTGACAACCGCCACCCCCTTCACCTTACTGCTCATTTCCTGTTACTCACCATGCTGCCCATATTTGGTATGTCTCGAAATCGGTCCAGGGTTTGAAATTTCTGATTCAGTTCCTGGAACAGCTCCATGTGTCTTTTCCTGGTGTGCATGACTTTCTGCAATGGCAAGGTTTTTTCTTTTAATTGAAAGCCAATAATGGAAATTAGTGTTGTTCCGATACCGATACTAGTATCGGCATGGCCACCGATACGCACAAAAATGCTGGTATCGGTATCGGCGAGTACTTTACAAAAACGTAAGTTTATATATATATATATATTTTTTTTTTTTTTTTTTACTTACGTTTTACAAAAACTTTACGAGTTTTACAAAGGTTTTGAGCAGTGCCAGACTAAGTGTTAGCAATCATTTTACATCGAGGTGAGTATGCGGCTCAAAAAACATGTTTTTTTGTTTTGTTTTTTCAAACGCCGTGGTATCGGACCGGTACTCGGTATCGGCAAGTACTGCACCGTCAGGTATCGGTATCGGGATCAAAAAATGGTATCGGAACAACTTTGGAAATGCAACTTCATCTCCTCCCATACACTTCTCTGAATTGCATTTGCCATTGTAATATAGCAGGTTTTCATAGGTTTTTTGTAAGAGTAAGCCAATTTGTAGGAGCACAATTCTCAAAACCAAATCTATGTTTTGTATGTTTGCAGAAAAGTTGATGACAGCCACTGAATAGAACATAGGTACAGTGTGATTGGTAAAAGGGGGTTCGAGGGGGTTTTGATTCATCTTGTTCATTCATCCACAGTGAGCCAATGTAATATTTCCATCAATTCAAGTGCAAAAGTCAGATGTGAAATGTGCATATGACTTAAAAAGCATATCGTTTTTAAATTAAACTTATAGCCAATGGATGTAGGAGATGGAGAAGGACAAATGCAGATGAGAATTGCTGCCTTGCATGGCAGCTGACAGCCTTGCTTTTACCTTAACGACACAACACTTCAATAAATCTTGGCTGTGTCAAGACCATGTTACAGTACTCCAATAAGCTTAAGTGCTACACAAAGTAGAAGTAAATTATAGGGCAAATACAAACGCAAACATGGCCCTTCACAGTGTAACAAAATCATGCTCTTCACCAACCAATACTTTACTTACTTCAAAGTCCAGGTCAGAATACCGCGACTTTCTTCTCTTTGAAAGTAAAAACACACCACTGATAGTTAGATAAGAATGTTAATAGGGTTGCAAAAATTCCCATAAGTTTGGGAAACTTTCCTATCATTTCCAAGGTTTGAACTTGTGAACTTTGGACATTATCGGAAAGTTTCCCAAACTTACGGGAATTTTGCAACCAGAAATGAGTGAGTCTTTAGACACACATTAGATACATACAGTATGTGAATATTATAGGAACTCTAAACACCAATACCAGTGAAGACAAATTAATATTCTGAGCAGGACAATACATAAACTATAAAAAATGACATCATCAAACAATCTCACAACATATTAAACAACATACCTCTAAGGAGCTCATAGATACTGTAGACCCCGTTTCGCTTCTCGAAAGACCGGCGCTCTCCTCCATCTCGGCCAGGAAGTTCTTGACGGCGGTGCGCGGTTCGAAGGGCAGGTTCAGCATGTGGTCTGGAGCGCCAGGGTACTGCTGGTCCAGGTTCATGTTCAGGTTCATGTGCTCCATCCCAGATGGACTGATGTTGTACTCTGGACTCAGCTTGTAGTGCATCAGCCTCTCGTGGGGCAGCGTGTCCATGCCGATGTTCATCTTGCCCTCCTCTTTCAGAAGAGTGGGAAGGTTCCCTGACCCCGCCGCCGCCGCCGAGCCCCGAGGCATGACGATGTAGTCGGTCTCCATCATCTGGCCCTGGGGGCCCATGTCCTGGTCGCTCTGGCGCAAGGCGTCGTCGGTACACAGGTAGACGGTGCGGCGCATGTCGCCGGAGCTGTCGCCTAGACACTGCTCGCCCAGGTCGCCCACTCCCATAGACATGTGGAGGCCCGACGGCTGCTGGATGATGACTTTGGAGATGATGTTGCCGGGCAGCGTGGAGTAGTTGAGACCCTCTGGGCACTTCTCGTCCTCCTCGTCGTTGAGGGAGATGCGGGACAGGGTGCCGGTGATGGTGGCCGCGCGGCAGGAGCCCATGTCTTTGTGGAGAGCTGCGGCAGAGATGGTTGGAAATGCACCGTTACTGAAAATAAGTCTGTCTGTCTTGGATTATGCAATGGACAGGATTTCTTTATCAAGAACACATTAGGACTGAGACTTTAAACAGAATGTTACATGAGCGTATTTCAAAGTAGTTGAGTAGTGAATTAAAAAGAATAGTTGAAATGCTAATGTTATGACAAACAATTCACAAGGAATGAGTATTTTATGTGGACATCGCCTGTTTAACACTAGGGAGCCTATTATGCACTTCTTAACTTGCCGTCTTAAGTCTTAATTAAGACGCACCGCCAGGTTAAGACCTACCGCCACCCTTATTATGCGCTTCATACGCGCTACTGCTATTATGCAGGTGTCGATAGGCGCCCACACATAAGACGTAAAACTCCCGTGCATATATTGCTCATTGTGGGAGTGTTCATATGTTAATGAAGTGCACTAGGCGCCCCTGCTATTATGCGATCTGACTTTGCTCCTAGCACTAAGAAGTGGTTTGAAAAGTTCTTAAGTTTAGACTTCATGCACGTTTTGAAACACGAGCGCGCCTCCGCGGTTTGCGCATGCATGTGGGCACACATGAACACGCACGTGGCTCCACGGCAAGACGTCAATTACGGTCACAGTATAAATGATTTATTTCAGAAGGGAGAGGCAGAGAAGCGCGCTGACCTCCTTCTAAGGACTTCCATAATAGCATAGCGCTAATGACTCAACGCAGCCGGTTCTTAAAGGGAATGGCACCTGGCACGCTGATTGGGTTGATTGAGAAGACGCCCAAAACACACCCATGACTAATTTCTTTGCTTAGCGCCGGGTTTTAGGCGCCCAATACCGCACGCATAATAGCAAAGTGGCCTTGACCACGCCTCCACGTCTTAAGTTTAGATCTACCGCCTCGTCTTATTGATGAAGTGCATAATAGGGCCCTAGAACTGCCATGGGTGGGGTCATTTGACCAAGTATGTAAAGAAAATGTTTTCGATCAAATTTCAGGACCCTCCTTTCATCCTGACATTTTCAAAATCACATCAGGATAAGCTAGTATAAAGCTATTTAGCAGTTTTTCTGTGTAGGAGGCAAGCACATTTACAAGAGGAGCCATTGAGTGGTCTTTGTGTGTAAGTAGCAGCTTACTCTAAAGACTATGGTCATTTGACCCCCGAGGCGGCTCTAATAGTAGGTAAAATAGGCACGACTGTTGTAGTGTTCAAGCCAAACCTGGGAAGAAGCTGATAAGGCTAGCCATCTAAATCTTTTAAGGGACACTACGGTCACATTGCATCATTCTGTTGTAAGTATGAGGTCAGATGAATCTCTGTGGATGACTTTACCATCAAATAACAGGGCTCAAGAGTACCCCTCAAATCTTGCCTGGTAGCTATACCCTTTTACGGTGTTGTTCACCTTGGAAAACCCTAGACACAAAACCAGGAGAGGTGAGTTGTCTTGTCAGAAACACCCTCTGGTTTGGGAGAACAGCCTGTGCTCCACTGCTGAAGTGTTTTCGGGGCATTTTAATCTTCCCCTTCTGAATCCAAGGGGAATTACCTTGGCTACTCACAAACGGCCTGCAAGGAGACTACAAGGTCAGCACAACTAAAATATAATGCTCCCCCTTTTGCTTAGCCTCAATCACCACATAAGGTGGACATGGCAGATTAACAGTACAGAAAAAACAACAATATGATTCGTTGGGCACTGGGAAGTGGGATGGGCACAGAAAGGCATTATTCTTGATGGATAGAGGAATGTTTGATTTTGAACGAGTACCTGTCTCTCTGGCTAAATGGCACATACATATGTATATACAAACAGTATGTACATATGTTAAGCTAACTTAACAACCTCTGTGTTTGGGTAAGTTGACCATTATGCCTGTATGTCGATAGTAACCCATACTACAGTGTGTAATCAGGGAAATAAGTGCAGTCTGCACTCTCAATGTCAGTCTACAGGATGTATTGCTTATTAAAGAGACCAGCCTTCTACCTCCACTCCACCTGCTGCTCCAGATGGTTGCTCTCCAGGCTGGTCTTAGAGACTACAGTATACTTTAAACCCTGACAGCTCTGGGCCAAAGGAGCCGCGTGGTCAGACTGCCTCTCTGTTCCCTAATTAACACTATTTCCCAGAGCTCTAAGTAATGGCCATCTCAGGTGCCCACACCAGAACAATCTATACCTACTGTAGAGGGAGATAATTTAAAGATACGGTATATCAACTGGACTAGGGTCAATTGGATACGTGTATGGCTAACAAGGATGCATCATGCAAGCTCACAGGGGTTGTGCATTCTTTTCCTGCTATCCTAACAATGCTCTCTTTGGTATGAGATCACAACATACAATCCTACTGATGATGATTAGGATGATACAAAATGGAGGCTGTCCAGATAAAGAAATGTCCTCCAAATGACAAAGTAGCCTACTTGTTGTGTGGTCTCTACAGTATGCAAGAGGCTCATATTGCAGATCAATAAACAGGATTAAAACAAGAAATCTCATTTGCAGTCTCCTTCATAATAAGAAGGGAAAATACAATCACAATGCCTCCAATCTTTGCTTCACAAGCAGTGTTCAGGGACAGAACAGATGTTCAACAACACGAGCCACAAAGAATCCAGGCAATTGTGAGATCACATAACTATTGTATGCCAAGGCATGTTGATGAAAAAAATAATGATCACAAAGAGACACAGATAAGTGGTAGAGAAAAGTCATCACACTTCTTTTCATTTAAAAAAATGCATTTAGATCTGATCATCCTACACAAAACCTTACACTCAACAATTCTCTTTTCACTAAAGCCTGGCTCTCTCCTCTCATATTCACTGTTTTGATGACTGAGCCTAGCTCCTGAGGGGATTGTGGATTGTTATGCAACCTCGGCTCTGTTTCACAGTCTAACCTATTTTGGGGTTTTAAGAAGACAAAGTAATCAGGACCTCATTAATATGACACCATCTGTTCCTTACCTGAACGACAGGCGATGTCCACATCTTTCTCGAATTCAGTCTATTGGTGGGATAGAAGAACACGTGGTCAAAATAGAGCCAGTAATAATTCAGTTCTGGTGACAGGAACTCAATACAAAATGTAGAGCATCGACAGCAATATCAATTGTTGAGAAAAAAGTCAAATAGCAAGAGTATTCCTTGGACATGATTAAACATTTAATGATTATATGAACAGTGCCGTTTGAGCCCATCAATTGTCTACCCCCGTTATGCCCAGCCACTGTTAAGCTAATGGTCCGATTTCTCAGTGCTCTCTTTTCCAACAATATATCAATTAAACCTGCATGTAGAAGTGCAATTGCAGCACTAAAATTGCGGTTGGGAAGCTATCATGCTCGCTGCTAATGATTGTATTGAACCTGGAGGGCCCTGACACTATTCTCAGTGAAAATTATTTAAATCTGAGGTGATATTGGAATGCAAATGGCAGATCATTGCTATGATGAGCCAGTGGTGTTCTGCTTGATCAAGAGATTTGTGTCCCATTTAAAAAGTCAATCAAGGAACAGTACTTTATTACAGTGAGAGGGGGCTTGGGAGATTAAAAAGATGCTTGCCCAACGTGAAATACATTCAATCAAAGAGAAGCAGGGACTTGGGCTTTGGGCCGAAGAAAACCAAGGAACATTGATATAATGTATTAAGGGGCCAAGGGGCTACACTGCATGCAATTACAGTTTAACCAAAACACTATTTGGAAAACGATAAGCCCTTGGGTAACAATGCTTCATCCAGCAGACACCATATTAAACATAATAAAACATTAATTCAATTGCATGAACTGCTATGTTAAATGGAGGTCAATAGAGAATGTGCGATATAGGCCTAAGAGGGTATTATCAATAATTATGGAACATTATTCTACATTATGGCTATAGTTTACAAAGGTTTGGGGTGCACGCACCTCACAAATACCTCTATCATTTACCATACCATTCATCCCCCGTGTTTTGTATTGAAAAGTCTGCAGAAAAAGACAATATGTACAATTACACTACGCCTCTACTCTCCAACAGATCTGGAGGATAGTTCTGGAGTGTTACCATGATCTGAGCATGCCCGTTGGGGAAGGTTCCCGTGGCGTCAGCGTTGATGGGGTCTTGACAGTTTCTGAGTCGACATCTGAACGCATCTTGGACCTGCGGTTAGAGGCGCCGTCTCATTTATTGTTCAAAAACAAACACATTGCAGTACACACAAAACATAGGCATCAACTGTTCCTAAATGTGTTATTGTAGACCAGGATCATACTGTTGATCTACTTCGTCTGATCACTGATAGTAAAAGATCTAATCCAATCCACACCGATCATATTATATCAATTTTAAGTATTTTGTTACACTGGCAACAGATTATGTAACCATGAAATTGGACAAACACACTTGTCAAAACATCACAAGGTTGGCAGATTGGTGGTTCGAGCCCAGGCTGGCCACATGTCGAAGTGTCCTTGGGCAAGACACTGAACCCCAAATTGCTCCCAGTGAGCGGGGCCAGCGCCTTGCATGGCAGCTTGCCGCCATTGGTGTGTGAATGTGTGTGTGTGAATGGGTGAATGAGAGGCCGTTGTAAAGCGCTTTGGAGCAGCTTTGGAGCAGCAAAAAAGGCGCTATATAAGTGCAGTACCATTTACCATTCTGACCTTGCATTCATCTGGAGATAAACTGGGGTTGGGGGTGTGGTCGGATTACTAATACCTGATATAGAAGATGGCTGGAGTTGTGTGATGAAGGAGATTAAAACGAAGAGGCTAAACAACATGGCCGACATGAAGTGACCCCTATGTGACCCCTCCCCGTACCTCTCTCCTCAGGATACAGTGGACCATCACGATGACAAAACCCTGCAACGAGTCGAAGACAGCAAACAGGATCTGAAAGAGGATGGACCGCTTGTCTGTCATAGCCAGCACTGCAGACATCCAGGTCAGAGCTAGCAAAGGCAGGACGACACAGGAGCTCCACAGAGACGCCCTGGTAGGAAGAGAAAAGGAGGGAGGGAAGGAGAGATAAAGAATAAGGTCAGGGTCTACACCACCACCTGGCACACATTAAACCCCATTTCCTTGTGTTGTTCTTCCCCTCCCATTCTAATCAGCCTGATCAGGCTACGAGGAGACACTGTCCATAATCGTATTGATTCACATCAACCGACACTTACATTGCATTGCTGGCTGTGGTCGCTGATAAAGCAGTTGTTGATACAACACCACATTTGGCACATTTGAGAGTTAATCCTGTATGCGGCTCGCTCATCTGTCTGCGGAACAACAAACGACAAGACGACAAAAAGAATGTTAGTCAAACGCACCGGCGTCCCAACCTCGAGTGTTCATACCAGGCACAGTATGAGTCACTGAAGGGGTGTTTTAAGGATTTTCATCATGGACTGATTCTGCCAAAGGGAGACGATGCTCCTTCTCTCCCTAGAGAGATCTGACCTATTTATGTTGATGCTTCTAATTTCCTCAGCAGTAAGAAAAGGAGGCCTAATCTCCATATGGAAAAAAGGAACTCAAAAAGGCGTGTGTGTACGTGAATGTGTAGTTAGGTGTAGGATTATATGGGCTATAAAGACTTGAGAAGTAGGTCACTGCGGATCTTCTAGGACTGTCACCCTTTGGATGGTGGGCATGGGTGCTGTCTTACCCTGCTCGATGCTTCAGCTTCTTCTCCAGTATCCCGTCTCTGGAAACCAGTTTATTGAACACCAGGATGCCTATCACCATGTTTACCTGTCAATAGAGAGGGAATAAGGGTGAAAATGTCAAATCTAAATACACAGTCGCTTATATTTCAAGACACAGCTGCATAAGAACTACACACAAGAAGTTGTCCCTATGAAATACATTAGACAATTGACATCACTAGTTTGCAGCTCCAGTATTCTTTCCTCTATGTTCAGTGTCTTTTCTGCATCCCTCTGTCCTCAAGGTCTGTTTGGTTTACTCATCACTGTGCCGTTCGAGCCAACACAAATGCTTTCGGGGAGGATTTGTCAGACGAGAAGTGCTTTTATTGTCAAAGACATTTCCTCCTCTGCCACATAGTTCCTCTCCAAATGTATGCCGCCACGCTGATAAAAGGCAGACGTGTTACGCTCCGTGCACACCGCGGACCGTGACCCACCGTTCTGGCGCAACCTGGTGGGATGGGCTTGACGTACTTCAACGTGCGATGCAGATGCAAAGCTCTACTCGTGTTGCTAGCGAAGTTTCCCACAGAAGTGGGGAAAAAAAACGTCAGATAAGATATATAAACGGGTTATTTTGATAAACTGGACACATTTTGTGAATATATATGGTTACTTTCTCGCCTGAAAACATATAAAAACTTCATAAAATTACATATTAACACTTGTAGAGCCAAATTACAGATTTTAGCCAATGGCGGACAAAATTGAGGATTTTAAATCTGTGGGTAGTCGCAAGAAACGACTTCCGGTTTACTTCCGGTTGTTTTAACGAATCCAACGCAACGCAAAAGCTGACATTTTTTGACTGATTGCTGCACCCTGACGGTCAAGAAACGCAATGCAGAGCAAGGCAACTGATCAACGCAACGGCCCCATTGAGATGAATGACTTCCGGTGCAACGCAATGGCCTTGTGTGCACGCAGCTTTAAGCTTGTGATTTTCTTAAGGACTTCGTCAGATACACCTTTTACTTTCAGAAAACAGCTACATGGTGCCCTTCTGCCTTAACCAATAAGGTAAAGAATAAATACAGGGTGGTACTGGACATGAACCCTGAGACATTCACAAGTACCCTCAACAACGGTCATACAGTAGACTTACATACCAGAACCACTGCGGCTGCTGGTCCAACAAAGGCGTACAGAAGGCCCCCTTCCAGAGACAGCCAGCAGCTGCAGGGAAATGAAGAGAGATATCAGCTCACTCTCCCACCAAGAAATGAACACCAAGCCTCAAATTAATGGTGCACTGCCGCATACAGTTGTATTATCCTCAAGTGTCAAGGGAGTAGTACCATATGCTGTGGTTCTACTTGAGAACGTTTTACAGAGGGAATCAAAATGCTAAAGAGAGTTTAAAACATTGTTTATGCATTGGTATCCAGCAGGGACACAACTCATGAGAAATTGGGGGATTGTCAAGACTTCTAAGACGCCTGCTGGGTTGTTATAGGGTTCATGCCAGGCCGCTGGGTTGTTATAGGGTTCACTCAAGCTGGGTAAACTTAATATAACTTGAGAATCTGTCAGTGACTCGTTATAACTGCTTTAGGAGAGAAAGGAGGAACAGCAATAGTACTTATATACAGTAGACTGTATTGTTAATACAAATGGGGGACAGAGCATCCTAACCTTTTGTGGAAAGGCTTGATGATTTAAATTATCAGCTTTGATATCCGTATAAATTATAAATTACATTTTCATTAATTACATTTGGGGGGGGGGGGGTTGGAGATGTGGTTAAAAGGAAGTGAAACAACTTACTATTGGGGTGTCCCATAGCCTTTTGCTTTGGTGAATCCCATGGAAATGGCAACCACCAAGGCAGGTAATCCTTGAAAAGAGAATAATGATAGGCAGGACACGTGAAAAATGTAACAATGGCTTTATTTTGAACAAAAGTCACTAAAGTGCCCAAGAATGCATATTAAAAAACAATTATACACCTATGTATGTTAAACCTGTTTGCTGTAGTCTGCAATTAAGTGGGGTAGTTTTCGCCTTGGCTGCACTTAATAACTGTATTGAAAAAAGCAGTACGACAAGAAAGTTCTATCTGAACTCAATTGTTCTATGTCACAATCAGCCCCTCTACAACAAGGCAGGCTATGGGGCAGAACTATTTACAGCAAAAACTGATAACAGTTTTGAAGTAAGCTGATTGTTATTATTACCTATAGTGATAACAATATATAGCTCCTGGAGACTAAGCTTTCATACCACTGCTTTGTATGCTATAGACAGCTGTTCATCAATAAGGCACGGTAGGGCAGTTAACGGAACAGACTTAGCCTAGCTAATTACCGGTATATCAGAGTAAACCTGAGGCGATATTTGGCTATTTGTTCAAAAGAGACCAGGTTAAATACGGTTAAGACTGCAATTGTATATTCATTCATTTTGACCCACAATTATTTAGGTTATTTACATGTTTGTCATAAACTATATACGGGGTCGTTAAACATATTGTCAGCCAAGATACCTTTTTTACAAGGATTTATACAGTTATAGCTATGCTACAGGAACATGGATGGTACTGCATGAATTTTTCATTTGCATAATTGGGGGACAGGGTTCTACTTACTCTCATCGCAAAAGCTTGATAAGTTTGTATAGCTCAGATCACATTAGTATCGTGATATTGTAAAAGAAAATAGCACCCCTTAGCTTACAGTATGACAAACTATCTGGCGTGAGCTCAGGCTATACTGGATCTCCCGCATCACAATGCCCCTCTAGGAGTGAATTGCTTGTCTGACGGATCTTAGAGACGATTATCTCTAGGAGCCAATTCATAGATTTCTGTTAAAATACATCTAACGGATGCAGGTCCCTTTGAGCTTTAAAAGACTGTAATATTGGACGGGGTCTTCAAGGTATTTCTTAAAATATAACCCCCGAAAAACTGACTATGGTGAATATCCTTTGTAGAATTGGAAAAGTCTGTTGGTTCTAATGGGAAAACCCAGCAAAGGCATGCCAAAGTTTAAAGCTATTTATCAGAAAAGTAAATGTTTTAAATTGAACAAGCATCATTTTAAACAGGACACTCTACTTTCAAATTAAAGCATTTATGGACGGGGTCTTTCATTAATGTTGTTCAATAAATGTAAAACTTTCTAAACTGAATCCATATGTATTTCCTTGATATGATTGAATGAATGAATGAATGAATGAATGAATGAATGAATGAATGAATGAATGAATGAATGAATGAATGGTCTTTATTGTCATTAATATAGTACAGGTACCATACAACGACATTTGGGAGGGGGGGCTCCCCTGGTGCTAGGAAAAAAATACTAAAAACAAGAAGGGAAAAGAGCTGGTTTACATAAATAAAGGCTATATACACTATCCATTATACTATACTATACAAATAAAACACTGTGCTGTACTCTATGCTATGCTATAAATATCCTAACATATGTATATATGCACGTCTTTGTTCAACTACCAGTATGAAGAAGCTATCTGTGTACTCTCAAATTATATTGATATTTCTTTAGTAGCTTCTGATTACACCTCGTCATGTCAAAAAGAAAAGCAAGAGTGGTTTCGGTGCCAACAAGTGAAATGGGATTCTAAGTAACAATTGAGGTTGGAAAGGCTGCAGTGCGAGGCCTAATCAGTCTGTTTGCTATTGACTCACGCTGGTGTTCTGACCCACTGCTGCGTTCCGTGGCAGTTGACCATCTGAGACCAAAATATTTGCTCTGGATGCTGAGTGGGAAAGAGTGTGACCACTGCTCTGTACAAAATAAGTGGCCGTGGCTTCTCTGCCATACAATCATGACCCCACAGGACATACAGGTTGACCATTATGGTTGGGCGGTATCACTTTTTTCATACCTTTATACCGTTTGAAAATGTTACCCCGGAACTACTGCGAAAATTTGTAAGATAACGTCGCGTGGGGCTTGCGGGAGCCGTATTTGCTTCATATATTTAAACCTACATAAAAATATGTAACTATTTATGTGGTGACTGTTATACCGTATGACATTTAGCCTAAACAATCATTTGAACTTTCCATCCCGGTAACAAGTTGACAAACTAAACTAAACAGTTGGATAGCATAATATGATAGCTTAATAAGAAGCATCACACACTGCATTCGTAAATAATCTAACTTGTCTCATGTCCTATGTCATATAGCCTATATAGGCTATCATTTTGTCTATTAAATATTGATTTAGTTACCGTTATGAGACTCTGGGAGTCCTAATTCCGCTTGCTTCTTTTTGAGTTTTCTCTTTCGGGGACGGCTGTGAGAGAAATTGCACAGCAGACTCCGAGGGGTCCGGTCTTTCCGTTGCCTCTGGTCCTGCACTGCGTATGTCACCGCCAGACTGAGGTTGTCGCAAAAACAGTTGGGCCCTGAATTGGCCATGGCTCTGATGGCGGCTGCAATGTTAGCAGCATTTTCAGTCGTTATGGCTGAAACTTAATTTTGCATCCAAGTACCACACTGGGTGCATCAACAATGTTGTCCGCTGTGTGATTTTCTGGAAAAAAGCTAGTCTAGTAGGCCAGGGTTTCCCAAACTATTTTGGCCAACGACCCCATTTTGATATCTATATATGAAAATTGTTGCGACCCCAACCATATGAAAACAATTATGTAGATTAATATTCGCTTTTTTATATTCGGACTATGACATTCAATTGCAAAATGTTCTGACAGACTTTCTATTTGTCTATATCACAATCACACATAGGCTACTTTTAATGTGCGACTATCAATTGAAAATAATAATAATCCAATTCATGAATGTCTGTTGTCTCATTCACCATTACTAATGAGATGAGTGTGCTTGCATGTCGCATCAGAGCTTCTCAAAGTCAGGGGGCTAGGTCGACAGTGCGTGCCCCATCTCAGCTGTATATATTCGATCGATATTTCACTTGATATGGGCAGGCGAAGAGTACCAAGAGTTTTAATGCTCGGAGGGAGATGGAGTATTCCCTCTGAGTCAGGAGCCAGAAGTCTTTCGTAGTGACCTGTGAATGCGTCTGCAGCATTCGGTCACGACAGCTCGATCAGCTGTTCAATTTCGCTTGCCGGTATGTCAACTACTGAGCCATGATCACAGTCAAATGGATTTTTGCACCATGTCCATGGAACTGTCTGGGAACTAGCTTCCAAAGTACTCTTCCAAGCTTCTGAAGTGATCACTCATGTGGGACTGAAGCTGTTGCCCGTCAGAAACTTGCAATCGAGGGAAGGAGGCATAGTTGGCTTTTGAAAGACTCTCTCTCCAATACAAAATCTTTCCCCTGAATCCACTGACTCGGTCACTCAACTGTAGAATGTTTTTGTATTTCCCCATGCATGCCTGTGTCCAGGTCCTTCAGTTTTCCAAATCATGTCTGTTACATAGGCAAGGAGACACCTTTTCTTCACACAGAAAATTAATAAAGTCTGCTTTTTTAAGAGTCATTGAGAATGACTCAATGAGCAGTTCCTCTCTCCAAAAAGAAATCTCTCCAACACTCTTCCTCTCGACAACCACCAAGCCTCAGTGTAAAATAGCATGTTAACATGTTCTTCCCCCATATCTCTGCATAGTTTTGCAAATATACAGGTGCGCAGTGGATGTGGTTTTATATAGTTCACTATCAAGGTTACCTGCTGCAGTATGTCTGCTAATTCTGCTCTCAGTTGCTCCCAGCTGCTCGCAGGGATCATGCAGTGCGTCATACAGCAGAGGGGGACACATTCATGACCAGAGTGCGTAGGCGGCTTTCTCTCCTTTCAGCCCCATCAGTCCAGAAGCCCACCGTTCGGTTGCATGGGATCTGTTTGTCTTCCATGAAGTCTTGGAGCACACAGAACATTCCATGTGCCATCTCATGCTCAGAAATCGTGAGACTGAGAATGATGTCCTCTTGAATAGCATCCACTGACGTGTAACGAACGAAAGTCAATGCATGGCCATCTCTACCGTCACAGCTAACATCCATTTGGAGCGTATAAGACGGGGAGTTTTTGAGTCGTTCAGTCAATGTTTTCTCTTGACCCTTGGCAATAACATCAATTCTTCATTTGATGGTGTTATCTGACAAAGGTATTGACGATAGCTGTTGTGCCTCTGCCTCAGTCCCCACACATTGCTTTCAGCATATCAATTGCGGCTGGTAATATCAATGTCTCTGCGTGTAGTGTGTGGTTTCATTGCCTGTGCTATACAATAGCTAACTTGGAATTATGTCTTCTGGGATCTCACTGACACAGACATGGGCTTTTTGAACTGCACCTGTTCGCTTATTTAGTTCATCTCACTTTCTCTCGAAAAAAAACCTTGGGTTTGTTACCATGTTCCTTGTGGAGAGTGACAAGGTGCCATTTGAGTTTGTTGGTCTTCATGCTCTGGTGTGAGAGTGCATTTCCACACAAGAGGCATTTTGTCTGTTCCTTGTTGTTTTCAGTTATGCTAATGAAGCCATTTTCCAGGTAGGTTTCATCGTATTTTTTAATACCGTACATTTTCCGCTTTTGTCCTGGTTAGTTGCCTCACTTGAGTTAGCCACTGAACCAGCCTTGGATGGTGGTCTGTTGAGAAAACGGTCCATTTTGCAGCACCTAGCGGACATAGCCATCCACAGCCAGGTGCAGCGGTAGAAGGAGGTGAAATGTGTTTTTTCCTCACGAGCTAAGGGTGCCAAATTGTTTTTTTTGATATATATTTTTATATCATGTTAATTTCGATTTCTATGATCATCATCATAACAATGGTTTTGAGAGACAAAGACAAAATACAATTATTATTATTATTATTATTATTATTTTTTTTTATTCTGGCTCCCGCGACCCCATATTCATATCAGGCGCTGCTGTAGGCATTTTGACTGTAGTTTCCAGTTGGGTGTAACAAAGTGGACGGTTAACGACATGTATGACGTCACGTCAGCAACATAGCTGTTAGGGCTTTCACACCGGCAGTTCCGAACGCCGGTTCGCGTTCGCGTTCGCAAACCTCCGAACGTTGGCGCTGTCTGGCGAACGATACACTGGTATGAACAGATACACTGGTATGAACGCGGGCTCGTTCGCCAGACATCGCCAACGTTCGGAGGTTTCCGAACGCGAACGCGAACCGGCGTTCGGAACTGCCGGTGTGAAAGCCCTATGTTTGAACCCTGTTTGAGCACTTAACACAGATAGATATCCCATCCGTGCAGCTATTAATGGGTGTTTCAGTTTGAGGTGCGAGTGTAGATTAATTCCCATTAGTTTTCCCATCTGCGGCCGTCATGTTTTTCATTAAAAAATCCCGTCCAAATCTGCAGGCTCTCCTTTATCGTCAGGTCGGAACCCGAAATACTACCATATAGCAGGAGTGGCATTTTGTTGTAGGGAAGTCATTAGTGCTCAGATCTTTTTTTTCTTAAGTGTTAGAGGTCATGACAGGCCTAAACGTTACACTTGTAATTATTTCTACGACCATGCTGGGAGCGGCGCTGGTATACATTGTGAATTGACAAACATCGCTTCATTTTATGACGGTATTGAGAAGCATACCGTGGGCTTTTTCAAATCCCGCGGGATACTATTACCGTTATACCGCCCAACCCTACTCTCATTTATTACTGGCTACAGCTTACAGAACCGATGGGAAAACCATTTCAATCAACTAAGTACCACACTGTGTTAAACAAGAGTAGGGGGACAGACTACCCACAGAAACAAAATAGCAGCAATGCAATTGAAAGCTGGACCGTTTCAGACACACACTGGATCTCCCTCTCTGACAGGTGGGATTTTTCACTCTGCGGCCTCAATATGGATTGGTGTTATGGATTGTTGCATTCCATCTTTCGCTGCAGTGTGCTCAGAATATTAACACCTTCCCTCTCTGCGCGTCATAGCCAGGATGTATTGATCCAATCAGTTTCCCAGAGGCACAAGGCGGAGGACCTGTGACCATCCAGTGACTCTACTTGTGTTGAAGAGCTAAAGGGCTCCTAATGTACAGAGCCCTGGGATAAATCACCTCTCAGGCAGAACACCCTGCACACAGCCACCACACCCGTGGACTGAGCATGCACTGCATATGATTCCTCTAGTTAACAGTACGCATTTACATTAGACTCCCAATAGTTCACTGTCTTCATATATAAAGGTATATTATTGGTTAACTCTACTACAGTAGTAGTGTTGTGATGATACCAACATTCTGACTTTGATACTGGTACCAGCTTAAGTATCACAATTAAGATTCTTAAATGATACCACAGCAACCAAAAAACATCAGGTAAAGCAAAAGAATATCCTATTAAATAACAGAACATGGAAATTCTTATTTTCATATCCTTAACTATCAGACCTATTTGCTGAACTGTTGTGATTTGATCTCCTTCAACTCCTGGATGCCTATCGGAAAGATTCTTGGCTAAATGTGATGTGTTGTCTCCCTTTGACCGCATGGCCCGCTAACATCTTTTACAAATAAGCTTTGTGATTTTGGTCGGCTCACCATCATTATTGGCTCGATAAGCAAAGTAATGTCAGATTTCACTTCTGGCACCTTTTTATCATCAAGCTGGGGACGGCCAGTATCGACACTTCCATCCTTCTCTTTCCTCCTTGTCAACAACGCCACGTGTGTGATTGTTTAACCTTGTTTAACCTTGTCTTTCACAACCACACACGCCCACTATTAGGGCTGGGTTCAAAAAATCGATTTCCCGATTCTGAATCGATCTTCATTAAATGAGCGATTTATCGATTCATAAGTCCCGAGATCGATCTTTCATTTTTTTTTTTTTTTTTTTTTTAAATATATAAACCCCTCAAAAAACGTTCGGAAACGCTTTTTTTGTTGATTATTACCGGTAGGCTATGTTTGTAGCCCCTTTATTTACATCGGCTGCAGTAAAGCACGTTAAAAAACACTTTTTGTAGTTGCAAAATGTTGGTCAATGATGTTCATATGTTCCAATAAAATGTGTTCCAATAAAAAGTACATTCATGTAACTGCTTTGGAGTCAATTCATTGATATGTTTAACAATGCTACATGTTATAGGGTTCCTTGAACCATTTATAGCATTAATTCTGAGAATCTCTTTCATATTCAAGCAAAAAATGTATATTTTAACTAGATCGAATCGGAATCGAATCGTGAATCGAATCGAATCGTGAGCTCACTGAGCTGGTGAATCGGAATCGAATCGTTTTGGGAAATCAGTGGCGATACCCAGCCCTACCCACTATGTATGCAGAGTGCATGCCAGGGTACACTATCCCCCATGAGCATATAATAATAATAATAATAATAATAATAATAATAATAATAATAATAATAATAATAATAATAATAACAACTTTTCATTTGTGTAGCGCTTTTCCTGCAAACGTTGCAGCTCAAAGTGCGTATATAGGCATATTACACTTATAAGATACTGTTCTGCACAGATCAAAGTAAATACTGCGTCAGGCAGTTTTTTCATGGAAAAAAAGAGTTATAAATAAAGAACCATTTCCAAAGCAGGGCATCGTGACACACACTTGGGTCAGTGCACCATTCATCTAGCAGATTGTAAATTGTATTAGAGGTAGTGACGTTTTTCATAGCGGATGACTCATCATTCATGTTCCTTGCTTGCTTTAAGTTCTAAAGATGTTTCTTAACAAACACGTTGTTTCTGACAGCACACTCAAACATGCTATAATGGATTAGTCTCATTTGTTTCCAAAGCTGCCAGTGATCATTCACTGCTTAGGAGCCATTGTTAGGGAGGTCGTCTTCTGTACAAATGCATGAGAAAACATTGATTTGATAAAGGATGTTTGTACATAGGCCTACAGATAAAATTATCACTGTGATATCGATTTCAAACAGAATACAAAATATTGTATTGTGTATGCCCTTTGATAATATAGGACACAGCATACGTACTCGTAATGACTAAAGATAGAACTTGCTCCTGCTCACCTAACAAGAAAATACAATGCCTAATAGTTGAACATTTTGTTAATCAAGTAAACTAGCCACAGACTTTCATGAATACATTCTAGATTGTATATTTCTGTGCATCAGTCTGTATATCTATACTTAAGAATGACATTTCTATGTTTTATTCTCCACATGCAGTAGAACAGCAATGGCGAAGGGGGCCTTGTTTGTTGCTAGGTAACAAGATATAGGGGGGGTGTAACTTACTGCTACACAGATAAGCATTCTGCATACATGCTCTGGACTCTGAACCTCAAAGGCCTAAATAAGAACTATGAACTATGACCTGAGACTTTACGTTTTTGACTATACTTTTAACAATGGCTGAAACTGTGAGATGGACAAACTAGCCCACTTGAATGTATTGCGTCATGTGACTTATTGTCATGGCAACTGATCACAAGAGACATCTGTGCCTGAACCATGTGTGAAAAAGCACATTTAAATGTCATGGTCACTTTTTCAGCCTGATGAAGGACTAAAATAAATACTTGAATTTGAAATATAGAAGAGCTGCTTTATGTGGGTAACATTTATATGACATTATGTTTAAGTGTCCAAAGGTAGCGCTCCTTTAAAAAGTGTTCAGCATGACATGCTTGTCCACGACTCCTCCTAGCAATAGGTAGAAGAGCAGGCCTGACGTTCTATGTGGCTGCAAGGGACTTTTCATTTCTAAAGATCGATATCGTCTGTATTCTATAATGGATAACAAATGTCAATTATAACTGTATTCCAACTGTATAAGGTAAACACTTAATGGTCCAGTATGTACTGTAACATTCACACTTTCTAAAAGCTTCCTAATGGCTGTAATGACTATGTTTCATCGGTAGCATTCAGGGAATGAGATCCCTTGAAAGAAATAAGTCATTATCGAATGCTGTTTTGGTCTGGAAAACCACCTTTCTGTCTCTAGTGGCTGCCTCTTTGAATCATGCAGGCATGCAAAAACACAACAGCTAATGTCCAACACTGAAAGTCCATTTCGGGGGGGTTATATTATTATTAGGGAGGATGTTATTGTTTGGAACTTTGAACTGAATTTTGCCGTGATGACCAGAGGTGGCAGATTTCCAACAAACGTATGCCCTGCTCCTTTAATGAAGATATATACACAGTACATAGTATCATTTCAAAGAGACTTTACTGTTACTGTAGCACAGAACCCACAGTGGCTGCACCCGTGTGCGAACGTTCAAATTATTGAATGTGCCCATTTAATTCAATAACTTCATCCACAATGCACAGAGCCATTGACTGTGATCATCCGTGACCATCTGTTTGTCTCGGGTGGAATCTGATTCTATTTGATATGTTACGCTCAGACGCACTTTTGACGTTGGCGCACGCGCAGGCAGTTCGGGTTCCGTGCTACTGTGATAGTTTGCCTACTTTACATTAACTTGGCCTGATGTACTATGGGCATGTACAGAACAGTTCCTGTTGACCTATTTCATTAACGATAGTTAACACAGCAGTGACTTTAATTAAGCAAGTTATACTGTGAAAGCAGGAAACTAAAACCACCCAAAGGCCTGAACTATATATATATATACACACACATACATATATATATATCCTTGGTGAGAAAGACTAAACCTAGACAGACACCCAGAGTGAAACAGAGATAGAGGGGCCAACCTAAATATAATGACCCAGAGATTGAGAATTCACAACACTCACCCCATCCCAGACAGAGGAACCTCTTGCGGATGAGTCGGGTTCGAACCTTCCCAGTGACGGCCATGTAGGACTGCCACGCCTCAGTCAGGACCCAGCAGAACGACGCCAGAAAGAAGAAGTGTAGAAAGGCTGTCGTCATCGTGCAGACGCCCTGTGGATGGAACACAGAAGAAGAGGAGAGATGCTCATTCAGGTTTAAACTACAGTTGGTCTTAGGTTTTAGGTGATTAGACATAATACACAGTGGAAAACATGGGTGAGGGGGGTAGCACTAGCTCACAACCTTAAATTCATTGACCAAGTAACTATTCGAGAATCCAGAGTGTGTCAGTTCCCGGATTCCCAGAATGCACCACAGCTTGATCACATAAAAGCACTCACAAGAAACATCCCGTAATGTATTATGACCAACAATTTGACTACGCACTCCATTGATATATTCTCCATTTACTGTAAGCATTATTGCATAACACTATAACGTATATCATTTTTCCTATCTAGCTGAAGAAGTCAGCTAATGGTGCCCTGAGCAGTAAGTGAAAAGAGCATCAGTTTGCATCACATGACTGCCGCAACATAAATGGAACCACTAATGAGTACAGCCAGGTTGGCTGAGGCTGAGGCTGTGGCACTGCATTCCTCTGCACTGGCCCTCATTAGTATGCTAGGGATCAAACTGGGGAAGCACGTAAGCCAAGGTCAAGTGTTCTACCCAAGGAGGAGGGGAGCAAAGCACATTGTCACTGTACTGATACAGAATGAGTACATCATGGGAGAGAGTGCATTAGGGCCTGACAATGGAGAAGATCCCAGGGTCTCCTGCTTGTCCGTCACTATTCTTTCTCTAAGCAGCAGCTTCCCAAATTTGCAGTGTGAAAGAAGAGGATTAGAAATTAGCCCCTAAGAAGCTTGTCGATGTGAACTGACATTTACAGTGGGTAGTCAGAGCTTAAGCTGTGTCAGTTCAGGGCCTCGATTTTTTTTTGCTGTTTTGGAGCTATGGTAATCTGAATAATGCCGCATCACTAACTTTAGATGATATTTCACCTAAACATTAAAATAGGCAGAACCATCCCTTTAACATTTGTTCACTGGGCGGACTAACGTTATTGTTAGTGCCATGTGAAATATGGAATTTTGTTTATATAGAGCCAGGAGGCATTTTAATTACACCTGTGTAGATTCGGCTAGCACATTCTAGCACATAGCACATCGTGCAGTTTTCATGAAAGCTTACACACACCCCCCACATTACTGTTCATGTTGTCCCCTTTTGAACTTTGACAACGGAATACAAAGCCTAATGTTTCAGGATGACAGAGCATGGGGAACAACACACACACACACACACACACACACACACACACACACACACACACACACACACACACACACACATTTGAAAGAGATATAATGCACAGCGGCTTGAAATACAGTATCTGTTTTGAAATGAGGATATGGAAGCTCGTGTTTGACAGGCCAGAGACACACACAAAAAGGAGGCATACATTATTCTCTCCATTCAAAGTAATTCAAGGAAGATCGCTGTATCCTGGTTTTCCAAATGACACTAAACTGTGGTAAACTGGGCAAAGGCTTCAAGAGTCATCACAGTAGTAGTGTTTTGCTTCTTACTTTTCACCTCTTGTTTCAGTTTGAGTTGAAAGTAAAGCTATTTAGGAGACAGGCTGCCTTTACAGGTCGAAGTGACACAATTCCGATTTTTTTGCTCACATGTGGCACAGATCGGATATGTAACATGTATGTGTAAGCAGTAAAAAAGCACATTGAATCTGATATTCTCAGATCCGTTTCAGGCCTCAATCTCATGCTGGCCTCAATCAGATACAAATTGGATATGTGTCATTTTGTCTGCGGCAGACAGGTTGATAACGCTCAATTCCGATTGGCACGTCATTGAAAATACGACGGTATTTGCATTTTGTTTGTGACAGATTTAGTTTCTTCGGAGAAGAAAGAGAACTTCACTGTTGAAGTGAGTGAAACTCGCCTTAAAATGTGCGCACTATTTTGCAGACCTCTAAACATACTTCGGAAAGCAATGGCTTTATATTATAATATACAGTATATAAAAGGGATTATAATTTCTGTCTCGTTTGCGTCCATTGCAAGTCCTGGCTGTCTGTTTACATTCGTTTTCGATGTACGCATGTGGGTCGCATGAGGGTTGTTTCAAGTGTTATGATATCAGATATGGGTCATTTGAAGAAAAAGAAAAAAGTAGGTGTAGGCAGGCGTACAAAAAAAGGCACTATTTAATCAGAACTAGGAATTACGACCTGCGGTGTAAATGCAGCCTTACTGAATGAGCCACTCCAATTTGCATACCACCCCAACAGATCCACTGATGACATCATTACTCTCACCCTGCACACTGCCCTATCCCACTTGGACTAGAAAGATACCCATGTGAGAATGTTAAATTCATTCAACACCATAGTCCCCTCCAAGCTCATCAACACGGGTCTTAACAGCTCCCTGTGTAACTGGATCCTGGACTTACATTACAGTGAGTACATACATTTTTCAGGATACATGGTCCCATCGGGGACCTGGTGATGGGCAGACCCCCAGGTGGTAAGGGTAGGCCTCATCACTTCCTCCACTGTGACTCTCAACACGGGGGCCCCCCCAGGGCTGTGTGCTCAGCCCCCTACTGTACTCCCTGTTCACCCATGACTGTGGGTTCCATAACAACGTTCATTTAATCCAAAATATTTTCTAAACATCCCCTGGATAATGCAGTTTGTCTTAACAGTTTTTACATGCTAATGGTGCCTGCACTACAGCGTTAAAGGAAATGGATAATTAAAGCACACACGAAACCTCCCAAGACAACACTGCCATCTGGTCAGATGTTAATTACTGATTCAAACACTACTGAGCTTGTGTTGTGTTGTAGTCACATGAAAGGTGAAACATGTACTGTGAATAAGTCAAACATTGACCTATACATAAAAATAAAAAAAGCTGGCAATCATTTGCATCCATTTATAGGATCAGGATGTGTTTCCAAAGCAATGTCTGTACAAAATGGCAATTCAATAGCTGTTTCTAATTAACACATTTCAAATGTGCTCATGAAGCACCAATGTCAGTGGCAATGCATGATGGGACTTTGATTATACATCTCACCTGGTGTGTTCCAGTAACAAAACATCAAAAACAAACAATGTAGCCCACATGTAAGTATTGTTTAAAAGTGACAGCTGCATTAGGCAGAAGGCAAATCAGGACAGTAATTGTGTAAAAGCAATAAAAAAACCATGGTATGTTATTATTTCTTCAGCATATGCATTCCAGCTGTAATCTTTCTGTGCTTTCATGCATTTTATGAGGACCGATATCCAACATGTGTGCAGTATAAATTATTATCATGAATGAAACACAGCATCCTGAGTCTTCAAGGCAGAGAGGGGAACATGGAGAACTGAGAAGAGACAAGTGACATGTACTTGTTCAAGGGAGTGACGATCAGTGATTGGCTGCAGCCACCACAGCCATACAGTACAGAAGGTAAACAGACAGTAAAGGATAGCACTTCATAGATATACATGACAAAAATGGTGAGGGACGGAAAATGTAAACAAAGTCAAGTACTGTATCCCGTGACATCACTCAAGATCTTGCAGGAGTCATGGATCATAGTGTCTGTTTCTGAGAACATTACAGAGTTCATTTCCCCCATAGGAGTCTATAATGGTGACTTTAGCACAGCTGGTTTACTGAGCGGAGGGTGTCCTTAGGGGGAGAAGGACACACTTTCTAAAGTGTTCCAACTCCTGCTGTAGAAACATTTCACTGGGTGATCCTGGCCATTATACAACGCCGCTGATCTAGTCGTCTGAAAATAGAGCACTGTTTGTGTCACAGAAACACAGTACACAGTATGTTGGAAAAATAGACAGACATGTATACGAGCAGCATGGATGGCAGGGCTGTATGGATGGGGGAGGGAGGGAACGGAACTAAGACATGGCTAAAACCCAGAGTGCACGCTGCCCTTTAGAAAGGCAAATTGCCGGGAGATGTTGAGCCTACTGTGTCCGTATCCATGGTAACGGAGGAGCTGAGGAAAGGTCCACACGAAGCCATCACAGTGCGGACGGATAAAGGCATGAAGGTGGGAGAGTGGGCGTGGAAGGGGGTGTGCTGGAAGCCATCTCAGTAATGGCAGTTGCAAACAAAAGGGCTCATCAGTGTGTCCAAAGTAGATAATAGTGGTCCATTTGGACAAAAATATATGTGAGGTTAGAATGACACTGAAGGAAGAGTGGTATTCACTTGATGCATTGAGTTTGCTTCATAGGCATTCAACACATTCCTACACCTCCTAGCTATGTCCAATAAAAGTCATATGACCTTTTGTGTAACAGAAGTTCAATTTCAATGATAACCCCCATTCTTTAGCTTTATCAAATACGCATGATCAGGTATCAATGTCCATATCTAACATCCACATCTCAATCTCACACATTTGATTAGATGATCTGAGGACTTTGAACCAGTATAACTCCCCCCTAGGATGCTAAGTCAACCTTTATTTGTCAGCTTATGATGATCAATGACATCAAGTAGACAGCTACTATGTGCATGGAGGCGTTTGACTCTCAGGGAAGGAGAGTACATCAAAACAGTTTTTTTACTGCGACATGGTCTGATCAATGTCATGGGAGTGATCAAGTCTGAGCAGGTTTGGTATCAGAGGTAGATATGGTAGGATGTTGCCTTGGGCTTGATGTTCAACGTCAGGACAAGGACATTTTTGCAGCCACTGTGTCATATATACTGTATGTACAGGAACAGTTGTGGAGAGACAGAAGAGAGAGGGAGGAGGAGGGGTACTGGAAACATGCACACATGCCACACTGGAAAAATGGGAATGTGTACATGGCGGAACAGGGCAGAGGCTAAGGTTGAATTGTTCTACTTAAACCTGGCTGGCGGTGCGTTTGAGCCATCGGGGACTTACAGAGAAGGGGTGTGAGAGACTGCTCTCCTCACCTCATTACATCTCAAGGAGGCTTATTAAGGACCGTGCCTCCCTCTGAATAACAAACAAACACTCCTTTGAGGAGGAAGTTTATTAGCCATTGGGGGAAGAGCCACAAAGACCCTCCTAAGTACTTTAAAAGGCCGTCATCAAGTTTTTCAGGTGTCAGTGGTAAGCGACTTAATATGAGGACAACCTTCCCAAAGTGTCTACGCTTTCTGAAAAAAAGGCAGCAGTTAAAAAATGACTTGGACACTTCATGCCTTTCAGTTTAATCCACTTACCTGTTCCGGCATCCTTTCATTGCAGTACAATATCCCTCTCTAACAACCATCTAGTCACACCCTGTCATACTTCATATGGGTGAATCATCTGTCTTTTTTCAAGGATGTTATGTATATTCCTCACCCACCATTTCATAAAGTGCTCAGATTTATCTGTGTTTTGACACAAGTCTATCTTTGCCTTTTCATATTCACGAGGACTATGTTACATAGTTAATCTAAGTAGTGTTAATCAGATCACTCGACTACTGCAATACAAATAAAAGCACAGCACTCACAAGTAGAAATTCTTCAATTCTCAATTCTTGAGCTTCATTTAACGTAAAGGCTATATACATAATCAATCTGGAGGCTCTTTTAGGCCCAAATGATAAGATATTACAAGGATGTATATAATACTCTAACCACTACTGCAACTTAACCAAACTTAAACTAGGACATATCTAGGTCCTAGGAGCAAAACATAATACTTTCTTTCATGTGACAATAATCAAGTATTTCTTTTTTCTTGCCATTCTATACTGCATATTAATGACTACTACTACTACTACTACTACTACTACTACTACTACTACTACTACTACTACTACTACTACTACTACTACTACTACTACTACTACTACTACTACTACTACTACTACTACTACTACTACTACTACTACTACTACTACTACTACTACTACTACTACTACTACTACTACTACTACTACTACTACTACTACTACTACTACTACTACTACTACTACTACTACTACTACTACTACTACTACTACTACTACTACTACTACTACTACTACTACTACTACTACTACTACTACTACTACTACTACTACTACTACTACTACTACTACTACTACTACTACTACTACTACTACTACTACTACTACTACTACTACTACTACTACTACTACTACTACTACTACTACTACTACTACTACTACTACTACTACTACTACTACTACCGGTACTAGTATTTGGTCAATAACTACATTTAAAATACCTTCAAGCTGATAACCTTACAGTATAGCATGCACTAATTAATGCATAGGTTGACATTGTTACACTGAAACAAAAACAAATAATTATAATAACAATTTTTCCATGATTAATCTGTTTCCTACAATCTATTGTTTACATGTTATGCCCTTGTTGATTTTATTATGTATTTCTTAAGCTGTCTCAGGATAAATGGTCCAACACTAGGGGAACAAGTTACTCTGGGCCTGTATCCCCTAGGTGAGTGTCAATCAGGGAAAAAGTGCCCTTAAGATATTTATTTCTTTGATAGGAATTTTCAGCCAATGTTCCTTTTAATTATATCCATAATGAATGTCCATGTACCCTGAGTAGTCTGTAACCCATCTTGTTGTTTTGTAACCTGATTGTTATGAATTTAAACAGTCATTCTGTTTTGTGATGCTAGCCTAGCCTGTTAGCTAGCCATCTATAACAGACTTTTCTATGTGTTCTGTTATATCAATTCGCCTGTTGTGGACTACGTATGTATTTTGTTATTGAATTGGACATTCATAGATCCAAGCTTTTATCCCCCAGGGTCCGGGCTTGTATCCCAGAGATTCTGACGATAAATCAATCTGCCAGAACATGATACACCAGAGACATTGTGTGCCTGCTTCATCTCTTCGTGGTCAACAGTATACAGTGTTCTACCATCTCTCACACACAACACAAAGACTGCATTACTACTACTACAATTGTTATCACCACCCATCACTATAACACTGAAGAACATTTGTTTGATAATTTGGACACTAAAGATACATGTGTTACATTTGGTGCCGTTTGACCGTGAACATTGATTAGCTAAGCCGATTGCCTAGGGATGCTGCTACCCACAACGACCAAGCCACAACTGTCAACGGTGAGCTCTACATTCCAGAAGGCTGTTACGCAGTTAGCGCATGCCAGCCCTATGAAAACAAATGAAGCTATGCTAATGCTACGTAGTTGGCTAATGTTTATAACCCTAACAAGCATTTTGGTTACAGTAAGGGGATGGATGCGTGTTTTTAATGGTTTTCTCTGTTTATGACTATGGCTTTGTCAGTGCCAGCTGTGCTTCTTGTGTATATGTTTGAAGGTCCTTTTGTACTTTTGATCCGTGTCTTATTGTAGAAACGGGAGGAGGGAGAAATGAACCACACAGGTCTAAGAGTGCTCCTTGAGTGTTGACATGATTCCTGTGAGACGTGGCGTCACGTTTGGGCCAAATGAAAGGAAGAAGCCCTGATCACCTTGAGTATGACCCTGAAGCTGTGTTTAATATCCTGAAACTTCCTCGGTCACTCTCCTTGCTGACTTCTATGCTACCTTACCCTGCCCTGGAAAGAGTGCATTTGATTACTGCCTCGGGATAAATAAAGTTATGGAGCACGTAGTTAACTGTTTACATCACATGGGACTCTCTCTTCCTGATCCAGGCCTAGAAATGACTGCAGTTCATCCGTAACCATTCTGATGAGCATCTAACCACAATTTTCAGGATCAAACGACTGTAGAAATAGTCCATCTCAGAGGTGCAGTTTGGAGTGTAGTGGGATAGCCACCAAAGAGAGCAGAGAATGGCAGATAACAGACATGGCAGCCTCACACAGAACCTGAGCATGCAGCCAATACACAGCCCAGAGTAGACGTGAGGCTTAATTAATAATAATAATTAATAAATATAATAATTTTGCCATTTAGCAGACGCTTTTATCCAAAGTGACTTACAATTACGAATTACAGGGACATTCCCCCTGGAGTAACTGAGGGCTAAGTGCCTTACCCAAGGGCACACTAGTAGTGGTGTGGCTTCAGGCGGGATTTGAACTCACAACCTTCCGATCACAAGTCCAACTCACTATCCACTAGACCACCACTACCCCCATCATCCAGTGAGCCTGCTTCAGAGCTGGGGGCCCAGACCCAGAAACCTCTGTCATGTACTGTATGTGATTGCAGGGATCACAGCACAAAAGCTCACTGCGTATGTAAGAACACAGAGAACACAGTATCAGAGACTGCTCTAATGCACACACCGCTATATTCAGACCTGCTCCACCAGCCAACCCTGCTCAGCGAAACTAGTGAGTCCACATTCGGAGGGGAAAAGTGTGGGCAGCAAGTTAACCCGCACCATATCAGACAACAGACCACCTCAAGTAAGTCTGTGTACAGTGATTTTTGTGTGAGCAAATTGGCTATTAGTAAGAAGTGATTTTTCAGAGAACCCAGCACTTAATGGACAGTGACAATCCATTATTTGTACTACAGTTGCATCAGCAGGCAAACAGTTTTGTGCTCTATTAGACAGTGGGTTCTATTGCCTGCGCCATCAACCTTGAGACAGATCAGATTTGTTTGGAGTGTAGTGGGTCAGGCATTTCCAGTAGCAGAGATACAAATGTGACCATTGTAGAGGGTGGGGGTGTGAGGGTGTTCAAGTGAAACCAAAGTGCATCCCTGACTTGAACATTACTGTGTATGGCATTCAGATGATTGTGCCTGTCCTTATGATTCCGAGTCAAAATTGACACATTCATCATAGGCACCAATGTGATAAAACACCTGCTGCAGTCTGTAAAGAGTGATGATGCATACTGGAAGCTGTGAACCGGACAAAGAAGACATGAGTCACAAGTTGTTCTTGGGCTTCTGGCAAACCTTGTGCTTTATGAATGAATGAATGAATGAATGAATGAATGGTCTTTATTGTCATTGATATAGTACAATGTACTTTAGAGAGGCAGCTATATTCCAGACAGCTATATTCCAGACAGAGTAGGCACCGTGAAGCCCCTTCTTCTCAGACACAAGGTAGTAGACATGTTCCCTTGCATCACTCGAAGACCTAGAAGACCTCAACCTGACAACCCCCACTGACAGACAGTGACCCCAAATTGACCTACCAGACAGCCACAGACAGCATATTATTAATCAATCACCACTGTGTGGAGGACAAGAACTGGAACAGGCTGAGCTAGACCTCAGCTCATGTGAAGTGAACGAGCAGTGGAAAGAGATAGTTGCGAGCCAAGTACCATCAGGTCTTTTCCAGGGTTGAGGGCATCAGTCCTGGGCATGTTCAACTATTACAATCACTTCATTGAGGAAGGCCAATTACCCCGCACACCATCTTGAGTTCCTGGCGTTGAAGTGGGCTGTGTGTCACAAATTATATTTATATAACACATGAAGGAGTCACTTTTATCCAACGCGACTTACAGTTAGAGATTACTGGGACAGTCTCCCTAGAGTAACTTAGGGCTAAGTGCCTTACTCAAGGGTGTTCCCAGGTGGGATTTTAACTCATGACCTTCTGATCACCAGTCCTCACTATCCACTAGGCCACCACTACTCCACAAATTCAAATTCAGTGATTCAATTGATAAGAGCCCACTCACATACATCCTTACCAAGCCCAAGCTGGATGCTTGTGAACAGCGGTGGGTCTCCAATCCGGCCCCTTTCGACTTCAACAACAAGTACGTCCCAGGTGTGCAGAATGTCATCTCATACTGTCTGAGCAGAGCCCCTTTGATCAAGCACCAGCCGTATTATCAGAGAGCCCTGCCAGTCCCTAGTTAAGGACGCAGAGGCAGTCCAACATGGAGCAGCCCAAGACGCCTTCCACCTGTCCGTGAACACTCTGGTCATCTCGGGACATGGTGAAATCAAACACCTGGCCATATCACCTCTGATGGAGTAGCAGCCGTCCTCTCTGTTCACAAAGAATGGGAGCCCTGTTCTCAAGATAGAGCAGCTTGAACGGAGGCAGTAGGCAGCATTTTCTACCTGCACTCTCACAGAATGCTTCCAGCCTTTAATCAAGCAGAGTTCAAGAGGAAGCAGGGAGAAGACATACCCATATCTAGAGCCATCTACTACGTCTCGAGGAAGCCTCAACATGAGAGAAGCCCCGAAAGTGCTCAAGTACTGAGACTTCAGAGGCAGTGGAGGGAATTGAAGTTTGTAAACAGCCTTCTTTCACAGGTGACTAATGACATCTCCTCTGGCCACCAAGTCCATGAGTTTGTCGTCCGTCCCACCAGAGCTGAGACCAATCGTCTCACCAATCGTCTCAAAAGTGAAGGAGAATGTGACAAAGCGCAGGAGATGCGTGGTGAGGAAGTCTCCAGAGCCTGAGGCAAGAACAAGTCCAGTGGACGTTCTGGTCGTCACAGACCATTTCACACCCCGTGCTTTCACCTGTGGCTAAACAACTGTGAAAGGATCATTTTAGTGTCTATGGATTTCCAGAAAGAATCCACCCTGCTGGTAATGGGAGCGTGAAACGTTTCAACAGGACTCTAGGAAGCATGCTCCGACCCTTGCCCCCTTGTAAGAAACACAAGTGGCCCTAAATGATTAACACATTGACCTAACTAGACCAGCCATGAGACCACGGTTAACTAGACCAGCCACGAGACCACGGTTATGCTCCATTCTATCTCATGTTCAGCAGAATCCCCTGTCTGCCAGTGGATGTCATGTTCAAGTCAACACTGAGAGATGAGAGAGTTGTCGACTTCGATGCCTACATCCCCAAAGCTGAAGCAAGATCTGAAAGAGTCCATTGAGGCTGCCCAGAAACATGCAGTTATGAAACAGACGCGACAAAAACACCCGTTTGACAAGAAAATAAAAGGGCTCTCCTGTTTGCGTGGGTGACCATGTCCTCCTGGCCAACAAGATGGAGAGAGGGAAAAGAAATCTGGCTTATCGCTTGGAATCTCACACCTATCAAGTCTACTGGAAAGATCCAAACCTCCCTGTGTAGCATATCAGGAAGATCAGAGTCACTTCAATGCAAGACAACGTCCCACTGGTTAGTTTAACTTTAGTGTCCTATGCTAAATACTAATTAGAAGGGTAACTGCTAGTGGTCATCTCAGTGTCTGTCTCAAGAAGATAATGTCTCCCATTCCAGCTCTTACCTCCTTCCATTAACTCATCATAACAATGATGGAGGCTTCAACGGTCTGCTACGAGCCAGCCATTTCCCATTCACATTGTCATTGCACAGTGGACTACAGCCTTTCTAAACAATATTGTCTTAGATTTGTTGGATTTTATAATTAAAGGACACCCAATAGAGACAGAAATATGCCAAATTGACATTGATGCTGCAGTGCCAAACCAACAAGACATAATTCCCTGAAACTGTGTCACTCATAATGGGCTGTAAATGTAATAAGACCAGTATGCAACAGCCCACGGTCCCCTCAGTCTACCTTGCCAGCCATCCCACCCTGTGGCTGTACCCTGTGGCTGTACCCCCTCTGTTTATTTATCTTTTGCTTGCCATTAAACAAGCTAAACAAAGACAGAGGACAAAACCGAGCTGCCGACAGGAAAAGGCGACATCACTGACTCTCTGCTCCCAAAGGACACCTCCACAACAAAGAGATGATTTCTATTAGACAATGAGCAACACTGAATATATAAACAGAAACAGTGGAGCCAATTACGCACACCGGTGCCTTGCAGGAGAAAGAGGGAGGGAGAAAATCGAGGCGGTGTGAGGCAGCATGGCAATTAAACCCGCAGAATCCAACAGCAGAAATATGACTCAAATGCTATTACAACAGAAGAGACGGGGAGGAGCTAATAATAAACACATTGCCCAGAAACCCTTAGCTACAGCACCATGGAGACAGGGCGGATGCAGCCTATTGCTAAATGACCAGATGTAATGCATTAATCTACTGGCGCTGATGTATACATGTAGGCCTGGCTGGCACTGCTAGCCTGCTCTCCTTCGAAAATGCATACTGACAGAAAGTTAGGGAGGAGGGGGTGAAAAAGGTGTTCTGCAGGTCTAGGCCAAAACTCTTGCTACATAAGGGTAATACTCATATCATGCTTGACTTATTGACTTATTATATGACACCAACTGGTCTGCAAAGCAACAACCCGCAAACGAGAAAGACTTGAAAAATGAAAGTGAAAGTATTTTTGTCAAGAAAATCTTTTTTCTCTCTTTCATAATAGGCAACTTGAAGTTTTGAAGTACCCACTCGATATAACAAACAAATCACTAAATAATTGATAGCCTACAAGGCTTGTAAACAAGCTTTCATAAATTCATTTTAGGACATGCTCAAAAGCAAGGACTGTGTGATCATGTAATTATGTGTAGTTATGTGTTTTTAGCATGTTGATGTTCTATCAGCATGTTGTGATGTTATAAACATGCAGTTAGATGTTCGTAGCGATGTGCCTACTTAGCTTCTAGCTGTTAGCAGCTGTTTTGCACGTGTTTTGATTCAGAGCGAGTTTCTCCCATTTTCCGTTTGAGGTGTACCAACATTCAAATTCAAAATGACCTCAGCTACCTACTGGTTATTCAAAACATCAGCTGTGTTACACATTATACCAATAATGTTGCACCTGTTTTAGAAGCGGTTGGGAGGAATCTGTGATTTCGAGTACTGGGAACTTTTAAGTGCTGCAAAGTGGCTAATCTTATATCCACCAAAGTTATGCTATCCCCAGATGTTTGTAAGCTCTTCCTGAACATCAAAGATAATGAAAGAAGAGTAGAATGGTACACCCACTCTGAAAGTGACTGAAGGGTCTTCCCCAGTGGATCTGTGATGTTTGAGATATTGTTGCTTTACCCATACACACATATATATATATATATATTATGATATTCAGCGGAAATCTTGATACAAGTATGTTGTAAGTGAAAAGTCCATGTACTGTGGTGTTGTCGTGGAATAACTTTACTCAAATACTTAATAATAATAAAGAAACGTTATAATAATAAAGACCGGGGGCTGTTGATTTTCCCATACCTTTATTGCCAGCAAAAAGGGAGCTACTCTGCCGAGACATCGCAGCTCCAGAACACATCTCAGCACAGACCTTTATACCTTTTAATAGTGACCCCTCATACAATTATAATTTGCATAGCCCACATTCCTAGCTGTTCCTGGATCCTCTCAAAACTCAAAACTTCCCGGCCTGTCATGTTTACTTCAGCTAGGGTGAGGGGCATCATAGACAATTGATTACCTCCTCTGGGCTGTCCCTCTGATCTCCCTTCCCAGCATTCTGATCTGTCCCTACATTCCTTCCATCTTGAGTTCAACCATGAGGTCCTTTCTCTTTCAACATATACAATTCAACACAACTTGAGCTCTTCAACACACACATTTTAACCCGATTGAAAGGGAAATCCACCATAGTGTAAGGGGTGCTCCCAATAATGAAGGAACAGAATGACAGGGGGCCTGATTAAAACTGACAAGCCGTCAAATCAACTTAACATTAGGATTGGCCTGCGGCTTCATGCATACACCACCTTGGACAGCTTGTCAGATATTTGATGCAAGCCACTAGCAAACAACAATACCGACTTCAATGAATACATATAATATGGTGAATGTTCTCTTTTTAGATACTGAGGACGGAGAGCATGTATCTAATGATAAGGTATGGGTGGAAACAATCAATGACAGGACTTCTAATTAAGGCAGATAACTATGCATTACACAAACCATCCACTACAGTATATAGCTACATTATTTTAGGGAACGTCTAAATATAAAAACTGTATGCAATAATACATACATACAGTACATTGTAAGCAAAACAATTCACATCCCATTCTATTAAATATACTTTCTCTTAAAAATAAATAAATAATTAAAACAGTTTTTGAAATCAAGTTTTTAGAATATCAAACGACTACCCCTTTTGCAGAAATGGCTCCTGCGTTTGCCATGGATGCCCGTGGATATGCCTGTAAAATAAAATGTCCATGTGATAGGGCAATGTGTCATTCTGTAATGCTGCCAACGCATTGAGAATGGCATTTGTGCGGGCATCTTATAAATCATAATCTACTCTGTATAGCAATATTCATCTAGCTCAGTCTCTTGTTTGTATGAATACCCCTGCAAAAATGTATGATAAGTTTGGCAACTTATATACATTCAGTGAACACTTTATTAGGAACACTATCCTAATACAGGGGGTTGGGCTTCCCTTTGCTCTCAAAACAGCCTCAACTGTTTGTGGCATTGATTCCACAAGATGTTGGAAACATTCCTTTGAGATTCTGGTCGATGATGACATGATTGCATCACACAATTCCTAGCAGATTTTTCAGGCGCACTTTCAAGCTGTGAATCTCTCGTTCTACCACATCCCAAAGGTGTGCTATTGGATTCAGATCAGGTGACTGGGAAGGCTGCTGAAGAATACTGAACTCATTGTCATGTTCATGAAACCAGTTTGAAACGACTTCTGCTTTGTGACATGGCGCATTATCATGCTGGACGTAGCCATTAGAAGATGGATACATTGTGACCATGAAGGGATGCACATGGTCAGCAACAATACTCTGTAGGCTGTGGAATTCAACCATTACACCACCTCCACTAGCTTGGACTGTTGACACAAGGCAGGTTGGGTCCATGGATTCATGCTGTTGATGCCAAATCTGACCCTACCATCTGTGTGCTTCAGCAGAAATCAAGATTCCTCAGACCACGCACATTTTTTACAGTCTTCAACTGTCCAGTATTGGTGAGCCTGTGCGCACTGCAACCTCAACTTTCTGTTCTTGGCTGACAGAAGTGGAACCTGACGTGGCCTTCAGCTGTTGTAGCCCCTCCGCCTCAAGGTTCAATGTGTTGTGCATTCTGAGATGCTCTTCTGATTACCACAATTGTACAGAGTGGTTATCTGAGGAATCGTAGCCTTTCTGTCAGCTCGAACCAGTCTGGCCATTCTCCGTTGACCTTTCTCATCAGCAAGGTTTTTCCACCCACAGAACTGCTGCTAACTGGATGTTTTTTCTTTATTGTACCATTCTGAGTAAACTCTAGAGACTGTTGTGCGTGAAACTCCCAGGAGACCAGCAGTTTTGGAAATACTCAAAAAAGTCTGGCACCAACAATCATGCCACGGTCAAAATCACTGAGATAAAAAATGTTTGATGTGAAGATTACCTGAAGCTGCTGGCCCGTATCGGCAGGATTTTATCCATTGTGCTGCTGCCACTCGATTGGCTGATTAGATAATTGCATGACTGTGAAGGTGTACATGAGAGGTGCTCAGTGAGTGTACATTCCCCACTAACCAGTCTTTATTTAGTTATTTATTTGTAGTTATTTGTTTTATTTGTAAACAGACAATGCTGAACACTAAAAATGTAAATATGCCAGATTTAGCCAGAGGCTAATTTTCATCCGTAGTTCCTCCAACTACCATAGATCTCTAAAGGCACGGTTTCCCATGTGATTGGTAGTGCTCTCCAATTACTTCTGTAATACATTTCAATAATATATGCCATGTCTAAGCTAGAGTACTGCTTTGATCCTTCTATCCCAAATAAAAAGCTGTGTTCATCACCATGAGTGGATACTTCCAGGGAGGGTCCCTAATAACTTCATTAGTGTTTGACAGACTTCTGCATCATGTCTCCCTGTGTGAAATGACCCTCTGTCGCTGCTTCCCACATTCTCCCATATAGCAGCTCTTAACCCGCTAAACCATGTCGGCTTGTTCATGATTGCGCCGCCATTCCTTTCGATCTCTGGCTATAAAACCAACATCACTATTTCATTGGAAAGTGATTTGAACGTCCTTTTTTGTGCCTGTTCTTTAATCTTCTTTATGGCCCTTCCCTTTTTAATTGGGATTCGAGATAATTTGCAGTCTCCATGCCAACAGAGTGTGGTTTTCTGGGTCCCCGTTTACCATATCAGGTAAAGTTGGCAGGGTAAAAGGTGCACTGAAATATTTGCTGTCTGACTGAAATATTATGGACTCACTTTACACTAAATATATTTTATAAAGGTTGAATAATACCTCCATAAGGCCCTACGGGAGGCTACGTATAATGTTCGCAAAAGTCAGCTTCTCGAATCAGCGGTTCGAATCACGGCTGGCCACGTGTCCAAGTGCCAGTGAGCAAGGCACTGAACCCCTCATTGCTCCAGGGTCGCCGTCTATGGCTAAACCCTTGCCTAGAGCATCAAATACCAAACACCAACAATTGACTGACAAGTTGTTTGCATGTCAATCAAAAAACTATTATTATTATACATGCAGTAGTCATTCTATATTGAGGGTTATGTATAGTAATATGGCCTTATATCTGGTGCTTTGCAGAAGTGGCATCACTGTTTTGGCTCTTATTATGTAGCATGAACTTTGCTTGTAAAAACACATTTGTTATGTGGGCCTTATAAAAGGTTTGGACGCTTTCATCAAACCCTTTAAATTATACCTTGTTAAAAAATTGGACCAACATAACACTATAACAACATAACTATATGTGTTCTCTCTCTTTCCCCTTTAGATAATCTCTCAGCCTATCAGCCAGAGTCATTCGCAACAAACCTTATTCCAACTCATTCCAAACCACTATGTCTTTTTGGTACAGTATGCATCGATTAACCTTTAACATGTAGATATAAGGGCCTGGGAGAAAGTTCTGAAATGCATACCTGTGTACTGTATGTATCTGGTTGTATTAGTGTTTACCAATCCACTTCTGAATACACATATGAGGAGTGTAAACCGGGCATCTGGCCTGGGTTGGTAGTTAACTCATGGCACCTTGGGGCAACTAGGCCCCTGTAATCTGAAGTACCATAGTTTTAATCTGGGGATTAACATAGAGTGACAGGGAGATGATCTGTTAGTGCTCTGTCTGGGAAAAAAACAACTAAAAACAAACAGGTGGCTCAACACAGAGAATAAAGGAAGCATTTAAACTGCACAAACCTAGATCGCCAGGCTACCTTGAAAACAAGACTTGGAAGTGTGGCAACACAAGGCTTACACCATGTCAGAGACATGGTAAAAAGCGTGTGAAAATGAATAACACCCATGCTTCACAGTTGTCAAAAATATTCACTTAAGCCATGAGCCATTAAAGAAAAATCCCCAAATAGCTGATGAGAACATCACTGGATGAGAGATCCAGACAATGCCACACGCATAAACACAAAAAGATACCGCGATGACCTCATTGGTTCTCTTACAGTACATAGTGTACACTCTTAAAGAGTAAAATATTAATATGCATGTCTTGTGATACATTGTGTAATACTGTAGAACATGGCTAACTATAATGTAAACACAATGCAAGTAAGAAGATGTGCTAAAGTGGGGAATCCTATTATGAGGTACTGTGGGATATTGATCAGTTCTAAATTAGTTTGTTGTGGATTTTCACATCAATCTGGAGTATAAATCTGCAAGAAAATGTAGATGGGAATGCACAATAGTAATTGTGCTTTTGAGAAACTATTTTGTCCAGTGTAATATTGTTGTAAGTTGTTGTAAAGCATTGCAAAAGTACATGGTATTTACCGCATTGTGAGTCTGTGTTTGTCCAACCAGGATCAGGATGTTTGAGCAGATGATGGACAGGCAGAAGTTGATTAGAATTATGGACCGCTCAGAGCGTATATATCTGAAAGAAAAAGAGGGACGATTTAGAATAACAAACTAAATGTCAATCAAAAGCACAATCTAGATCTCGAATCCAGCCTTCAGACTAATCAAGACAACAAACAAAAAAATGGTTGGGTGACAGGATCTTTACATGCATTTGAAGCAATCCTACACAATAGAGAAAGCTTTGAGTGTTAAAAAAAACATGTATTTGTAAATTCCAACAATATCTATGCATTGTGCAAAGGCCTACTAATAAATACATGTTATGTAGTCCATACCAGGTCCACACACTGGATTTTACTCACCTCCATAGGATGCCATAGACCACTGTCAATGTCATCAAGGCAAGACAGGATAAGCCACAACCAACTATCAATGTCACAGACGGGACCCCTGAGTAGTCCATAATCTGTGAACAAGACAGAAGGAGGCCAAACAGTTAGGGACTTCGACTGGAGAAGAAACCAATCACAACAATAGGAGCCATTTTGAAGAGTTCATGGCGTATGGTTCAATCAATATAAACTATCTTAAAGGGGAGGAGCGAGCACATGTACCTGCATAGTTAATGGCCCATAGGACCGACACCTGACAGCAGCGGATGTTAATGCAATACAATAACTGTTGCTTTCTTAACAAACCATTCATCTCAAGACCATGACAATCTATTCCAAGTCTCCCAATATACCTTGAGAATGAAATAATCCTTTCCTCATTATCTCTACTCTGCAGTAATCTAATTAACAATTGTTAATTTGGTACCCATAAACACTGAATCAAGAACAAAAAAAGTCCTTATTATGAAAAGAGAAAATGTTTGGTGGTCTTGTTGAAAGTTACACGATTACTCAAATATGTCAGACTAATATGATAATCAAGCCTAGACACCATGAACTTTTTAGTAGTTTGCAACGTTTGCTATGTCAATTATCAGTTTCACAATCACCCTATTTCCATTTGAGTCACAACATAGTATCATATTACAAACAATATCACACCTGGTTGTCATGAATACACCCTCCCCTCCCTAGTTTTGCTCCCCTTTAAGGAAATGTTATGAATTATGGAATTATTGCTTATAGTCAGTTATCCATTTTCATAACTCAATGTTGATATTGTTACACATATATGGATGGACATGCGTAGCCTAATTGACATGTTACAAACTAGTATGCAGATTTCAAGATCTCAGAGCATGACATTGCATTCTCTAAATAGTGCACATCGATGGCCCTGATGTCTCAAAGTACAATAACAGACTCAGTCACAACTCTGTAAGTTCAATATTATCATGATCAATTGATGATCAGCATGGGTATCACAGTACACAACCTGAACAGCACACGTACTAGGTAACCACATGCGCATGCAAACACACACACACACACACACACACACACACACACACACACACACACACACACACACACACGAGAGAGATCGATATAAAATCCCAGACATTAGATCCATACTTGAGATGTGTGAAAAAACTCACAACCCAAACTATACACATCTGAATACGCACAACAGACACAATCAGTTCGATAGAAACTAACCAAAGCATTGCAAAATAAGCACATTCACACCACAGCCTCTGCATCAATGTTAGACATCTTAGATTCAAACAAAAAAAATCAACTATACTCACTATTTCTCTCGGTTGCTGAGCCAAAATGGCGAAGGTAGATACACGATCACATAAGCATTTCGTATGGGATGCATCTGTAAGCACTGTTTTACATCCCTTTGCCGACCAGGTTCCCCAAGAATCGTTCCTGCAAGAAAAAAAAGAAAATCAATTCCAGTGGTATCTGATCTCGATGTCAAGGCTTTGAGAAATGTTGTCCGATGAAAATGTATATACAGCATGTACTCTAATCACCTTAAAAATCGAGATTAGAATTCGAAAAGCCACATCGACACGGCATTTTGGTAAGGCTACAATAAAGCATTTAGCTCGACCGGAGAAGAGAGAAAAGGCTGAGAGAGAGAGGGGAGGGGGGCGCACGGAGCTGTCCAGACCCGGCTGGTGCTGAAATTGATTCCCTCTATCCACCGTATAGCGCCGATCGCACTAAATACGTTACACATCCCCCTTCTCTAGAGATAGTTGACTAGATTTAATGTAATCATTACCGGGATTTCTTTAGGTGTAATTGAGTCCGTCAAGGTATTTTTCCAAGGCGGTTTTTACTGTTGTTCTGTTGATTTCTCAAATCTTGTTTTCTTTTTGGGTTGATCGTTACTCCGCTGTTCTAATTAGCGGCTTTCGGTTGCTTCCTAGGGGAGATTTCCACCCTGGAAACGGTGGACAGCACATAACAGATTGATACTCTATTCTTTCTGCCGGTGCAACAGCGGAGAGGGGGAGGACTGGTCACACACGTTACAAAATAGTCAAATATTTCCCTAGGATCTTATTCAATGAATCCGCAAATAATGGGTCTCCATTGCAATGTTGATCATGTTTTCACGCGTTCTGAAATCCTCCAATGCCTCCGTTTGTTATTATCCTTTGTAAAACATTTGACAAAAAGCGTTGCAGAACTATTCCACCCCATGGAAACGTTGCGGATGGTAGGAGCCCGTTGTTCCCTCACTAGCAGGTGAAATGAAAGAAAAGCATGTTTCTTCTATTTATTACTACCTATCTCAGAGTGAATCCTTCAAAGAACCATGAAGCGAACATGGGCAAATAAACAATACTGTATCACTGTGAATAGTGACCCTTATTCGACCCAAAAACAACAACAACCTTTCAGAAAGTATTATTCATTATAATGAATACACTTATTATAATGAATAAACTGAATAATGATTTATTATACATTAAATTATACAATTCTAGATCCCCAAAAGCTATAGCCTATCCACAGCTTGGTCATTTTTCAAAACATACAGTATAGGACTATGTCTACTAGCCTACTCATGAAATACCCACACATTAGGCCTACAATGATGAGAACTCTAGGGATGACAAGGAATCAACAGTTTGATATCTGTATGAATTCTACAAAGTAGACAGGCGCAAGACATGGAATATTGTGTAGGCCTACCATGTATGTTTGGTAACATCATCATCATCAACAACCCACTCTGCAGACTTTCGCATGAATACAGGACCATGTTTCAGTGGAATTCTCTCAGTTCCTTGTGTGAAAATTAGGCTTATGAGACATCTGGGGTAATGTGTAGGCTAATGCACTCACTCAAGTGAACTGTGGCAGAGAAAACATGCTGGGAGTTAAGGGGATGTACACATAACAGTGCACGCTATACACCATCAAAACTGAATTCACGGTGGCAGTAACTGATAGTTGGTCCACAGGACATGAGAAACGCATGCATACAGCACAACCAATATAACAAAATACTGACTTTGCGGTAACATCAAGGTGGTCTAATACCTATGTAGCAACACTGTGATTACTTGTTGCATAATAATATAGCAATTACTTGACTGAATTATGGAGTTGAGCATTTCTGTTGGTGCTTTTACTCGAGTGCAAAAAATAGATACAATTGGAATATTTGATTCCCTTTTGGTGCTTGTTTAAGACGTGGTCTGGCATCGTTAATGGCAAGTTGTGGTATTGATGTCCCTGGATCAAAAAATCTTCCTTGATGATTAGATTAGCATGGCCCAGGGTGCCACTGGTCATGAGTGACAGAATTCCTCTTACTAAATGCTGGCTCATTATAGACATTGAATGGGTACAGTGCAACGGAAATAAACTCAACTGAGATTGGACAAACAGCAACAAAATCACGAAATGAAGAAATGTGGTTTTACATGCCTGTATACTTTATTAGGCTGGATTGTGCAGTAGAAGGCATTTAAGTAGCAGAAACAATGGTATCTGGAGGATACTGTATCCCCTGATTACACATTCAGCCAATTACAGATTTAAGTGAATAAAATACGCTCCACATAAAAGTTTTAGAAAACATCTGTGCCCCAGTTTCACTAACCCCCTGAAATTCATTACCTACTGAGTATGAAACTTGTAATACTGTACAAGAATATTCTTGAGTAAATAATCATCTCTGTCCTATATTTTAGATATTTATAGAGCTCCTGCTCAAGCACTAACCAATATATTAGAAGTTAATAGATATTTGAAAGACGTTATTTAGCAAAGTTATTTTGCACAAGGTCTCTCACACATGATGTATACAGGAATATGGTTGAGACTACCACCATCATACTTCACTGCTTCTTATGTCCACAATTTGAGACATTCTTCTGTGCCAACATTCAAGAGGCAAATTATCTCATGTTAATTATATTTGACTAGTCCAATTATATTTGGACATATAATTAGTCTTAGCTCACCTAAGAACATGAGCCAGGAGATGGGGAATTCAGAGAGAGGTGTTCCCTCTCATACAAATTGTACATCAATTCTCATATACATATATACTGTATATATATAGTACTTAGAATAAAAATAATAATGTGACACGGACTGGTGAAAAGGTCTACATGTAGGCAATTTTCAAGTCAAAATGAAAGAAAAGGTGTAAAAAAAGAAAAGAAATGGTGTTTTCCTTTAAGTGTTGAAGAGTCCACTCAATATAACAAACAGTTTTAGGATCACTAAATACTTGTGTAACCTTCTCCTGAGGTACTATTTCAATTAATTTAGAGATTCTGAGTCTTAGCTGTTGATGGCGAGCTGGCTAACTTTTCTTTCTTCAATTGTATGTCCCCAGAAAACAAGTAAGTAAACCCTTTAATTCACTGTATCGTCTTCCGTCCTGCTTTTAGGCTACTGGATTAGAGATACATGGCTTGTAAACAAACTTACGTTTTAGGACGTATTCAAAAGCAAGGACTGTCTAATCCTCTAATTATGTGGAGTTATGTGTTTTTATACAACAGTTAGTTCCGACCAAGTAATTTGATTGGACAAGAGGCATTCCATGAGTGCTGATATACAGTATAACAGCACTGGGACTTTTAACTATATGTATCACTCCGCCGCACAGATGTTCTACTAAATTACCGTTAATTAGACTACATGTTTGTGTTCAGGTTAATTAGACTACATGTTTGTGTTCAGGTTAATCAGACTACATGTTTGTGTTCAGGTTAATCAGACTACATGTTTGTGTTCAGGTTAATTAGACTACATGTTTGTGTTCAGGTTAATTAGACTACATATTTGTGTTCAGGTTAATTAGACTACATGTTTGTGTTCAGGTTACTAGGCAACCGTCCATTTGAAGTTCAGTTGCGGAACTATTTTTTGTTTCTTTTTGTGATTAAATAAACAAACAAATCATAATCTGTTGTCGCTTATTACCCTTAACTAATAAATCGCGCTGTAGAACTGTTGTATAAAAGCAATATCACACTCGAGGTCGTGTGTTATACTGAATATCACATCGAGGCCTGCGGCCTCGTACCTACGACCGAATCACAGCCGTGCTGATATTCAGTATAACACACTCCCTCTCGTGTGATATTGCTTAATTAGCATGTTGATGTTCTATCACCGTGTTGTGATGTGCTAAACATGCAGTTAGATAGCGATGTTCTTTCTTAGCTGCTAACTAGCTACCAACGCGATGGAAGCAAACACGTCTGTTTGGATTCAGAGCGATTTTCTCCGGTATTTGGTTTGAGGTGTACCAACATTCAAATAAGCATATCTTCTACAATTATTCTTTTCAGATTTCAATGCATGACACATCATTTGAAAGCTTACAACCTGCACTTTCATAATCCATAAAAAACAGAAAAATGACCTTGCCCTACTTTCTTTTCTCCACACCCTGTCACATTATGGCACAGCAGATTGCAATGCGAAAGTGAGAAGAGAAGCTGGTCTTGATTAACAACAAGGTCATCAGATATGATGGTTAGCTCTTCTTGTGTCATAACGGAGAGCCCATTTAAACATAGGCCTATGGATTCATCAGCCAACCACGGCAACGTTAACTGCTGTCATTTAATGATGCACTTACTGTCAGATCTGGCCAGATTAAATGTACATTTTCTAACAAATTATACAGCAAGGGCATTGTGCCAATAATGTGAACTATATTCCTAAAGTAAGTGTTGTTCTCTAATTGATGGACATAGCCTGTTAATGTTGATTTGCCCATCAAGGTAGGTGAGCATGTTGAGTGTATTTTCAATGAAAAAATATATGATGGTTGAGAGGCAACAGGAATTTGTAGAATTGTCATTCCCCTCTCCTCTGACTTGCAAACATGTGGAATGGGGGAAGGGTTAAGGGAGATCGTAGTATATTTTTGACACAAGCACACACATGCATTGTATAGTATTATCTGCCTTTTGACTTGCTTTTGGCTCTGTAAGAAAGTCTCCTGACAAAGGGGGTTTTATGACGGCCATAATATGCTCAGGACACTGCCTCAGGAAATGACTGTCCTTATATGGTCATCTGAGGAATGACTTCCTGTGAATCTGCCCTAACCTTTGACCTGGAATAACATTAGCCCAGAGTGACATCATATGCGGGTACCCCTCTTTCACACCTGGGGCATCTCTACAGTTAATGTGATAGGCTATTATTTGAAACTGTATTTACATATTATTGCATACCAAAAGGTCTAAAGGTGGAAACAGATGAAACCAACTTCTCTCATCATTCCAGCACTCTCTTCGCCTCTTCACCACCAGCATCAGCTGTCCTTGTAACCTGTACCTTTGTTTAATAAATAGTCTTAAAACTCAGAAGTTTATTCGTGATCTATCTCAAACAAGTTACTTAAGAAGACACAACAAGATCGAAAAGGGCCATTATTGTGAACTCTAAAACAGGCACGCAAAGTTTGGAGAGTGTGTTGGTTTGATGGTCACCTTGGTCAACTTAAAAGACCTTAAAAGATCATCAGAATTCTACATAGGTTCTCTCAGTAGAGCTTTTGTAAGTGATAGCATGGCAGTGGCACATTCAAGGGAGACTCGGGTAGATGGTTGTCGTAAATATGATGTATCACAGTGTGCTTCAAAGTGCTGCATGAGGATGACACAAGTTTGCAATTTTGTTGAACAGTTTGAGGAACCAAATGGATTTACAATTTGTGGATTTCACGAACCTATGTATCACTACTAGCACAGAATGGTTATACACAGAGATCATCTTCTGTGAAGGTACTTCCTGAATTTGACAGTCATGCTCCTGGAAGGTAAAGCTCCATGCTCTCTGTATTCCCTGCACGAGTCTGCATTTCTTCCTTACAAGGGTGTCCATTACTGTAATTGCAGTAAGGCAATGCCTCAGTGGATACCCTATTCCCGTCTAAACTGAACAATATCTTCTTGCCATGCACTCTGACTGATGCACAAACAGCTCCCAACACACAGCCGATGCCAGGGTTTTGCCACCCCACAAGAAAAGAAGCAGGTTCTGACCGAGGTTAATTACGTCTGTGCCAACTCTTACAAAAGCATGCACGAGGATGTAATGATTTGGTTTCTGTCTTTGTGTTTGTCTTTCTTTAACATTAACATCACTATGTGGTACCAGGTCAAACTGTGTTGAATTATTTGTTGAAGAATTAATGTATCCAATGTACTGGTAAATGCAGTACCTGGTAGGAACCAGATACAACTAGAGTGTAACGTCGTGTGTCTGTCCTCAGCAGAAGACATGATAAACTTCCCATTGACAAGGGGAACCCTTTTTTTTATTTTCTTGTTTTCTTTTCAAGATCAGTCAGCCAACATGAAATGTTGTTGTTGGGGGTGGGCTGCAGGTATACAGTCGTGTATTATAATTGTTTGCTTACAAAAAATTGGTTTAATTGGCTGAGTACACATGTTAATCAACACATTAATTGATGATCATGTGTATACATAAATCATCTCACAAACTAATTAGACTAAACAATAGATTATGAATACACATCAATTCAGCTGTTTGGAGAATGCTGTTGCCAAAATAAACCCTATAGTACCGTATAAATACCAGCAATAAAGACTATGTTGACTTTCTTCACCTTGTCCTTTGTTTGCTTTGGCTGCTTCTCTTTCAGCCAGCTGCTTTAATACAATAAGGCCTGGATCCATTCCAATAGTTCAATGTATTCTTGAGAGGCCAGCGTTTTGTGGCCCTGATTCAATGGAAATGTAATTTAGTGAATATGCTTTCTCTATGTTCTTATCTGTCAGTGAGCAGTGAGCCCTTGCTCCTGTATGCTCCCATTGCTCCTGAGGCGCAGTGCAATTTTTATATTTGGTAGTTATTAGGATTAAATGTCAGCTATATTCAATTTACAAAGAGGTCTCATGAAATAACGACAGCATTTGTAAAGGCAATTGAAAAGCATCATAATGATTTTTGTCTAGTTTAATTTCCCCACTATGATACAAATTGTACAGTTATGGTATTTTGATACATATTATCAGGTACAACAAATGCAGGAGGACGACCCTCAAGTAGTCATTTACAGTATGTTCCGTATCAAAGGTTTGCAGTGGCAAAGATGTGAGAGATGCTTTTCTCCATATTACTACAGGTGTGAGTATATCTATGCCTCTGGCTAGTGATTATCAACACGCTTATCAGCTACGCTCACTGTGAGCACGATACACCTGGCTGTGTTTTTCGAGAGGCGTGCCCCAGGCTACAACCAGTTTGAAGGGTTAGCCGCACGTAAAGCTGTCTCACAGCTGGCCAACGTGACAACAAAAAAGTGCAAAAAAAATCATCTCTCTCTCTCCAATTCAAGTGCCTATGGAAACTGACACAGTAGCTCCAGGGGACCCATCCTTAGGGTAACATGTCAATATCTGACCAAGCACTGATGCTTGAGAGCTGCTTTAATTGAAGTCCTGGGAATAGCGTGGGTGTTCAGATCAACGTTGGTAGAAAATAAAGAGGGCATAAGAACTATTCCCTATCCAAGAATATTTTCAAACTGAATACATCTTTTTGCTGAGTCATAGTAATACGTAATAGTAATTAAGCTGCTTAGATGTAACATTGATAAGAGTTGTGTCTTAATTTATGTCTGACACACGCACACACACACACACACACACACACACACACGCACACACACACACACACACACACACACACACACACACACACACACACACACACACACACACACACAGATTTTGGCTTTGAGCAGAAGTGATGTTTTAAGAACATTTTGTTATTCAACAAAACTAGCCACCAAACATTGCTAGCCAACTACTATAGTTTTTTTTTAGTTGTTTTATTCTTCATGATGATTTTTCCTGTGGCGTTCATAGTTTGTTAATTAACTTAATTCAACCATGAGTGCCCTAACCTGAGTGCCCTAAACTAAAAATGTACTTTATACCCGTCATTACCTGACGCCACTATGGACAACTCCAAACATGGCACTCTGCGTAGTGCGCAGGAGGGTGATTGGCTAAACGGCATATTGTAAACAACAAAGATGCGGAAATACAATTGCGATATGGAGAGCCATATTTTGAGTTTTCTACTGCGGCTTTGGGTGATGACAGGTATAAAGTTGACACTGAACATCAGTGAAAATTGTTGACAGTGGTCTGGCAAGCATGTTACAGGTCTCCCTGCTAACACACCGTCCGCCTCAAATTTCACAAGGTTTTCTGAACAAGGTGAGAATAAAGACTGTTGGGAGCCATGGTCATGTGGCGTCTGCCTTGGAAGACTACAGTGTAAGGAGAAAAGCACAATGGCACTTCAACCAGTCCTTCAACTGCACAAAAGATCTGTCATGTGATTTAACATATCGCTATACTCTGCGTACCGCACAATACTATTTTGCTTGGACAATAAAGTTGTTGCTTGACTAAACACTGCAAAACATCTTATTTCACAATAATGTCCTGAGGCATGATTAGAACCTGTTCCCAACCATAGCTTTTATTCACATCATGGTGAATCGAAACTGCCCTTACAGGTATAAATGGTTTACCCATTTCAACCGTACTGCTAATATCAGCAACATAGAAAGACAGACAACAGCTTTTTGCATGATCAAAGCAAATACATATGAATAGAAGCTTGCACAGCACACACCCAGCTTGTGGAAAACAGACACATATCCTTCATTGCACCTGTATGTCGAAGCATAGGCTCATTACATTCGTCTTACTCAAGTGGCCATGACATATCAGTAACGATCAAGGAATCAGAGCACTCTACAATGACAAAGCGTGTTCATTGGAGAACTCTGTTTTGGTCCAGACAAGGTACTTGTGTCATGGCCGAGCACTGGCCTTTTACGTACCATTTGTAAATCTTGTGGATATGCACACATTTGCTGCTATTCGAAAATATAGCATATTGTACTTGTATTGTTACAGATTTTCAGTGTCACCAAAGAGGGCAGCAACATGCAAAACTACAGTACATGCTACACCTTGAAGCATGGGATTTTGCATGTTGCTGTTGTCTTTGCTCTTTGGCCACACTTAACATTTAAAAACATACATACATGTAAACTACATTTTCTAATACAGCATGTAAAGAAATTAAAAGGATATAATAAGTATGTAAAGGCCAGTGCTTGACCTGGATTTTAGAAAGTGCTGAACTGAATCTCATTCCTTGATCGTTACTGATTTATCATGGCAATTCAGCACTATTTTAAAGCTTAAATCTACATACTGGACATTTAATTAAGATCAGGCTCGGTATAGGAAATAATAAATAATTATACTTTTCTCTAACGTAATTTTATTACATATCGTAAAGAAAAAGTATTATAATTCCTGAAACTGTTATTTAAAGGATTTAATCCCTTCATCCGATTTTAATCTTCATGGGCTTTGCTCATTTTTCAGTACAACCAAAATAATTGCACTCAAATAATTATCATAGAGACAGACCATGCGCTAGTACATTCAGTCTCTATAATGATACACACACAAAAAAAAGGATGGTCAATACAAAAGCAAACAACTTTTAACCTCTTAAAAGGAGCAAACGCAATGTTTTCCATTTCAGAGCATTTAACACAAACAAATCACAATTGACACAAGGAAACCTGCCCACTTACATGATGTTGCTATCCCACAATGCACAGTAAGGATTCATGGTCCCCTGAAAGATTAAAAAAAAAAAAAAAGATTATCAGATGTGCACAGCTTTGAATCATCATCACTGAATGAAATCCTCTCTGTTTCTCCTAATACTTGCATCACTGGTTAAGACCAGATATATTAGATATGGATCATGACAAGTTGACATAATAGGCTATGCCAATAACACAATGTGCATCACCTTGGATGATGGCTTTGAACAATTGATTCCTTTATCTCTGAGATTAACAAAAAGGTCTGAGTCATAAAAAGGGTTGTCCTGTAATTATCAGAACAGAGCTACACTGGGCGCCTGCAAATTAATTATCGAACCAATTACTCCCCATTGTTTGTTGACTGATGTGCTTTAAACGTGTGCCGTGGCCATTGTTGAGAATTCACTCAGAGGAGGTACTTTTGTCTCCATGGAGGCAAACCGATTCACAAAGTCAGAGTAAACCAACAAACATTTTCTTTGACATTTTACCGTCTAATGCTGAACTGCAATTCAAACTGCATGACCGTGGCTTAAAACCATTTACTTTGTGTAATAGAGTCAAGTAAACTGGTTAACTCGTGAGATGTTATCGCTAAGCAACCTCTAAGGCAGTCCTAATGTTTGTAGAGTGTAACTCATTGCACGTGGTCAGTAATGGGAGGGTGCTTACATTGGCCAGGTGAGCCAGTTCAATCTCCAAATGAGACTCTGTCACTTTCGGTTCAGGTCTCACTGTAACAGCGATCACCTTGGAGTTCACAGCTGTGTGGTTCCTGTGTATGAAATAGAGGGAGACAGTTACCAAGTGAGGATGACACAAGGCTGGCACTTGTGTGATACTACATAAGCATTGTATACGCTTCTAAGTAAGACAAACACAGTTCATGGCATATACAGTAGACTCTCAATGAGACTTTACTGCTCCTCTACTCAAACAAATGACTTTATTCTTTTCCCCTTCAAATCTGTTTACGAAAAGGAAGGTTTGGAGGAAGTGAGTGGACAAAAGAGTGGACAAAATAGACATTTATTTTCGACTGTTACAGTACACTATGATGGATTCCAATAATAAACAGTATTTGTATGTATAGTACAGGTTTTCTGTGTTGTTTAATATGAAATATTAAATGTTATACAGAATAACTTGCATTGATATGCATAGAAGCTAATTGATGCCATTAATTTCCCTTAACTATAATACATACACGAATGAGACTTCTCTCCCCGGAGCACTTGACAAACCCCCCTGCTGAGGTAGGACCCGACTTTGACAGACACACATGAAGTCAAACCAAGATACATCTGTCACAGGGGGCCAACTTGGGGCCTGCGGTTTAATAGTCCATTTGGAGTCACAAAGATTGAAAATAGACACACCTCAGGAATTCTGGCCTATCCGGTGTTGAATGAATCACTTTGTAGAGAGTGCCAACAAACAACCAGAATATAAGAGATTTCTTAAACCACAATCCCTTTCCCTCAGCATTTAACTTGACAAAGTGAGATACATTCCAAAACAAACTTAAAATGACACCATACGTTTTGTTTTGGTCTCCGGGTATCTTATTCAGTTACTGAAAACAAACTATGGTAACCATTGTAAACTATGAGAGTTGAGAGTTAATTTGAGCTTCTCTGCTCCTTGCCCTTTCTTCTTGCTTCATCTTCAAGGCAACATGCTCATGGCTATCCCTATGCCCCCTGGGGAAACTGTGTGTTGCTGTACAACAAAGATGATACTTGACCGACTGCTCAGACCTACTCTAGGGAGTGAGTTTGATCCTGAGCAAGAAAATCTAATCTGGGAGACAGTCTGGTGTTTTCATAAAAAAAGGCCACATCACTGACTCATATATTAATTAGGTCAGTTTCAAAGAGCGAACTAGAAGATCTATCTTATGTCAGTATGTGCTGTAGTATCATAACCAGTGTAAAGAATTCAAAGTAGGGGGATATATCATACCTCACAATGAATGTGTCAGCATAAGAGATGATTGATATTGTACACATTGTAATGAAACCCTGATATGTGCATTGATTTTTGTAACTGAGACACATGCTGACTTAGGGCTGATGGTTGTAATGATATGCATCCCAAGTATAATATTCCATAGAGATTCTGCCCAACAATCACTTTTACTTTCACCAATAAAAGAGAACCTCATTCTAATTCTTCGCATAAATCATACACTTACCCTGACTGGAAGAGTGCCACACAGCAATACATAATGACAGTAATGCTCAATTTGATAAACAGAACATCTAACAATATTGGAAAATGAACATGATTCATAAATCAGGAATCAAATAGCTTACTCATGCACATTGTCTCTTTGAATTAGTAGTATGAGAGAAATCATTAGGCACATACTGTATGAGGTTCAGGGGGGAGATATTTCCCAATTTGCTGTGTCCTCAGCAGAAAGTAAAGATTACTGTAACTCTTTCTGAGTCTTGTAGTAAGATTCTCTTTTGATTCATGAACAGTGACACTTTACTTTTATCAGTTTTAACAATAACTTTATAGCATTTATGATGATTTAGTGTGCAATTCTGTAACACTAAAGGTATTACGCTAATATTTGCAACCACCATGTATATACTGTATATACTGTATATATATATATATATATATATATATATATATATATATATATATATATATATCTGTGCAGTGTATCTGCAAAAGTATCTGCAATGAACATTGTCTTTGTGGTTTGAAAACCAGGTTGACTCTTTTATGAACTTTTATGTCTCCTTGGATACACTACCTCTGATGTATGAGTGCACAATTTACACACAGGCAGTGCAGCAGACACCTAGTCAGAGATTACACTTTACATCATAATTCATATGTCTCACCCTTGCCTGTGTAAATGTGGATAGGGAGATCTATGGCTTATCTTACCTTGGGGAAGGCAGCATAAGTCCAAGGGTCTTGTACAGGACTGTCCCCAGGATGAAGACAGGTGATCCATCCATATCTGATGGCAAAAGGCAATGTTGTTGTTGGTTAGAGTTACAGTTGTTACGTGCATCCATTATACCTATTCAGATATTTCAGATAATTATTAATAACAATAACACACCATTTCACTCACAGAGAATAGTTCATACACATCTATTCCATGTTAAATGTACATGCCGGGTACATCTATACATGTGTCTTATGTTGGTACTGTAGCTATGGCCTTCACATAACTGCTGGTTTCATTGCTGACTTATTTGATAAACCTTTTGTTTCAAAATTGGCCACAAACCACTTGCACTGTTTTGTACATATCTGAAAGACGAATTAGAAACATGTTTGTTATGTTTGATAACATGTGATAACATTATTTGGCACATGTTCACAACCCTGAGATCTGAATAAACCATTTTGCCATTGTGCCATTGTGTCGATTGATAAGAGAGGAAAGGAGTGTCTGTTCCTTGACAGTCTAATGTGTTGGTCCGCATGTCGGATTCCGATTTAATGTTCAGACTTTGATTTTCGAAAAATGTGAATACATTTCCGCATTGTTGAAAATCAACGACACACTCGCTAGTCAACTAAACACAGCTTGTTTTGTGAGCCTGCTAACAATTTAAAGTAGTGTTATAGTTACCTAGGTAGCAGGTATTGCAGTATTTTGGCTTGACTAGCGAGTTTGTGTTGTGATTTTCAACAAAGTTGAAATGTATTTCCGTGTTTCAAAATAAATGTCTGAACATTTGGATTGGTTGCCGACTTGCGGCCCAAGTGACCAGGCCGTGTCACAGTGATGCATAACAGTGAGAGAAAGAATTATTATAAAGAGGCTGAGAAGAAACGAGTGTTGATGTGAGTACTGTTGAAAGGTGCAGTCGTATCTTACCTGCTGCCTGGGGAACGAAGATTCCCTTTGGGATGACTACTTTGTCCTCTGAGTTTCTGGCCCAGTCGACCATTCCTTTACGGCCCTTCATGGGGAAGTTGATGTCAGTCATCACAGAAACTGCCGGAAGTCTCTGTATGCTGGCCACTGATAAAAAAAAAAAGAAACACAGCCAATTACAACCAATACATAATATTGATGTACAACCATATTATTATATGATGTTAGCGGAGACTTTTAACTGTAGAGCCACCGCTAAGACAGGTCGAGAGTTCCTTCTGCAGTCCATGTATTATTTCCCCTAGATAAATTCAGTCTCCAGTGAATATCACAGTTCAAGTGATGTACTACTTGCTAACTTGTAAATTATGTAAGGTTCACATGTAGAGTAGCAAAAGCCCATACTGCTGCACTGCACAATGTGAATTCATTCCCAAATGCTGAGAGCTCCTGTTAAGGTTAACAATAACAGTATGATAATAATGTGCAGTCAACTGATCAAGAATAATCTCATTATCAAGCAATAGGGCATCCTTAGTTTTTTCTATTTCTATTTCAGGGAGAATGACTTTATGGTAAAGGCAGTGTGTAACCTTCTACATGGCACCTTCCTTATTACTCTATCCAATCCACTTTCAGGGTCCAGTAATCAAGTAAGACATTGACTCGTGCAGTTAGGAGGACGGCCATCGATTTGACCAAATCCAAGCGATCTTTGTATCTGACTGAAGTCAAACTCATCTAGCACATTACAGATGTGTCTTAAAAGCTTTCACACATGAATGCAAAAATACAGAGAACACTTGCACAGGTACAGGAGAGCCCAAAATCTAATATCCAATTCACATTTAACAAGGTGGCTAGGGTGGTGGATCCATGTAATTACAATTGTATCTTTATGTCAGAACTGCAGCCCTTGCATTAGGGTGATGGCTCCAACCCCAGGATCAATACACACTGAGCTCTCAGCAGCAGTACAAGGGAGGTATGGAGCCAGGGCATGCTCAAGTCCCTGCCTGGTGGTGCTCCACACAGCACAGGGAATAGGGGGCTAATCCTGTCATTGATGCAAAAGCACCATTGTTCCTTGGACTCTGCCGGTAATGCAATTTGAAACCTGACAGAGCTCCATGTGGGGGTGAGGAAGTGTGTAAAAGGGAGGGGTGTGAGTGTGCGTGCGTGCATGCGTGTGTGTGATTGTGTGTGTGTGTGTGTGTGTGTGTGTCTGTGTGTGTGATTGTGTGTGTGTGTGTGTGTGTGTGTGTGTGTGTGTGTGTGTGTGTGTGTGTGTGTGCGTGCGTGCGTGCGTGCGTGTGTGTGTGTGTGTGTGTGTGTGTGTGTGCACACGAGCATGTGTGCCTGTGCCTGTGTGTATTTGTGTCTCAGGTAGGGATCATCCGGCTACGGGATCACATGACGTGCAGGGAGGGAGGTTCTTAGTGCCAGATGTTGTGTGACTATACAACAGTGGTGGGAGAAGAACATTAGTCACAGGTCACATTGTGAGACACAACAGGGGAGAAGAAAAGCCTTTCAGGGTGCTGGGTAATTTTGTAGGTAAATGGGGATTTACACACCATTGATTGGCCAAGCAGGCATACATAAAGCAATCATTTAGCTTCCAAACGGTTCTGAGAGAACCAGGAATATTTCGATGGACTTGTTCCTCCCTGTGAGGATTCTAGCATGTTCTCCTGTACCAGTGTGGATCTAGGAGAAACCTGCACTCTACAACATGAATCTGAAACCACAACAATATTGGCTAAATACTAATGTAACATACACGAAATAGGGGCTTTACTAATAATACATAATCAAATATGGATGGTGGCCCAGTGCCACGATCATGAAGCGCACTTTGTTTGCACTCCATTTCCTCATTCTTCTTGATCCAGAACATGATCCAGTCTCAGCGTGAGAAACCATTTTAAATCAATCGTTTAATAACTACACTCTCTCTGTAAAGTATTCGACAGAGAGATCAGCTTGTTTTACTAAATAGTAAAGGTTAAACATGTTTAATGTTTCAGGCCAGATCCTTCTCTTCCATGTGCATAGTCTTTCTATGTGACAGGTAAAATCCACAGCTGAAGCTGAAGCGAGCTTCCGTAATCAAGGTTATTTGACTAAAAGTGGAGGACAGAGGACGGTGCAATAGTGACAGCGAGTATTTATCTCAGTGTCAAGAGGGTGCCATAAATTAGAGCAGAGAAATGATGCAGCAATATCTTACTCAGCCAGATGCCTTCCACTTGGCTAGCACCAGTATATCGAACACTACTTTTCATTCCTTTAATCAAAGAGAGTCAACAACAAACCAACGGACAAGCTTATTCACTCAAATAAATATCATGTCGAAACCACTGTGTCTTCAGAGGAGGCTGAATCAATATTTCTTGTTGGTTTTTATTTTTGGTGTCATTTCATACTTGATACTGGAGGGAACAGCATGTTTTCTTACACAATTGATGTAAGGAGGTTAAAACCGAGGGGACTGGATCAGAGAATGCCCAGCTCTTTTATTATACGAGGAGCTTGTGGGATGTTGGCTGAGTGTTTGGTTATGACCTCTCCCTCTGTTTGTTATGTAATATTTCCATCTGCTATTGCAGAGGATCGTTATTCCCACACAATGATCTACAGTATCACAAATATAGATAGTAAGACATTCGGAATGCTTCGCAGTCTGTTCTATTTTTTATATATTTAATGGTTTACCTTCAACGTGTTATTTACGGAGCCCCCCCTGGGGTCACATGGTAGAAAAAGAAAAATGGATGTGTGAATCCGTGCACACAGTTTATGAATCTGTGCACACGGTTTACCAATCTAAGACAAGCGTATCAGTATACTGTATAGGACTAGTACTAGTCCTACACAGAAGTCCTCTAGACTAATACTCTCATTGAGGTTTAATGTCCAGAAATGTCTGCCCAACCATCAATTTGCACCACCTGCTCACAATCTCCATCATACTATTCTATAGAGTCTATTTGAACTTAATATGAATTGAACACTTGTGCATTTTCACAATATCGTTGTGTGATAAATAGAGGTGTAGTGATTCATCAATTAAACAAGAGGAACCAAGGAAGCTTGGTTCAAGCAATTACCACCCCTTTGTCATATGGGAATGGAAATGGAAATTTCTGAAATTCTGACACCCCTAGTAACACATTAAAAGCATTTGTTTTGAATGTGGATTGAGGGCTTTAATTCAGTCAATCTATACTGTGCTGCATGGTATCCACCTTACATTGAGCATTGAACAAAGCCTTACATTGACCTTTTTTTTCCTAAAGATAATGATGAACTATTGATCATGCAAAGGGTATCATCTTGCCAAGTGGCACAGGGTAAAATTACTGAATTGACATAGAGTAATATCATTGCAAAATAAATGTAAACAGAATAAAATACCTTCCAATAGCTTTCATAGACTAATGTCTGTCATTATGGGAGGCATTGTAACCCCTCTTTCCTAACTAATTCCTTTTCTTTTTACTTAATTCAATCGTGTGGAAAGCATCATAATGGGCTTAATAACTGTGTTCTTTCACTCCAGGAAGATATGTTTCTAATTAAGTTATTAGTTATCATCTTTCAAGATAATAACTTATAATAAGTTATTATCTTCCAACTTGTATACATTGCTATGAGAAAGTGTAAGATGTCTTAAAAAGCATTGTGTATTCAAGAAACATACGTTTTTTTCTATGGCAAGGACATCTGAGAGACTTTGCGGGTAAAATAATAATTTGAATGTCTGGTGCATTACAAATAGCCTCAAATGAAGTTATGAACCATCCTAATTTTATTTTTAATGTATTTTTTATTGATCTTTTATTTAGGGAGAAAAGTCACATTGAGATGTACATATCTTAAGTGAGCCCTGGCCAAGAAGGCAGCATTCATATATTTATACATGCACGAGACCAGGGACTTTACTTTTGACTTTATCAAATAGGAGTACAGCGTTTAGAGTAGATATTGTTTATGGACAATTATAATTACAACTTGTATGTTACATATCGTGTGTGTTGTGTGTATTGAAGTATTCTTTATTTTAAAAATATCACAATCACAATCATTAGATATTTTCAAAGGCATAGTTCTGTTAAATTTGGCTCAACACACAAGCCAAAAGAAGTCTAAACAAGCCTAAAGAAATGTAGGCTTCAACACCATTCAAAAACATTATTGACAACGTCCATTTGAGTGTCAGAGTACGGTAGTATAACTACAGTTCTCGTAGTACTAGACAGTGCCAGTCAGAGTCACTTTGTCTGGGTTTCTACACACACTGTGCACAGTGTTGATATTGGATGAGAGTGTTTTGATAGGAATTTAGCACATTCAAAGCACAATCACAGTTTTAATTAATGTTATTGATTTGCAGTTGTTTCGCTCCCCCTCCCTCACCACGCACCATTTATCCTAAATTACTGATGGAAATTGACATGTGGAGTCAGCACAGCGAAACAGGGATTATGTGTCCATGTCAAGTAGAAATAAATGGTGAAACAGGCCTGGAGGGAATAGTGAGGCAGCCGAGCTCTTACCCAGATTTCCAGTCATCAGATAGGCGTTGTGGAAGTCTTTCATGCCGAGTCCAACGATGTGGATGAATTCCTCTATGACTTGCATGAGCTCCACTGCACCTGGGTAGATCTAGAAAGCGAAATGGTGGGGATGCAGAAATAATCACAGTTATTCATAATTCCATTCTTACATTGGATGCAGGCTTAGTCAGTATTTGAGTATTCCTCTAGCAGGGAAGGGTCTCCTGATAGAGAGGAGGGTGAGAAAGTGGAGAGGCGTGGGAATGATAAACGCATATATCTGTGAGAGGTAAAGGTCACGAGGCTAGGTGAAGACACAAAAGCCTGTGTTTGAATGTCGACATGTTTCTAGAAATGCTACAGTATTTTTCCATCCAGAATAAAAAAAAAAGCGAATCATCAATCTGACATTATTATCAGATATTCAACCGTTGAGACCGTGGCTTGACTAGCCTTATAAAGGACACAAGGCTTGCCGAAGAGTGATGGGACAGGGCAGTGAGTCCCTCCATGGGGACGAGCCATCAGTGTCAGTGCAAATGTGAGGGAAGCATTCAGCACCATGGACAGAGCCCTGGGTCAGCCAGTCCTTCCACTTGGCCTGTCAGCATGCCTGTCGCCTCCCAGTCAATACGAGCAAAACACACTAATCCAATAATTGACCTTCAAGCGATTGGCTATCCTGGCCCCAAATTTATCGGAGATGGGTCAGATATCATTAGTGGGCCTTGGGTTTGGGGTGACCATTTTGTGTCCTCTGTGACTCAAGCAATGCAGATTGCAGTGATGAAAGCGAAGCACTATTTTCCCATACATTAATTCATTCCTCACTCAACAGGCATGGCAGTGATTTGCCTAAATAAAGAAAACTTTGCAACCCCTGTTCTCTGAAGGAGGCATCTCATTATGGGATGTGCACCTCTCCTATTGGCTGCCTGGATGCCCGGAACAGGCCGGGAGCCCCAGCCCAGCCTATTCGGTTGTTAAGTCGTGACGTGTTTCCGGGTCCAACGTTGGCTGAGGCGCTCTCTTCGAAATGCCGCAGTATTAATAATAATTCATTATATTTGTATAGAGCTTTTCCGAGGCTCAAAGACGCTGACAATATGGGAAAAATGGGAAAGTGCTGTGTCCCTTGTTGTATGAATAGATCTGAGTCTAAAAAACGATTGAACTGTCATTCTACCGCTTTAGTACACTGGTACTCTGGTGCGGGGAATTTTTTATTTGGACCCGGAAATTGCTAAATTGTGTGTGTGTGTATGTGTATGTGTGTGTGTGTGTGTGTGGTGTGTATGTGTATGTGTATGTGTATGTGTATGTGTATGTGTATGTGTATGTGTATGTGTATGTGTATGTGTATTTGTATGTGTATGTGTATGTGTTTGTGTGTGTGTGTGTGTGTGTGTGTGTGTGTGTGTGTGTGTGTGAGTGTGTGTGTGTGTGTGTGTGTGTGTGTGTGTGAGAGCAAAGGCCTTGGCCAGTGAATGGGATCAGAAGGTTGAGGGCCTCAGACACAGTGCAGAGTGAGAGCCCTAGAGGGGGAGAAAAGCACATCAGCTCATCCCTCCAGTGTGTCTGACGCACCGAGCGGGGCTGTGCTCATCCCTTCTGCTCTCCATGGCAACGGGAGATGTGAAGGCAGCACGGGGAAATCGCCGCAGTGAAGGATTCAGAGAGATTCAGCTCTTCCTGTATTCTCCATAGCAACAGAAATACAGCAGTGACATGCCAATATCCATGCTCTGTTAATAAGTCATTCTTACTGCTAATAAAATGTATATTATACGTTTATATATGCATGTTTATAACATGAATAAATACACAGCGGTCATGAGAGTACTTCTGGTCAAATTAGACGACACTGCCCAACTGGGGAAATCAGACGACACTGCCCAACTGCAATCCACTTGCCCAATACTATACTGTATACGCTTCCACTTTAACACAACACAACCCCTTTCACCAGAGGGCCTGTCATACAGTGAACTAATGAACCTTGTCTCCACTCTCCTCGCTCCGGTTCAGAGAGACAGCTTTCCTCCACACTCAGGTCGTTCTCCTTTTGCTCCCAGATCCCCACAGCAGAAAGAACACACTTGTGAGTTTTTTTTTCACTGGGAAAAACTGGCCCCTCTGATTCTACCAGACACAAGAAGCTATGCTATGTGAGAATGCCCAATTACTGCCTACAGAGACAGGCCAGGACTGGGACGACTGGCAGAGTGGAACCTCAGCTCAGGTGAACCGAAGAGGAATGCAGGAAAGAGATGAAGGAAAATCCTTAACAAAAACCCAGCCCAAAAAAAAACTCCCTCAATCAGGTCATTGAGGCAGAAGATCCCCTCTCACAAAGGCAATAATTTGCCAGTGGAGCTGACAAAGGCACAGATGTCCTTCACAGATTATCGGTCTTTGGAGATGCTATCTCAGATAGAGCCAGGAGGTCCAGGTTGTCTGAGAGGGAAGTGGCAGTTCTGAGGGAAGAGCTGCCACCTCTGATCCTGCAAAAGACACACAAACTGACAGGACCTGAGGAAAACCCATGAGGATAAAACCATGCCTAGGGTTGAGAGAGTATCCTTGGAAACCCCAAAAACTCACATATAGACCTAATTTCTAACCATTTAACTGTGTGCCACATTTTCAGTTTTAGCTATGGGAAATATTGATGTATTCTTTATCATTTGTATCCAAAGGAATAGTAACATGGGAGTTTTAAAGACAAAACATGTCTCTGATGTGATAAACTCAAGCTAAAAAATTCCCAAGGATTTCTACACAATTCCATTATTCCACAATTCCGTGATCTGTGTCTCTGGGTAGAGGAACGTCATTGCAGAGTCACTCCTGTGACTGGACATCTTCTATGGCAGTGCTGCTGCCACCATGTGGCAGATTGAGGCACTGTCTTTTCAGATTGGGATACACATCACAGTCAAGTGATCAATGACGGGATCTGTGTATAGAGTCCAGGGAAAACTTGCGCCTCGCTTTGTCCTGATTGGTTGCAAGTGCGATAGTTTCAAAAAACGATGAGAGGTAAGTGTAGGAGAACAGTGTGCGGGATCTGTGTATAACAGGATGAGATGGTCTGTATGCAGTAACCTCTCTCTGCCATGCTTACCTGTTGTGCATCCTCCCACTTATCCCTGTTCTCTTCTTCCAGAAGATTGCTGATGATTTGAAAGAAATTCTGTAGGGAGGGATAAAGAGATAGACACATATAAATAAAGAGATAAACATATAAATGACTGCATGACTGCAACAAAAGACACAAAGACAATATAGTCACCATACCGAGAACCCATCATCCCCTTCCCCAACACACACATACACACAGACACAGACAGACATGCACGCACGCACGCACACACACACACACACACACACACACACACACACACACACACACACACACACACACGCACACGCACACACACACAGACAGAACTAAGGCAAAAGCAAGCTGTTCATACTAGCACACTCAAAGAGGGCCAAAGAGGAGTTCTCATTGACACTGCCAAGAAAAGTCAAGAACAAAAAGAGAATCCAAAAGAGAATCCAAAAGAGACTCCCTGTTGTCCAACATGGCCAAAGTTTTGTCATTAATGATCAGACCAGCGAAAGTGAACAAACGCACAGCACCACGAACAAAAATGCACCTGGGGTCGACTAGAGCTCTCAGCACAGCACTTGGATAGCAACATGAGCTCCAATCAGAGAATGATGAAAGAGAATCTCTGAAGGGGCTTGTATGGATCGCTGCTACGGTAGTTTCAGAAAACCAGGGGGTGCTGGGGGTTCATGCTTGCAGTGTTAATACGGCCCTGTCTGATCTTTGGCCCTCTTCTTTCGTATGGTCTGCTTTGTGCCTGGGGGTAACCCTCTCCCTTGACACAGGGCTATCTTGTTTTCTACTTGAATGCTTATGCTCCCTCTGGTGGTAATGTGACCACTTTAACACTGCATTAGCACACACACACACACACAAGGAGGGGCCCAGGCCAGCAAAGCACTCTCCAGCCATCTCATCACAGCACCGAAACACACACAAACGCTGTCGCTACACCAGCAGAGCCAGGAGGAGCGGTTTTGACAATGACACAGCTCTGAGGACAGAAATGATCTTCTTGGAGATGGAGGAGGAGCTTAAACTGTAATCTCTATCATCCTATTGACATAAAGAGGATAAAGCAAGCAGTCAGCCCCAACGTTATAGGATGGAACAGCTGAAGAGGACAGGGGAGGGAGAGAGATCTCTGATGCAATACAGTCACTGATTTTTTTTGTTGGTATAACACATTTAAAACTAAACCCATTTATGACTGTATTAACAAAATGTGGCTTTAAAAATCTAAAATATACATTTTAAATATACTACGGTACATCTAAAATATACATTTGACCGTTTTTTCGGGAAATATAATTCCACTATTGATCCCCATCTGAGAATATCCATCACACCTTCCCTGACATTCTCACCATTGATTGCAAATAATGGTTACACAAGGGTACACTGTACCGTGGTGTACAAGATACAACATTAATGTAATGCAGAGAGATTAACACAGATTCTCTTGCAACCCACTTGTCAGTTACATTATCACTACATACACACACACACACACACACACACATACACACCCATACACACAGACACTATGTCATACTAGTTATCCCCTCACCTGCACGTCGTCTGAGGACGGCTCATAGCTGGCTCTCTTAAAGGTATCTGTCACGTTGCGAAGGATCTCCACGGAGGTCAACAGGTCTCCAGCGTAGAAGTTCCTCCTCTGGGTCAGGTCCAGCAGGTTCTTGGTCACCTGGGACATCCCATCTCCTGCCAGCATCCTCTGGCCCTTAGCAAGGTGCCCCTGAACCTCCAGAAAAACCAGGAGAGACAACTTGGGGCGTGGTTTGTCCTACAAATAATATTAACTCTAAAATCTGTTTCAATTGTACAGTACACTGGGTTGCACACTGCAGTAACTGAAGCAACAGGAAGTCAAATTAAGAAGACCTCATCTTATAAAATATTTTCATCTTCGCCAATCCAAATGTATTTCTGTCACCAGATGCTTTACTGTAGATGCTACGTGTTAAGTAGAGCAGAATAAGTGGACTAGATGTAGAAGTACCATAGAGCAATGACATTTTGCATGATTGGACAGGGTTAATAGTATGCATTCAGTCCCTAATCTTCTGAAGTATCTACCCTAACCCTTTCACATTACTGTACTGTATATATATATCATGCTATTTTATTCTAGCAAATCTAGGGTAACCAAATATCACAGAATCATATAAAATCTGTCTAGGGTCACCAAATATTACAACATCATATCAAATCTGTCTACGGTCACCAAATAATTGTACAAAATCATATCAAATCTGTCTAGGGTCACCAAATAGTACAAAATCATATCAAATCTGTCTAGGGTCACCAAATATTACCAAATAATATCAAATCCAGTGCAGGGAAAATAGACCAGGGGCAGGAACGATGTGACTATGGGGGATATTGCCAGAAGCTCTAAATCAAAGAGTTTCAGCAGTTGGCGAAGGACGGATCCTTCATTACACGAGGAAAATGGTGAAATTAGTGTTTTAATTTGCTTCTCTATTGAAAGCGCTTAATCTTTGGCTACAGTGCTATGAAGGGGGGTGGGGTGGTTGAGAACATTGGGGAGGTAATTTATGATACGCCACAAACAGAGGCTGAACGAGGAAGCTGACTTTGCACCTACTGATTGCTGCAAGTATCTGTATTCATTTGTTATGCATCGGGCATAGCTAGGCTTCTCCCAGAAGGCAACGCCACGATAATCCAGAGAGCAGCGTCGACTAGTGGTTCCTGTGGAACGAGAGAGGGAGAGAGACAGATGGATTTTTAGGGGGGGTAGAGAGAAAGATAGATAGAGACAGAAAGATGGGAGGGAGAGAGAGAGAGAGAGAGACACACACACACACACACACACACAGAAAGAAGGAAAAATAATGAGATCACGACAAAAAGAGAGACAAGGGAGAAGGAGAGAGTAGGGTGGTAGGGAGAGAGATAGCAGGGGGAAAAGAAAGAGAGGAAAAGAGAGAGGACAGATAGAGAGATTAATTCTGGTTCATAAGAGACTTATCTTCCCTTTGTCATTCTCCCCAGCCTCCCACACACCCTTCAACGAGAGAAGAGCCGAGAATAGAGAGAGCTCGCTGTCGGCCAGATGCTTCTTCAGTGGTTGCGAATTAGTCTACTAGTCAAAAGCAATAGTTTCTCAGTAGTGCTAAAGGTATTGTAATACACAGCAGAGATACCCGAGTCTCTCAAAGCGTCTCCGCTCTCATCTGTATTCAATGCAACAAGGCGTGTGTACGCACATGTTAAAACCAATGCAGTCGGGACACCTGTCAGATATCAACGCGAACACAGCGATCATGAACCTAAACAACACCACACAATATCCCAACCACACCGCAGCGCAGATCCTACACTAGGGGTCTCACATCGCACCTCCCAAGCTGTCGATCTGCTGGCATGCACTTCACACATCACCCACCGCTCCGCGAGAGATGCTCTACATCCTTAGGAACGACTCCCACTGCACACAACATATCCTCTAGCATCAACAACTCAGTTGAGCACTAGCAACTGTGTTTTTCAGCTCACGTACACACACCCTGTATACATCAAAACACACACATCCCCCCCCCACACACATATCCCTGCTCTCCACAGACCCTACCTGGGGACATGCACTAACGCCATCAGTGCACACAGCGGCATGCCCCCATACTGGGCGCACCCAGGCAACAACATGACACTACCCCAGGGGGCAGCTGGGAAGGACGGCCCACGCTACACCCCCCCCACCGAGCATCCTGCCTCCGCCACAATGACTACATTTGGGCTCTTTCATGTCCCTTTTTACAGCCCAGGCAGACTGGGGCCCCTATCTTTAGACCACGCTGCCGCTGTCTTTTCAATTTCCACTCTGCCTAGTGTGTCCACCGCTGGCTCAAGGACAACAAAAGCCATAGGTCCCACAACTGAGGTGCTGTGTGATAGCAAGGGAATCAAACTGTGTGTGAACTGTGGGGGATTATAGGGCAAAAAGTATGTGACCGCCCCCTCCCTATCCTTCACAATACAGGTAAGACAAATCATAGCAGACCGTCGTCCCCATGACAAGGATGAAGCAGCGGGTATAGTACAGTATGGTCCATCATGAAGAGAAGAAGGAAGAGTAGGAGGAGGAGGAGGAGGAGGAGGAGGAGGTGGAAGAGAAGGAGTACGAGGAGGAGGAGGAGGTGTATAATCGTGCTGTTGGATTATACCATAGCTAGTATACAGTATATGGAACTAACATTGGCAAATAAAAACAATTCTTTCTTTTTTTAACCATCCCATAACAGCTTCCTGTAATTGCAATAGAAAATGCTTTTGAGGTCAATATAATGTAAATGGAGATATCTGTAGGTACAGTTCACACCACATGAAGCAGGAGTGAGAATTTCAGTCGGATGTGACAGGGACTTATTCATCATCACTCTACTTCCAATATAAATGTGTCATGCTATTGATGCAGGACTTTCACTCAGACCGATTATCAACAAAAGGACATAGCTTGTTATGATATTCATGACCAGAAGTCAACATGACATTGTCCATTGTCCAACCAGTCCATTGGGTCAGGGAATTATTTCTAAACATAATAATAATAATAATAATAATAATAACAATAACAATAACAATAATAATAACAATAATAATAATAATAATAATAATATGTTTTATTTGTATTGCACTTTTAATTCAAAAGAATCTCAGAGTGCTAATGAGTGCAACAGAGAGAAAAAAACAACAACCGTAAAAACATAATAAGTTAAAAACAAAACAACCTAAAAACATAATAAGTTAAAAACATAGTCAAAAACAAACAAAATAAATCACAAGAATGAACACAGGTTCAGCAGTCAAAGGCCTTTTTGAATAAAAAAGGTTTTTAGGCCTGTCTTAAAAGAGTCCAGGCTCTGTACTGCCCTTAACTGGCTAGGAAGGCTGTTCCACAGGCGCGCGCAGCCGAACAGAAGGCTCGCTCCCCCGATACAAGTCCTTACCTGTTGCATTTGGTGGGCACCTGTTGAAGGCAAGCTCCCCTGAAGGTGTCCGTCTCCACACCATGGACACAGCGTAATCCTCAGGGCAAATCTCATACGGTGCTGGAGAAACAGAGAAACAGCATCAACAAAAATGTTGTGTCTAAATCAGAACTGTATGAGAGAAGTAATTCTTAGGCCATTCGTAACAGGATAGACCACATTATTTCTGAAATATGAAAGTAGGTTTCAATGGTTGACACGCTGTAATTTAAAAATGAGGCTTCAATTTCCATGTGATTGTGCTGGATTGAACAGAGGGTTTAAAATGGAACGGGTGTCGGGGAGATTGATAATAGAAAAGGGCCTATTTATAGACTCTCAAGAGGCGATTCATTTTAACCGAATAATAGCGTCTATGTCTGTAAAAAGGAGGGTACAAATAATGTTATTTACTTATTGCAAGTTATTCAAACCTCTTGTACTTCTAAAGGCAATGAAACGTGTAATTGAATGAAAACATGTAATTTTGCACTGTTCCATTTGCTTTAATACACTTCGGTACAAATAGTCTGCTTGTCTGCCTGCCTCCTCCACAGAGAGACACCATGCACCTCTTAAAAACAAGAACAATCGTCATTTAAAAGTATTTCAAGAATTTGCCTTAACTTGCCTCCATCCCTGCAATAGAAACTGCTTCCATGGAGGTTAATAATCAATGCTATCACAGGAATATATTAATCATTTATTTTAGACAGAATACTGTACAAGAGGAAAGGAGGACTGCACTTAACCCTCTTGTTATATCCAGTGCTGTCAAAGTTCCATCAGAAATAGTCATTACCCGCCCCAAAATGAGGGTTAGGGTTACTAGGGAAACTAGCATTTCACACATATTTGTTTCTCTTAGTGTCCATGTACTTAAACAAATAAAATAAAAACATCTATTATGTTCTTTGTCAAATTGACACTACAGTTTATTTCAAATCAAAACATTCAAATGTATATGTTTCCTCAAACAATACTTTGTTCTTAGAAAGGGAGGAGCCCTGTTAACCACAAAACATCATCTTTGAATCTGATTATTATGAATTGTATTTGAGTATGTTATGTTAATTGTTATGTTATGTTAATTTTATTTATAATGCGCCCCCCATCCAACTTTTACATCGGCCCGGGGCGCAGCCCGGGTAAAGGAACAAATAAAGACAAAGACAAGGAACACAGAAAGCAATCAGACACAGACGACTTAAACGTACATCTCAGGCATACAAGTCACAACAAATAGGGAGTAGACTTAGGGAATATCATTTACGAAGAGGTGGGTTTTTAACTTGGCTCTAAAGGAGTCCAGAGTGGGGGCAAACTTGATGGCAGAAGGGAGCGCGTTCCACAGGGTCGGTGCTATCACCGCAAAGGCACGGTCACCCTTCCTCTTGAGGTTGGAACGTGGGACCCTCAGGCTGAGTTGGGCGTCGGACCTGAGCCTGGGTCTGGGCCTTGAGGAGGAAGACTGGTCCAGGAGGTCCTTGATGTAGGGTGGGGCGAGACTGTTGAGAGCTTTAAAGACAAAGGTGCAGATTTTGAACTTCACTCTCTTCTTCACTGGGAGCCAGTGAAGGGAGATGAGGACAGGGGAGATGTGGTCCCTCATTTTGGTGCCTGACACCAGCCTGGCAGCGGCATTTTGGACTAGCTGCAGGCGGTGGATGGTCTTATCAGGAAGTCCAGCATAGAGTGAGTTGCAGTAGTCGAGCCTAGATGAGATTAGCATGAGGACGACCCTCCTCAGGTCGCTGGGGGTGAGGAAGGACTTGATCTTGGCTATGATGCGTAGTTGGTAGAAACATGCCTTCACGACGGAGCTCACTTGTCGGTCAAGGTTGAGCTCGGAGTCAAAGATGACACCGAGGTTCTTGACATGTGGTCTGACAAGGGTGGACAGGCTTCCCATGTTGGTGCTGAGCTGAGTGATGGTGGTGGTGTTGCCGATGAGGAGGATTTCCCCCTTGCTCTCATTCAGCTGTAGGAAGCTCTGGGCCATCCACTCCTTCACATCGCGGAGGCAGTCCATCAGGCGCTTCAGATCGGCGGGGTCGTCAGTGTTGATTGATAAGTAAAGCTGGGTGTCATCCGCATAGCAGTGGAATGAGATCTTGGAGCGTTGAGGGATTAGACAGAGGGGGAGCATGTAGAGGGAGAACAAGATGGGACCAAGGATGGAGCCCTGAGGGACCCCACAGGTGAGGTTGGCTTGTCTGGAGGAGCTGTCTGCTATGTGGACGGCGTGGGTTCTATTGCTGAGGTAAGACTTGAACCAGGACAAGGCGGTGTCGGTGATGCCAACCTCCTGCTGGAGGCGATCGAGGAGGATGGCGTGGTCTATAGTGTCAAAAGCTGCGCTGAGGTCCAGGAGGACCAGGGCAGCACATTTCCTGGAGTCTGCGATGAGGAGGAGGTCGTTCCAAACCTTTAAAAGTGCCGACTCAGTGCTGTGGCCAGGTTTGAAGCCAGACTGAAACTTCTCCAGGATGTTGTTCTGTTGGAGGTCGGGCCACAGCTGGCTGAGGACAGCCTTTTCCAGGAGCTTGGACACGACTGGGAGCTTGGAAATGGGTCTGTAGTTACTGGGGTTGGAGGGGTCCAGGTTGGGTTTCTTAAGGAGAGGCTGGACCACTGCTTGTTTGAGGCTGGGCGGAAACAATGCCAGTGGCCAGCGAGCTATTGATTATTGAGAGGATGTGTGGCCCTATCGTGTCGAACACCTCTTTGAGTAGGAGGGTAGGGATGGGGTCCAGAGACGATCAGGCTGGCTTCAGTGCAGCGGCCATCTTGGAGAGGGCTGGTAGAGTGAAAGGACAGAAGCTGGAGAAAGTGGATGAACATCCCAGTGTGACGGCTAAGTCCTTGGTGGAGTGCGGGATGTTTTTTTTCTGATATTGGAGAAAAAAGGATAAACATTTCTCGCACTTAGCCGGGGATGGATCCTGGATGACGTTAGGGGGGGGGTGAACAACGGTGTTGATTGTCCTGAATAACACTCTGGGGTTGTGTGAATTGTTGGAGATGAGAGTGGCAAAGTACTTAGCCCTTTCAGTCTTTACCACCTTCTGATAGGTCCTCTGCTTTTCCCTCAAAATCTCGAGTGAGATGGTCAGCCTGTCCTTTTTCCACCTGCGTTCCGCCTGTCTCCACGTTCTTCTCTGAGATTTGATGGTGTCGTTGAGCCAAGCTGAGACCCTGGGTTTGGGCTTTTTCAGGGTAAGCGGGGCTATCGAGTCGAGGATGGAGCGACAGGAGGTGTTGAACATGGAAGTGAGTTCCTCTGGGTCAGATGGTGCCTCACCTGCCCTGGTGTTTTGGGCGGCCATGAAAGTATTATTTACATTTTTTGTTTTTAGAAGTTCATTACCTCTACCAAGAAGATAAGCTGAACACTCATGCAGAACTTAAATATAGATTTATTTCAGTGATGTAAAACTCTTAAATGGGTCAATTTGTCCCACAATACAACAGGGGGTTAAAGCTTCCTCTGAGCTCTGTTTTCCCAGCGAACTGATACCTCACGAAATGATAATCCTTCCACAGAAATGCACTCTGCATAAATAGATCATTATATTCACAGTTCACACTGTTGCCCACTCTAGTTAATTGACTCTCCGTTTAATTATCCCAGGGGTTACCTGGGCAACGCTGGTCACTGCACTTGCGGACTTCCTCCCCTGTGCCATCGCACTGTTGCCCGGTGACGGCCGCCCCCTGGCACACGCGGGCCCGTCTCTGCCAGCCTCCGTCACATGACTTAGAGCAGCCACTCCAGGGGCCCCAGGGATTCCACTGGCCATTGGCTGAGGAGAGGAAACCAACCATGGTTAGAGAGAGTCCGTCTCAACAACCTACAGTATGTGTGCCAGTAACCCTGACACCTGACCATTACTGGTCCCTGCTTCACACCATCAGCCTCGGTGTCAATAATGTGGCTTGAGCACCAACATTATGTTCTATATCCAAGGATCCTACACTTCCATTAAGTGTGGCTAGATGAGAAATCAACTCATTTGCAGTAGGCGAAGTAAGTGTCTATAGAGTAGGCATGTATGTTTAATGGCACTCAGACAATGTAGGTTTTACCAACCTTTTAGCAGAATTCTAGCCTAAATCAATGAATAAATTCATTATTATAATACTAGTAATAATCAGGATTATGTAACTGTTTTATAACTAAGGGGCTGCGTTGTGACCGTGGTAATAATTTGCCTCACTTTGGCATTATTAAGACACATTTTATGTTTATGATAAAGATTTCCAAAAGCAGCGGAATGCTTTACGGCTTTTTAATGAACACTGTAAAATCTTGCGTTAGAAAAAAACAGATGTTCCCCTTCAGCCATATAGTTAATCACATACCCTTGTCTGCAAGGTAAAATAACCCTGTGAGGGGGAACACACTCTACTCTCCATCTGACCTGAACCGACCCCTCCTTCACACGCACACACCCACACACACACACACACACACACACACACTCACACACCGACACACACGTCCTAGGACTAAGATGAACCTGAACCGACCCCTCCTTCACACGCACACACCCCCACACACACACACACACACACACACACACACACACACACACACACACACGTCCTAGGACTAACATCAAGGATTCAACCAGATTCATACAGCATACTCAGTTCAAGGATGCTGTTTTTTTATCTTTAAATTATTATTATTATTATTATTATTTTTTTTACAAATTGGATACAGATCCAATTTGGATATTTCCTTAGGAGGGAAACCTGGCAGAGGCGTATCTTTACATTGCCTAAATTGCAGAAGACTCACAGACACTGTCGTTATCTTTATGAAGTACACAGAGATACCTGTATAGTAAATCTCGGACTGTATGAAAACTGTATTGTCTGAGTGTGAGTGTGCTGGGGCCCAGATTTCATTTATTCAGACAACTCAACGTCTGGTAGTCCACTAAGCTGACACCTAATGTCTGTTATATGACATGATAGAAAACACTGAAGTATATGAATAACATTCACATATAATATATCTAATAGGATTTCATAAATCCAATTTGTGGGACACAGTCTTTGACATAGCTCTTTGTCATAATGCTCTTTATATGTATTTTATGTATGACAGTGCTGACTATCAGAGAGTAAAGCAGCAATGTACTGTAAAGCATGTGACATCTGAAATCAAAACAATTTCAAGCTAACCACTGTTATAAAATGCACCTTTGGAATCCGTTTAATTCCATTCCTAGAGTGTTTTTTATTTTTTTTACAGTAATTCTGAAGGTGCTTCATGAGGAGGGAGAGTGGTCCTACAGGCTCTTACCTGTACAATCAGGATTGTAGCACTCTCTGCTTTCAGCCCAGTGACCGCGACACTCTGAGCCCCCATGGGCAGCCGCTGAACACTGCCTAGTCCTCTGCTGAGTTCCGTTGGCACAGGTCACTGAGCAATCACTCCAAGGGCTCCACTCCTGCCACTGGCCGTCCACTGCGGCACGCAACCAGAACCCAACAAGCATGTCCCACGTGGGGGAGGAAAAGAGGACAATCAGAGCAGGGGAGGAGGAGATATTCACATCGCTGTCCTCTCAGCTTTAGACACCCAGGTGGATCACACTGCTAGAGCATTTGTACAGTATGTTGTTGCTTTTGGAGCTAGTTCTCGCCAAATGTGAGTACCTTAAAATGGCTGATGGAAGAAGAAAAACACAGCAGCAAGGGATGTGTTCACAACACAGCATTTGTGCAGGTGGAAAACACTCCCTAAATAGCCTCTACAAACAAGTTCAAAGGGGAAGTTCTGCTGCAAAACAGCAGTTTCTGGATTCACACAGAGAGATACAGAGAGATACAGAGAGATACAGAGAGGTACAGAGAGATACAGAGAGATACAGAGAGATACAGAGAGGTACAGAGAGATACAGAGAGATACAGAGAGATACAGAGAGATACAGAGAGATACAGAGAGATACAGAGAGATACAGAGAGGTACAGAGAGGTACAGAGAGGTACAGAGAGATACAGAGAGATACAGAGAGATACAGAGAGATACAGAGAGGTACAGAGAGGCAAAAGGCTCTGAATGTGACTCCATTCAGCAGAATATAAGTGGGAATTTCTGAGACAAACAAGGGAATGAGGAAAGGTTAAGAAGGGCAAATGACATGTCATCACACACGTACTTCTCATCAGACAAGAACACGTACGTCCATTTGCAAAGGCTTAGCAGAGACATACACTGCCGCAACATGGACCGTCTCTATCCAACAACACCAGCAAAAAAAAATGAACATTCGCTATTGAACATAGCATGTTAATTACCTTCTCCCTGAATGGGTCTAGGTTTTTCTTAAAACAGGCCTGCTAAAACAAAGCATCTGGGATTGGATGGAGTTTGTCAGTTATAACGGCGATGCCAAACATTTGCAGTGTGGAAAAACTCATCAGCATTAATCTGCTTACCATTCACGGCTAAGTGATTTTCACTTCAGCATTACAGTGTTGACTCTATGAGCAGGGGGTTCTCAACCCATTATACTGTGAGCAGCACATGCTGCTTTAAATATGTTATGAGGTCTGCAGGCATCCGGTGTTCCCCCTCCCTACTGAAATGCTCTGTAATTGATCCTATAATGTTGCACCAAAAGGCAGCTGTTCCTACTTCCCAAGAGCCTCCTGTCTGTAGCGAGATGATCTTTGATTATTTCTTGAATGAATTTTTACCTTTTAAGATAACTCAACAGAGGGGTTTTCCCAGTACTCAATGTAAAACCACTTGTGTATGTTGGTCCTTTATTCACAAATCAAACCTTCGAAGAGGAATGAGGCGCGTGACAATATCTGGATTAGAGCTCAATTAAAATCTCCACACCGAACAAACTAGATAAGAAAAACAAACAACCTACTGTGTAGTTTTAAACATGTACGCCAAACATTGAAAAAACATACAACAAACACAGACAGACCTGGGCAAAGGGCAATGTTGCAGAGTTTGCTCTGAGACTCAGGTCCGTCACAGGCCCTGCCGCCATGCTGGGGCGGAGCGCACGTTCTGGTCCTGGTGCGATGGCCTCGGCCACATGTGAACGAGCACAGACTCCATGGCGACCACTCCTCCCAGACACCGTGCACTGTGGGCAGAGGACAGGAGTCAGGTCTCTCACCGCCACTGGCTCTGCTACATGACATGACAGTCACAGACACAAGCACAATAGTCTTCAGCAGAACAGATGAACATACATTAGCAACCAGGACTTGCTGGAATGCACAGTGCATATCATGGGCTATCAGTACCATGGGGTTCCCCTCAATTGTACCTAGAGGCTGTGAAATTGTGAAATGCTAAGTCTTTTTGGGCCATAAACTACCAAGGCGTATGAAGAATAACACAAAACAAAAAAAAAGTGGCAGAAAGATAATAATATTATAGACAATTATAGACAATATTATTGTCTTCCCTGTAGGGTAGGCTGCTTGGCGCTGTCTTGTGAAATTTGCTCTCTGGGTAAACTGTCACAGATTTTCTTTCACTCACAATAATACTTAATCTGGTCACCAATGTGTCAAGATTGCTGGGCTGTCCCTTCAAGTCGCATATCCCACTTTCAATACTCTAATTGCTTTATAAGAAGGCAAGTCCCTGTCAAACATTGTTAATTTAAAGCAAATTCCCATTGCACCTGTGAGAGAGGCAGGATGGGAGGCATATCTCTTCTGTCCAGGATCAGAATCTCATCGGGGTTCACAGAGTCAGTCTATAACCAAGAGCTTCTTATCTGGCTGCAGTTGCTCAGATACAATCTGAATCCATTTCAGCTACAAGCTTGGACCTCCCTTATTAAAAGATGTACTGTACAGCATAATTCAAATTAGTGTTGGAACAATGAACAAGCTTCTTCTGCTGTGCTATAAACAACTTAAAAAGAGCTACAATTATATAAGCCTTTTGTTTTTTGCTCATTTTCAACTAACAGTAATCTACCATACTATCGAAATTGAGTGAAAAACAACATGGCATTTCAATATTTGTATCTTGTGTCATTAAGAGTACAGAATACTACTGAGAATTCATTAAAGGGCATCTGTTCCACTACAATTCCAATCTCCTATCTTCTATTTTTACCCTGAAACTATTTGACATAATACACACAGTTCAATATTTCTCCTGTCGATTTCACTACATTTGCTCCCCTGAATTCCTCCCTGAACCAAACGCCACATTACCTCAGAAAAAAATAACGCTCACTCCATTAGGCTGCTGCCTAAGATGCACCGAAGGGAAAATAATGGATTTATTTGGGCAGCCCTATAAGTTCTGCGTCTTTATTCTTCATTATTCTTCATTTGCATTCATGGAGATACCTGGGGAATAGCCATATACTGTAGCTCGGTTGCTTGAGGCTGCGCTTCTGAATGGGCTAGGTTTCACATATACAGTAGCCTACAGCTTGCTCCCAGTGCTAATTTGGTTGAAAAAGGCAACAAAAAAAAAGTATCTGAGGTAAACTTTTCTATTTTTTAATTCTATTTTTTAAAATAGTGCCTAACTGTCTTTTAGTAAAATGCTGACCCTTGTGAAAACTGCCAACCTCACCCTCATGCCACATTCTGATATGTCTGACCATGTCAAGGAGTGCCGTTCGCAAACATTTAGGCCTAGATTAGCCGATGGGAGTGATCTGTGTGAGTGTATGATTTGATGTAACCTCAGATGTACTTTCCAACCCAGAGTAGAATATTGCTCCTCAAATACGCTGCACTGCATACCAATAGCATCTTTATGTTTTATAGGTTCATTTCTACAATTACTCATTATTCCATAACGCAAGAAATGTATTAGAGCAACAGTTATAGTCCACAAAGCACCAACAGTGGCTAATGGTTGTCTTGTTTTGAGAAATGTGGTGTCTTGACAGTTGTTCAAGTCTGAATCTCACCTTAACTATAAAACAATAAACCAAGAGGTCTTGACATTCACTATAAATTCACCTGTAAGAGCTGCAACCGAGGAGCCTCGGTACCTGACTAGGTATGATGAATTCCCTGTAACTACAAATTACTTATCTAATATGCCAGCCTATATTGTGTAAAACATTACAAAATCTACAACTGACCTTGAACTTAAAGCAAGGATAGCCTGGTGACACATCAGTATCTATTATTCCCTCATGCAGAATCACATCAATGTACACCATTTAAGAAACCCGATGAAATTACATCGTTGTGTGGGAAGGGATGGATAACAGAAAGCAAATATAACAGTCATGGGAAAACAACATATTTGCATGCCAAGAAAGAAAGAAAGAAAGAAAGAAAGAAAGAAAGAGGAAAGCATTACACAGTAGTAATAATAATAATAATAATAATAATAATAATAATAATAATAATAATAAACACCCAAATAGGTGCAATGGTATAGTAATCGTTATTTAAAACATTAATAAGGTAATTCAATGCAAGCACAACACATTTCCTGGCGCAAGGTAAAAGAGAAAATACGTTAACATTCAAGAATCTGTGGCTAACACTACCTGGACAGGGGGAAGTGTTATTGCAAACCCTTGATTCTCTTAAAGGGCCGATGCAGTGTGTTCCGAATGGTGTGACACATGTTCTTGTTCGCACCTGCGACCCTTGACCGCATGTGACTGAGCATGAGCTCCACTGGGACCACTCCTCTGCACCAGAGTCACCTGTGTGGGAGAAGGGTGACACCAGTTAAACGCAGCAACATGGTCACATGACTGCCCAGGGGCCGGGCTAGTGGGGCAGGCCAGGGTGGAGTAGGGGGGATGGTTACACATTAAAGGGGATCAGTAACGTTTTGGGGAGGACCCTGACTTGGTTATCAAACACAGTGCCGTATTTACCTTCATGTGATCTTTGAGCAATTATTAAAAGAGAGAGCAGACCGCAACTGTGGAGGTCATTGGCCCAATCTTTACTTTATGCTGTTGAATTGTGATTAGATGACTTAAATCAGAGAGACATGTTAATTAGTCAATAATTTGCTTTCATGTTAAATGAATCTGCTGTCGGAATTATGAATCTGAGGTGCGTTTATTCAAAGATCACAGCAAGGCTCTAAATACTTGGCCAAGTTATAACTTCTTACAAAAGAGACTTTTGAAAATCTGAATAAGGTGCTATACTGCTTCATTTCAACTCAGTCTTCATCTTTCAAAATGACTCATGCATATAGATGAATAAAACCAAATAAAATGTAAAAAGCCAAAATGACAACACTATTGATATATATAAAACATAAAAGAACATAGTTGCATGCAAGGAGAGAAACTAATAGTGAGAGAAAAGGGAGATTTCAATGAATATTAGTTTACAAAGTAATCTAGGGTATGGATCCCACAGCAGTGCAGCAATCGAACTCTACTGTGTAGTCTAGAGAACCGTTTCCTTGACAACTGTGGAGGGTCTGATGCATATTAGTGAATGATTGATTGAATTTCCAAAACAGTTTTAAACTACTGTTACTACCAAGGGCACAAGGGAAATTAGAAGGAAGAACGTCCTTCAGTATATTCAGCAGATCGCAGCAATTTGCATGGAAGTAATAATATTAACAATGTCAATTTGTGTCAGTTCATAAAGAACTTCCCAAACAGATTAATTTAGATTGTAAGTTCTCCAAACTCTTGTGTACCTCAAAAATATGTTCATGTATTATTAAATTGAATATGTTATTTTCATAACAGAATGTGTAGACATGTATATTTCATAAACCACTGATTTGCATTGGAAGCTCTAGAGTAGAGTGAATCAGTGATACACTGCATCCAATTGTTTTTACATAGTCTTCACCAAGTACTCATTTATTGATCATATTTACAAATGATGAGTGATTGTGATTGAATCAAAACATCCTATCACTCTGATCAACCCAGTGATGGATGATGCTGCACATGAGATTGCATTGGACCAGAGGCTTGATGATGTTTGTACACTGGATCCAGTACACCATTGCCACCATATATGCCAAGTATGTAATGTATGCCAATTGTATTCTGAGAACTTTCCATACTGTACACCTTGTGACACAAGTGAGTCAATTTGTACATGTGAGTGCTTGTAGGTTGTAATTCCGAATATCAAATAGCATTGCCACAGTGACAGCAAATGCATAACATACTATTTTGCTGTGTATTTGTAGATCAATTTGACAAGCCACTAAATATCATCAAACTTCAAGTATCAAGGTATGTTTAAATGCTAACATTATCATGTCACATATCCAAACGCCACGAAATGCTGAATAAGGGAGGAAAGGCTTATTGGGAAGAAGACTTGAGCTTCTGTAGGGTGGATCATAAATACAAGAGGAAAACCATAACATTGAACTTATCTGACCAAAATAGTCACAGAACATGTACCAGGGTTGTACCAAGGTTTGGTAACAAGGTTTGGTATTCAATTATAATGACTGGTTTTGTTTGCACTGTAGACATGCTTAGCTTTTAGATTTTGAGTAATTTTGAGTCAGCTCTGAATACATTCATATGTATTTGAAATCTTATGAATATCTCCAGGTGCATTGTGTTTGTAAGCTGCTTTTCTGTTTCAAGGACAGATAGATTGAACCAAATAGGGATCTAAACCCCAAACATAATTGGGCTGGTCATAAAGTAGACTGAAAGGTGGATCAATTGGTTAAATGAAGCAGTACAGGTAAATTAGACAGTTTAAGAATGGGAAAACTGAAAAGCACAGTGATGAGATCTATAACAGGTAAATAACAGACTCACAGCTTGTTGAAATGGTGAAATGTTGTTAAGATTTAGTAACCAAGTGAGTTGCAAATTAAAATGATAATGAGCCGGTGTTTTGACCGATGTCACAGATTTAAAACAAACAAATGAGAAAAAAAAGTTTAAAAACAATAATTAAACAACAGACTATTAAAACCCATTTTTTTGTATGGCCACTATAATCTTTAACCACCCCTCCCCAAAGGTCTGTACATCTACCTATGTGGGTAGAGGGGGGGGAAAAGGAAACTTAAGAGGGGGAAATGAAAGCTAAGGAAATTTAGATTTTTTAAAATCACTGTCAATTTTGATTGTGTCTAGAATTTTGCAACTAGTATTGCATTATGTATCCTTCATAATAACATACAATTATAATATACAATCATATCCTGCACAGAACACTTGATTACTGTATATATTCAGGTAAAATCTATATTTCTATTGATTTCCATCCAACAATGTTGGATGAATACAGTATAATCCTCTAAAAGTCTCTATGATTTTAGTATTGGTTTAAGCCAACATTTGTACATTTTGGTTTATCTTATTTCTAAGTAAATCTACAGTATATAACTAATGATCAATAGTCTGTGTAAGATATTTTCAAATCTGATTAAAGGCACCTTAAAAAATAAATATTTAACTGCAGCAAGGCCTAGTTTTACCTACCCTTTAATGTTCAATAAATAATGCACATGCCAACTCACTGTGACAATAAAACAAACAGAAACCCCCAAAAACCCAATTATACTCCTTATTCAAATTAAATACTCAAAGGGAAATGGAAAATTTATCTTGCGAGTTTTAAATGCAACAATAGAGAGGGAGGAGAAAAAAAAAATAATGCAAAACATTGTCACTTAAAAGGTGCAGTACAAGAGAGATCATGCAAGTGACTTAGATGAAATTAAGTTTAGTTAACAAAGTAAAGGAAAGAAACATAACTATTGTATTACCAGTTTGTGCCATAAATTTAGCAGATTCAGCTTGCTCCTGTAGGGCCTTTGTTTCATGAACTGATCTCGGCCGCTGACTTTTTACAGTATGCTCTCCGATCATTCCATATTCTAGGGACAGAATAGAGGTTCATGAAATCTATGCTCTGACAGGATCCTCTGAGAGAAGAAAAGGCTTATTACATACTGTTTTTCAAGATGTGCGTAGCAACTGCAATACATGGCTAGAAACAAAGATCACACAAGGATAATATTTAACGTGTCAATTACTTTAAGAACAATGCAACGGATTTATGAGTTGGGAGTATTAATTGAGTTTGAAAGCACATCTTAGACACATAGCATACATGCAAATAAACTCACATCTGTTTATACACTAATACTCCATCAGTACCACCCCCCCCCCCCCCTCCCGCCCAACCACCCCCAGGAAAAACAAAAACAAAATGAAAGTAAAAATGTGTAAGCCATCAGAAAGCCACAGAGGAGGGGGTCATGGACATAACATGCTATATTGATCCACAGTTTCTTCAACAGATCCAGGTATATTTATGTAATTAATTCACCCAGTAGATATTAGTCCAGGAAATCATATGCCCTTTTAATTTAATAACAATATGATCATAAGATCCATTAACTGACAAATGTATTCTGAGCTGTGCATGTATTAGTGGTCGCCTTTGTTGCCCAATCATACAACAAAGAGACTGGATGACATATTGTTGTACAACAATGTAGTTTTACATTAAAATGCTATCTCTTAATAACTAGCATGCAAAGCCTGGGATGTGTGTTCTATATCTGTCAATACAACTGGAGGAGTATGATGTCTTGCATAATACAGTATGTTACACAACAGATACCTTATGTGGCAGGTGTTAGTACTGTAAATGTTACATTAAAACGTGCTTAACAAGTGAGAACCTTCTGCCAATAATACTACTCTATCATACACAGTGACATGTTTTCCTGTTAAGAATGTTGACTCAATAACCTATTCATGAAATGCTATATCTGTGTTGCTGAATTTGGTATATTCCCACTACACACGTCAAATGTCATGGTAATATGAAGTGCGCTGTTTGAGGTACAAATACCGGTACTTCAATAAAAAAGAAATACATTTCTTCCAATGCTGGTGCTGTGCAATGGTCGTTTCCACAACTTTGGAGAAAAAATAGGTTAAACAAGTGTCAGTGTTTCAGCCTACTTTGATTGGCTGTTAATAATCTGCCTACGCTGACTGCTTGTGAATCACACATATCAAGACACATTCTTGATTATCTTTAAATGATACAATTTTTAGCAATGGCATGTCTTAGGTTGTTCTCGGGAGGTGATCAAGAGTGATGAAAGAAGAGCTATGCACCAACAAAGAGAAATGCCGTGTCAAAGCAAGAGTCACATCAATGCCAAAAGTATTATTATGGACTGAACCTCACAGCTCCAGAACACAGATGGTCCAACCAGACATGCCTGAGCAACCTTTCATGATGGATAATAGAGTCACTGTCTACATTAAAGTGTGACCAGACACATATCGGAGCATTGTTCCTGTTACTGCAGTTGATGGAAATAGATTGTCTTCACTGTGCCTTAGACAATGACTCTGTCTTGAAAAGTAAAGGACAGAAACATATTTTGCGCTAGTCTATATGTGCTCAGAGATATACGTATACAGTATTGACATTTCTTTTGAAAGACACTTTTTTGGGATGAGCATAGCAGAGTAGAATGCAAAATCACGGTACCGTAACATAAGCACAATGCCGTATAATGGAAGAGTGAGTGCTGTCAAGGTTGAGGCTGTACAAAAAGGCAAACCTACATAACCATTCAGTGAAAGGGTTAGTTCATCCACAATGACGAACTGACCCAGTTTCACTATCTATGTGTCAACATAATTTTTCTCAAGCCTTGATGTCAAAATCCTTTTGTGGAGAAGAAGTGGGGATTATTGGTAGATACTATTTACACTGAGTCAGAGTACATAGCCTAAATATCTACTGTCCATTTCTCTGACTTAGAATAAAGTGGCAACTAAAAACTTGACTTCTGACTACTATACAATATGTGATCCATTACCAGATTTTGCATGCAAATCCAGAAAGCATCTCAAGGATAACTCAATGACATATGACAAAGCTGCTTTATAGTCCAAAAGACGGTACAGTACAAACGTTACAGTTGTTACTGTTCCCATTAAGATTAGAGGTGAGGATGGGATGAGAAACTGCTGACAAGAAACATTTTTTTATGTGCTCTCACAACTATATTTTATAATGTAGGCGTGGAGGCTTAAATAAATTAGCTAAAGGCAGGGAGATGACTTGCTTACGTGGTATCCAAGGACAACTCTACCATCATCATTACTATTTAGTGTATTTGGCTAGAGGGGATCACATCTCTGTCTAACACACAACACAAGGTCAAAGCTTTGACTATGATTTTTTAATATGATTTATCTGACATTGTGGGCCTTACTGCTCATACTGCTTTCAACCTAAGCATCGTTAGCGCCATGCTCTACCAACTGAGCCACAGAAGACCACATGATGATCTGTCATTTGCGCATCACAACAATTACGGAAAATATGGAAAATAATGAATGTTTTGACTGTAGATAGACATTAGTTATCCAATTAGAAAAGAAACACTTAAGTCTGAGGATGTCTGAGGATATCATAGAGACCCATTATTGTTGAGGTACGCTGATAATAAGCATCATAAGTGATGATGAAAATACCATGTTCATCTCAAACACGCAGGGCTAGTTTTCCAGACACAGTTGGCTGTCGATTACAGTGGGAGCTTTCAGTGCTATTTAGGAAGACAAACATTCAAAGAAGAAAAATCATTCATATACACTACAGTGACGTAAGGAAGCAATTTAGATTCTTTGTCACAATTCTCTCCAATAGTGTCTGGTGGTTTTTGTCCTGCTTTTATTTCTACAGGGACAGGGAAGGCTTAGTGGAAACCAGCCTAATTTGTAGGTCATTCTTGTCACCACTTATACCCAGCATTTCCCCCATTGTTTAATAGCCTATGGATTATGGCCATCATGACAGGTCCAGTAATAAGTAGAAGGTTCTCCATAGCCCCTTGGAAAAAAAACAAGACAGAACCTTTTTTTCTGTAATCTTCATGATGTGACATCACCTAAAAGGCAACATTTAATGGAATGGTGCATATAATGTAAGAGAGATTTATGGTACTACATTTATTTTCTTCTTCTCGTCTTTTCTCCTCTTTAGATCGCTTACGACTGCATCCCGTTCCAAGCTTAGTCTCACTGTTTAAAAAAAAAAAAATGGACTCTCATCTTAGATTCTGTTGGGCAGTAGCTAAAGGTAGGAGGAGAGCTCTTTCACTAACCCAAGCTGCCCGCCCACCATCTCTAGCTGTTGGCTATCACTTCCAATTCAGTTGGACTGCCAGCTGCATGCAATTGATGTCAGCAGCATGCAATTGAAGTGCAGAGGTACAAAAAAAGAGCCAGATAGCAAAGAGACAACCATTATCATCAGTGGCAGTCGTTTTGCAAACCAATACTTATTTAGGCATAATATAGTACTGTATGTGCGTGTGACTTTTCATGGTGGCATACAGTATGACAAATACACTTTGGAACATGTAAATGTTTGGCCACTCAGAACACAACTGTCTTCATGCACATTGCACTAGGGTCCAACAAATCTACTGTTTGTTTAATCACTGATTTACTTTTTACTACTCTCATCACATGAATCACTTAACACCCGACAAATACCAAGATGGATGTCAAAGGATCAGGGTAAGTGAAAAAAATTAGTCTCCTGGGTTCATAACCGTTGTCACTTTAGGCTTTGATCCACTGCATGCAGGCTGTTTTAAAGATGAGCTTAAGCTGTGCCGATGATCGCCTTAGCCCCAGAGACCTCCATTGAAGACATTCCATTTGTTGGTCCAGCTCAACTGTGTGGACGCGTTCCATGTGTAATTTTATTGAGAGGCAGCAAAAGCCTGCGCCATGGCTGATGACTGATGTGTCTAACCTTGCATGAAATGAGGCTTTACTCAGAGGCCCCTGTGAACAGCTTCCATCGAGGGGTGCTCCACTCACTAGCCTCCATGCATGCCCGCCTGACTGACTGTCTGTGAGACTGTCACAAATGTAGCTCTTAATGAGAGGCACTTCATTACTGCCGCACTTTGAAGAGTAGGGCTCCCAAAATAGAGACAGACATACAGTACATAGTCCAAATGGGATAGCTCTCATTGGGATACCTCCTGAGTCTGACATAGACTTAAGCACCATACTTACCGTGTTTTACTAAATCAACAACTCAACATTTCATGAACATGGATTAACCTTGGATTATTTTGTTAGGCTTCTGGAATGACATTGTTATGTTTTGAACAAAGCATAGTTTTACTCTACATGTATGAAGAGTCTGACATTATTTGGGTAATCAGAACAATAGCAGTGATTGAATACTGCATCTCCAAGAGTAATTTCATAAATCTCTCATCTACCCCCGTCTGAAGACGATTTTCATCATCATCATCATCATCATCATCATCATCGTCATCGTCCTCATCATCATCATCATCATTATCCTCATCCTCATTATCATCATCACTTGATCTTCACCACACTGGTACAGCAGCGTAATGGCTGTGACTGGCGAAGTTGTCTGACAAATGAGAAATATCCGGTTTCACGGTCCACTGAGATACACTTTAAATTATTTGATCCCAGGGTCATTGGCTATGGCCAGTTAACTTGAGAATATGTTTTCTCTGCAGATAAAATCACACCTGTAAGTCTCCCCAAGTGCATCTGTAATGCAATTCTAGATATGCATACTCTACAGTGAGAAGCTACTATGATTGTTTTGCACAGTAAAACAATGGCACTAATGTGTACATACATACATAGCCATAGAACTCTTTACTATCGACAGTACCATATGCTTGAGCCTATCTAAAGAACTAAATTAGGAATTCAATAAGAAAATGAGGGGGTTGCACCGAAACAGATACAAATGGCCAATTGTCCCTTGAGACATAAAATTATCCATCATATTCCTATTGCCATCTGTTTCATCCTGTTGACTTTCCTAATGACTCAAATGGAAGGCCAATTAGAACAGTGTGCAACTGCATCCTGTCAAACAGCTCCCATAAACCAGAGGATATGAATAAAATAACACCATGATGACACAAAAACTGAAATAATCGTCGATTTCTGGAGGAAAAGAAACATTGCAAAATGTCTGTCTGTGAGCTGGGTACTGTATGTTTAAGCTGTGAGGTACAGTACTGAGCAGTACCACTTAGAACAACCTAGATGGAGCTCTCACGTTATCTAAACGTGGCACAGAGAAGCCCTGTTGCTGGGCACTCAGAGCAGATCATCCCCCTTCTATTTGCCATAGCCTATACCTCAGAGAACCGGTTTCTAGAAATTCTGCAATCTGTTTTCACACTGTAGTGCAAGTCATATTATACATTAAAGTAGTAAAGTAGTAAAATGATTTCGGCCCCAATGCTTTCTCCGGCACATACTGTATATGTTTTGAGGAGTCTGCCTACATTTTTCATAGGATAAATCATTCAAGGTAATTCAGCCTCAGGTACCAAATGTGCCATAGAGCATTACACTGGGAATAAATAATGGATTGTGTGCACACACCCTTTCAAGTTTAGATTTCATTTGTGTTCACATAAAAGAGGCTGCAAATCCAGCTATTTCATGATTCCACAAAGATGTACCCTGTGCATGATAATGGAGAAACATATAATATTTTTTACCTCAACTGCGAGCTATCAGGAAATGGATGGCCCGCTGGTCTTAAAATCAAGTTTAAAATCGAGGCCATGCCAAGATTGCGGCACATAATTGGCTAAATCCATAGCCTTTTCAATAGGAGACACTACTGAACCACCCATGACCAAAACGAGTATAATAGTACTGTGGTACAAATAATGGATGTGGTTTACTAATGAATCATATTCCACTTGAGGAGTTTGCTTACATGTATAGGCTACAGCAAATACAAAATATTCTGTGTGCACAGTACTGTATATCCTTATCCTAGCATGAAGAGTGTACAGAGTGTTAGTAAGTATACAAAGTGCTCTCTCCCACATAATGCTGAATACATAAAAGCACCATGATACCAAAGTGACATGGAGGTTAAACAGCCAGTGTATCTAGTTAAATGTCTGTGACTATATGTTAGTTATGTAACAACACTGTTCAATCCAGTTTGGCTCCATACTACTGTATTGCTGTACAAGCTCCACACATGACCGACGACACAGTGTTTCTTTATGATAGTCACTCTTAATCAAAGTCCAGTAAGTGTTCAATAATAGATTCACAGTATCAAACAATGTGTGCTAAAGGTATAGCTACATTCAAAGTCCAACTAATTATATAAAAATAAGGAAATTGATTGATGTTGATGATGCTGAAGAACACCACTTGGACCTGTACCAATGAATGTTACACAAAAAGGAAATTCGATTGGGCCCCATATCAATGGGGCTTTGCAATAATGCTAAGGGGAGTTGAAAAACTCTTGGCATGAGGGCAGAGATGCACAACCCCAGAAGATGGTTTGGCAGTCACAATCACTGCCAAGCTTAGAGCTACCATGCCAAGCAATGCATCTGTCGAGTGAGAAATATGGCACATTTTTTAGCACCTTTACAACTGCATCCAAAATTCAAAAAGCATCTCTTGTCCGTTTCCAAGCCATTTTGCTTGGCATGCCAAGTAATGACCTTAAAGACCCCCGTCCAGTCAAAATAGATTTTAAGATGAAAGCCCATGTTCTACGTATAAGTATATCAATAATCAACCAGTTCTCTGACCACCCTGTCCAACCCTTTTTGGGGACAGGTAGGCCTAACACCCCCTTGAAACAGGTCGGCCTAAACATTTTCAGGTAGGCCTACCACCCCCTTCAAATAATCTGTAGTGTGTTGTTGCCTGAAAGGCCAACAAGGCTTTGTTATATTATAGCCTGCTTCATTTGTGACATTTTTGTTTTATAGCACAGTAAATTCCTATGAAGACAACCAAATGGTTTTGTGAAAGGCATTGATCAAAATAACTATATGTTTACGTTACAATAGGGTAACGGGAAATCTATTGATCTATGACGAAACAGCGATGTAACATTGCCCTATTGTTTGACCAAGCAAAAATGCTACAGTGTCGTGGGAGAGACGTTACATAGCAATACATTAGCAATAATGGGAATCTGTCCCATGTCTGCCACTCTCTGCACAGAACAGGGGAAAGAGGAGAATTATATGTGGTCATCATGTACGCGCAGGCAGCTCTCTGCATAGCCAACGGGATATGTTGATCTGGTTATTTCCATAGCCATCCTAAATATTCATTTAGCTTTGTAGGATTAATTATCAGTTATTTATTGCAGTACCGGTAATTGCTAAATCTTAAGTCCAAACATTTTCTACATCAATCTGTAAATTCAGCTGACCAGGGCACAAATTGAAGCACAAATAACACTTGATAACAAGTGCAAACAAGCACAAAATAATGCGAAGCAATAATGACATGGAAAATAGACAAGTAAATATACCAGAAGTTATTTGTTGATAATATTGAGGACTACTGTCCCCTCAGGCTATATGCGCCTTTACGCAATGGCATCAGTGTTTGTTCATCCACGCTTTATCCTCCTCCTGGTCCTTCTGCTCCAATACTTCAACAACAAATTATGTTTGGGTCAGCTCAAATTTCGGAGAATTAATACAGACTGGGTCGGAGTGTTGAGTGAGCGTTACAGTAGGCCTATGTTTTTGACAAAACAGCATTTTGGTGTGGGGTCAGGCCAAAGTTGGGAGAAGGGTATCCATGCCCTTATCTCCCTATGTCCTCCTAGACTATTAGGGAGACATTCCCAGGCCAGGACTGCATAAAACAAGGTTTCTTGCCTTGCTATTCTGCGTTATTTGATGCAATGTTTATTACATTTTTTATGGTTCCGATGTGTGAAGAGAGACAGATTTGAGCTTGGGGGAAATCAATATTCTAGTTACTTGGTGATACGCGGCCTATTTGTAAACTGATATGCTAACCAAGCAGGATAACAGCAATTTTCATCCCCCTGGAGCAGGGGATCAATTGGCTGTCTAGCTGACATACTGCAAAACCTGCCACTTGTGTTTCCTGTTTCCTGTCCCTGTTCACTTGTAGTTTGGCCCCCCAAATGTTTTCAGTAAGAGTCAATGTTGTTTCTGACCAAATGAGGTCGATTCCAGCATGACTTTCATTGGTGTCAGCAGTGGGATAAAGTCTATTAAGGCGACAATGGAAAGAGAAGTCTACAAGATGAAACAAGCCATAGAGGAGATTGAGTGATCCACCAAACTACCCTGCTGCTGAATCGGCGAAGGACGATCAGGACGCAGAAGTGCGGGTCGCTCCTATCAGGTGACTTGGAGAGGATCGTAGTCTTCTCCATGAACCCTCACCACTGGGGTACCCTTACTATTCTCCCTCTATACCAAGTCTCTTGGCTTGGTAAACTCCTCACATGGGTTCTTCTACCACAGCTACGCAGATGACACACAAGTCTTCCTATCTTTACCCCCCTCGGACCTACATGTGGCAACACGTGTCTCTGCATGTCTCACTGACATCTCTACATGGATGTCAGCCCACCTTCTCAAGCTCAACCGTAACAAGACTGAACTACTCTTCCTCCCTGGGAAAGCCTGCCCTCTCTATGATTTCTCTATGACAGTGGAGAACTCTACTGTAAACCCCTCCCAGACAGCCAAGAACCTTGGAGTGATCCTGGACCATCTATCCTGTGTGGAGAACATCAAAGCGACAGCACGCTCCTGCAGATTCTTCTTTTACAACATCAGAAGGATACGTCCATTCCTCACCAGAGAAGCAGCGCAACTCTTGACCCAGTCACTGGTCTCTCGCCTTGACTACTGCTCCTGCTACGCACTCCTGACCGGGCTCCCCACCTCCATCATCAGACCTCTGGAGCTCATCCAGAATGCTGTCGCCCGTCTGGTGTTCAACCTCCCCAAATTCTCTCATGTTACGCCCCTCCTTCGCACCCTTCACTGGCTCCCGATTGCAGATCACATCAGATTCAAGACCCTGGTGCTTGCCTACCGGGCAGGAAAAGGGATAGCCCCTGCCTACCTGCAAGCAATGGTCACCCCCCAAACTTAAGCCTGTTTACTCCTCTACCACTGCTGTTCGACTGGCCCCACCACCTCTAAGACAACGCAGCAGTCACGCTGCCCGGGCACCTCTCTTCACTACACTGGTGGAACAAGCTTCCTACGGCTGTCAGAACTGCAGAGTCACTCCCCATCTTCCGTCAGAGACTGAAGACCCATCTCTTCAGGCTACACCTTAACTGCTCCTCCTGAGACATCTACTACCCCCTGCACTGTGTCTCCAGAGACACCTACTTCCCCACACATCCTCAAGTACACCCCATCCCCATGTATACGGACTACGAAAACTTTAAGCGCCCAGACACTTTATTACTGAACTTTCTATTAGTTGCATCACTAGTGTATCCTGTTTTAGCTGTAATATTGTCACTTTTATCTTGTATTATGCCCATTGCCTTATGTCTTGTGCTGCAATGTCAGGAACCGAAGCGTACAAATTTTACTCTCTTAATGTAACGTAACAATAAAACTTGAAACATGCTTGGCTTTTCTACAATGCAGGTTAGATGACGAACTGCATTTCCTTGTGACAACCTTGGTACTTGTCAATGACAATAAGATTGAATCTAATCTAATCTAAAAGAAAAAACATGATTTAGCATAATAAATACAAAGGGAGATATCTGTTTTGCAAAACAACCCCTCAAATATGTTGTACAGTTTAATCGGGAATCATATTTAATTGAATTTGTAATTATTAAACAATACTTAAATGTTATGAAATGTAATATCATAAATAATAAGGTGAACACGTTGTCGAGACAGTCTGGAACATAGATATTATACGAGAGTTTCATATATATCTATGTGTTCGTTAAGCGGAACTGCTGCGCAGAAATTGACTGGATTAATTTTAAAAATGTTTTTGCCTTCTGTCGGGCATTTCACTGACCAATAATACAATACTGTTTCTCCAGTGTCTACTACAGAAGTATCACGACTATCACGACGACTGCCAAGGGCTGGTGGCCTGAACTAGATTACTTTTCCTGCTACGACCGGTGGATTGATGATTCACTTACTTAGTCAAATGTATTGATTGTAAGTTGCTTTGGAATAAGGCGTTTGCTAAATGCCAAAAATGTAAATGCCTTTGCCCAACTCCAAGCAGCCCTCAGCGAAGCCCCGGTCCTTGCCTACCCCGGTGCCCAACAACTTCAACTATTCATCGTAGACACCGACACCAGCAACATGGGAGTTGGAGCTGTCCTCTCTCAGCAGGGACAGAGGGGGGAACGGGCCGTAGCCCCTGAAAAGAACTTGCTGGCAGTGGTCTGGGGCCTCATTTATAAAGCTTTGCGTACCTACGCACCTTTGCAAAGCAAGAACAAGAAAGACGTCACCAACATTCGGATTTATAACACGGTGCACACGCCAGTGGAATTTGCAAGTGTGACGGGGTGTATCTTTGCATGAATCACTCTCAGCTGGATGGCTCACGTTCATTTATTCTGAAGAAAACAGTGCATCAATTTCTGGACACGGGACTTGCAGGGTCATCAAGCTAAATTCGCATCAGTGGTTAAGGATGAACTGAGGGAGATCACGTTACGTCCCGTGCTATTGCACTGTCCAGCTGTATTTACATTAAACCCCTAGAGAGCGCAGTTTAGCTCTATTTTAGCTATAATTGAACTTTGAACTTTCTACTCCGTTACACAAGCTCCACGCCTGCTTCCCTTTATGAATCACAATCAACTCTAATGTTGCACACGTGAACGAGCGTCTTGTCCCACCCCTTTTTAGTGTGTGACTTGCGTACGTAAGTTTCCCGCAAATTTGGGATTTATAAAAAAGGAACTGTGCGCACCTCTAAGCACACTGGCACCCATGCGTACGCAACGAAACTGGAGAAATGAGCAACTGCGACTCCGCTGGCAGAAGGATGAAAGAGGAGAAACGCTTTGAAATGGATACCATTTCCACCGACATAAGAAATATTGCCTCTCACGTATTATGAAGGACTGCACACAAAGGCTGTTGTCCTGTACGCATCACACTATATACTGTATATCTTTACTGTACATATCATATTGATTTTCATGCAAATATATTTACTTTTTACATTCATATTCATTGCACGTAAACTGTACAACATATTTGAGGGGTTGTTTAGAAAAAACAGATAGGCCTATCTCCCTTTGTATTTATTAAATCAGGTTTTTTTCTTTTATATTAGATTAGATTCAATCTTATTGTCATTGACAAGTACCAAGACAAGGAAATGCAGTTTGTCATCTAACCAGATGCATTTCATGATCATCAGTGCATTGTAGAAAAGCCATGAATGTTTCAAGTTTATTGTTACGTTAGTGATTGCATTACACTGCAACGTAACACTCTCGTAAGAGAATAACATTCTTAGGCTTCGGTTCCTGACATAAGGCAATGGGCATAATACAAGATAAAGGTGACAATATTAGGCCTACAGGTAAGACAAGATACACTGGTGGTGCAATTAGTAATAATAGATAGTTCAGTAATAAAGTGTCTGTGCGCTTAAAATATTCGTAGTCCGTATACATGGGATGTGCTTGGGGATGATAGTCAATTGTCTACAGTGGGCTTGTTCATGTTCTTCAATGTATGGATATTGCAATCATTGGATTTATCGGGACGTTACCCACTGAGCACTCGGGAACAGTGAATCGGTGCAGTTGCGGTGCAATGAATATGAATATAAAAAGTAAATATATGTGCATGAATATATATATGATACGAACAAAGATATATGTAGGCTACATTGTGATGCAGGACAAGGGGGAATAAGATATGTGCAGTGTGCACGTATTCTTTGTGTGCACTCACATGATATGTGAGGTAATATTTCGATTTATGTTGGTGGAAATTGTATCTATTTCAAAGCGTTTCTCCTGTTTCATCTTTCTGCCAGCGGAGTCGCAGTTGACATTTCTCCAGTTTCTATGCGTACGCATGGATCACAGTGTGCGTAGCCTAGAGGTGCGCACAGTTTTTATAAATCCCAAAATTGCGGGAAAATTTGCTTACGCAAACTTTATAAATGAGGCCCCTGGGCAGTACGCCACTTTTGGCCATATCTGCACGGCAGCCACTTTCTCGTCTGAACTGACCATGCCTCACTTACCTGGCTGTTGACCTTTAAGAATCCTGAGGGGCAGGTGGCTTGGTGGCTGGAAGCCGTGCAGGGCTACGACTTTGAGATCCATCACCGGGCAGGGTGTCACCACGGCAATGCCGATGCGCTCTCCCGTTGGCCCTATGCGGAGTTAGAGTGCCGCTACTGACAACGACAAGAGGAGGGTGGCGGCTGCCCAGACCACTGACAGCACGGAGGGGCGAGCACAACTACAGAGACAGCAGGAGGCCGACGAGGCCTTGGCATCGGTGAGAGACTGGCTGGAGGCAGGGTGGCGTCCCGACTGGACCGAGGTGTCAGCGCAGGGGCCGGAGGTGGAAGCTTACCATTCCCAGTGGGGGAATTTCGAACTGCACAACCGGATCAGTTTCCGGTACCGGATCGGACCGCTCGAACAACGTCTGAGAGACTCGTAGAAGAAATGACCAGGGGAGGAACTTCGAGGCCCAGGTCTTTGGCGAGATCTGTCAGGGGCTAGGGGTGAACAAAACTCGAACAACACTACTCCACCCACAGAGCGATGGATTAGTGGAGTGTTTCAACCGCCGCCTGGCAACCCAGCTCGCCATTCTCACCAGTCAACATCAACACGACTGGGACCGTCACCTAGCCCTGGTCCTGTGGTCCTACAGAACAGCAGTACAGGAGTCCACGCAGTGCATGCCAGCCACTCTCATGATCAGGCAGAGTACCTCCGCCGACTGAAGGAATGCCTGGAGGCAGTTCATGATTATTCCTGAAAGGTCCAGACTGACTCCGGGGGGTGTCAGAAACGGGCTCACACTAACACTAGGTACCGGGGCCGGGCCTTTGCAGCTGGAGACCAGATCTGGGTATATTGCCCCATTCGAAAGAGGAGGGGTATTGCCCAAGCTCTGCACCTAGTGGCAGGGACCAGGAGAGGTCCTAGAGCGGCTCTTGGAGGTAGTGTACCGGGTGTGTGGAAATGGTTGGTTTGAAACGCTTGAAACACCCATGGATATGCTGCCCTGATCAAAGAGAATCTGTACACCGTAGAAATACAAAAGCCATATTTGTGGCTCCATGTGCTATGGAGAGGAAGCTGACACAAAGGCCACATTCCCTTACAAGACACAGTCCTTTAGATACTCTTTAATGAGACTCTCATAATTCATTTTGTCAGCGCCTCTACAGAACCAATCATGTCCGATGTTTTGCAGTGGTAAAATCAACTGCTCCAGACTGCCACCTTTCATTTATCAGTGTTGGGAACACTGTCACATGCAAGAGTTAGTTATGAGGAAGATGCCCAACACAAGCCGTGTCTTGGCTCAATGACTGAGCTCATGTTAAACCAAATATGCTTTCCCCAATAAGTAAAGGGCCACAATGGCCACACATAAATGTCCTCTGACAAGAGTATGAGTACAACATAATTTTAACCTGGCGCCGTATATTTGAACAGGTTTCAAGCACCCAGATGAGGAGCATCCACAACATTGTATTATTGCATATTGACGAGCCTGATTACATGATTGGTGTAATGAAGGAGTAAATGAAAATGTCCTGGGTAGCCAATTCCACTATAACTAGTTGGAAAGCTAAGGAATCCTGTATATTGATTAGTGTAACCACTTGCTGCTCTAATGGACAATCACCACTCTGTACAGGCGATACTCCTATACAAATCAAATCAAATCAAATGTTATTTGTATAGCGCATTTCTTACAAGATGCAACTCGATGCGCTTCACACAATGAACATTTTCAGTCAATCAGTCAATCAATCAATCAATACTGACCCGCGAGCAGGCAAAAGTAAAAACCTGTACACTATGTAGCCAGGAAAAATTCCCTTGCAGCCCTCTAGTCTACACATAGAGCGACTACTAGCCAGTTTGCCTACCAGCACCCTATACAGGCTATACTCCTTGTACAAATGTATATTTGTCCATCCCCTTGTCCACCATTTAAATTGAACCCACATGTTAAAGCAGTGTGGACTAAAATGCAAACAGCAGAGCACATCATAGTGTTTGAATTGATCAATAAGGGAAACAAAACAGACCACCAAACAAGGGCATCTTGCCCCATCTTGAAATGTCATGAATTTTAATGAAATCCTCAAAGCATAATTTTGCATTTTTCAATTAAAATCGACCCCTTTTTGTAATGCATTAAGAAGTACTTATTTTATATAATAGATCTAGATACATCTCTCTTTTCTCTCTGTCCCCAAACTGTTTTGATGAATATGAAACTCCTCTCAGTGCCTGCAGCCAGTTAAAAAGCAAGAGCACCAGGGCAACGTCAGTCATATTCATGACAGCACACAATTAACTCAGTACATCAAATATGTATGAACATATAAAAAACCCTCTCAACCACAAGATTAAAACCTCTGCCTTGAGTCCACATATTGCTGACTCTACATAGCCAAACACTTCATTAAATCTTGAAAAAAATATGTTTTCACAACTGAAATATTTATGGAACATTAACAAGTTAATCATCTTGAAATTTCAAATCTACTGATCAATTGATCTTCATGGGTCCACCATTGCAAACTAAACCATCTCTAAACCATCTCTCTGTGAGGTAACAAAGCCCAAAAATCGGTATTTCAAAATTGAATGGGAAAACCAAAGGTTACATATGTAAACCAGGTTCTCTAAAGAAGATGCAGGAGACCCCTCACCATGGGACACCCACTCGTGTGTACCTTATGTTGAAGACACCTTTATAATCATACCTGGTCCTTCATGCCATATTCAATTATTCCTACCCACTCATTGCCGGATGCCTCTACACTAACTGGGGTAGTGGTGGTCTAGTGGATAATCAAATCAAATCAATTCAAATTTTATTTGTATAGCGCATTTCTTACAAGATGCAACTCAATGCGCTTCACACAATGAACATTTTCAGTCAATCAGTCAATCAATCAATCAATACTGACAGAGCCGCGAGCAGGCAATAGTGAGTTGGACTTGTGATCGGAAGGTTGTGAGTTCAAATCCCGCCTGAAACCACACCACTACTAGTGTGCCCTTGAGTAAGGCACTTAGCCCTCAGTTACTCCAGGGGGAATGTCCCTGTAATTCGTAATTGTAAATCGCTTTGGATTAAAAGCGTCTGCTAAATGGCAAAATTAAAATTAATTAAAATTAACTGAAAGTTTGCTAAACTGACTAAAATTCTAAATGAAAGTTTGCTAAACTGACTCAAATTCTAACTGAACGTTTGCTAAACTGACTCAAATTCTAACTGAAAGTTTGCTAAACTGACTCAAATTCGAACTGAAAGTTTGCTAAAATGACTAAAATTCTAACTTAGTGGCCATGCCCACTAAAAGTAATTTCAAGCCCATTTTCGATAATTGATAAACTTACAGAAACTCATTAAACAGTGGACTCTATTGGTTTATGTAATTTCCATTTGGGAATTGGTGCAATTCCTAAAATGATTAAATCCATACACTGCAGATTAAAGTACCAAATGTGGTACAGATGATCTGTGGGATGTATAAATCAATTTCAGAAGGGGTGCCCAAACATCCTGACTCATTTGGGCTTTTTCTGGACATAAAACCCAATATGGCACAGCACATAACATACATGTTGGTTCATTAAGGCAATTTGTTCATGTATATTTGTTAGTAGTGAATCAATATTCAATAATTATATCATCACAAATGACCTCCCAATGTGGACAAAAAAAGATTTACAACACCAAAAATGGACGTTAAAGGTTGAAAGCACCATGTAATCAAGTCAAAAACTAGCCAACACAGCCAAGTAGTTGTAATCTATAAATGATGCATTGATAACATGTAATTATCAAGCAGAAGACCTACCTAGTAGGCACCACCTGTGTCACATCTAGCTACACGTCTTATGGCTTGCAGCTCAATACTATTTTGAGACTAATTCATTCTTAACATTTCTACGTAAGATAATTAGCTTAGTTAATACGTAAAACGTTAATAATACGTTAATAATAAAGCAGATAACTTGTCACTATACACAATGAGGGTAGCAAGGTGACCGTCTTATATTCCATTTGAAAATGAATTCATGACTAGCTACCATTGTAAGCTTATGGTGATTTAAAGACTACAAAACACATTGTGTAAAGGCTTTCACAAATGTATTGGAGTGTGTAAACATTGAGACAAACACATTGTAATATAGTGTCAAAATCTATTTAATGTAAAATTGTAACAATATTAGATAGCTGTATTTTTTCCCTTCTGGTCAGTTCTCATATATTTGTATTCAAGGCAGTGCACACTCCAGAAAAACATGTCTGATTTAGCTTGAATATCAATGTTAAACTGGTGTTGTTAGGATTTTGAAACATTGGGGGCCTAGACCACGTATCGTAGACAGGGTGGGGGTGGGGGTGTTAGCCACGTTTTTGATTGAGGAGTCGGAGCTTGCGCTAAATCGACGATGATGCGGTAGATGGTGACTTCCTTTTCTTTTTTTTTACTTTTAGTTTTTTACGGGATCTGGGGCTAGAGCCCAGGCCTAATGACGTCACTGGTTACACTAGATAACATTAAAACAATAGCCTTTGTAAAGGCTTTCAAAACATTTGTTTGAGGGTTTTAACATTGAGGCAAACATGTGTTTAATATTCACTTGAGATACATTTCAAGTAAAATAGGAAAGATATTTGGAGAGGTGTCTAAAAAAAGAGGTTCTAGACAACAGCTTTCGATTTCAACAACTTTCGAGGGGTCGATTTCAAAGGGTATGGCATGGTAGTAACATTTTTGGATAACATGGCAAAGTGACATGTTGTGCCATCTCAAATTTACATTCTCTAAACTGGAGAAATTGTGTGAAAAACAGAATAAACAAAAGCAAGTTCATAATGATTTCAGCTGATTAAAACATCACGTTTTAGTGCATGTTCTGCTCCAAGATGTCAGGGAAGCTCCGTCAATGTTCCATAATGAACTTTGATCATGTTGTACTGAAGATGGCAACTGAAATGAAAGAATCTGAATCTGCTTGCGAACATTTCATGAGGTGACATCATTGCCATTGAAACTAAATACTAGAATCACTGTCTTAGTAAATACAAAAATGCATACAGAAGCATACAAAGAGTGCACCAAAACACAGGTTCAAGTGGGAATGAAAGGCAGGCATTGTTGTTTGAAGAAATATTATCACACATTGACAGTTATTTAGCAAGTGGAATCTATGATTGAAAATCGTCTAAGAGAGGTTGACATCAACAAAGGAATAAACAAATCTAGATTGACATGGCAGATTATTAGACACGTTGACTGTCAGGAACAATCTTGTGGAAGGAATACATTGATTGTCTTTTAAGATGCTGGATTGGCAACTTCAGGGGCAGCACACTTGACAAAAAACTCATTAAATAACATTTCTCACATTGTCAAAGCTTCAGAGAGATGCGTGGCTTTTGGAGTCAACTTGCCCTTCCTTTGAAATCGGAAAGCAGACAATATAAAGAGTTTTTAGAGACATTACAATTCTGGAACACTGTTCTTGAATTGGAGAGACTTGTTGGCCCCGAGTCACTGTTTCTGTTTTGCTTTGTTTGTTTTCTGTTTTGTCTGTCTGACCATTCCCCTTTAGAATTGTAAAGCTTCCTTGGGTTTTTGAAAGGCGCTATAAAAATTGAAGTTATTATTATTATTATTATTATTATTATTATTAACCACAAAGAATTCATGGCCTGCCCACCAAGTCTCCACATTTGGTTAACAGGACAGCATTACTACCTTGGCTAGAGCACGTGTGTGTGTGTGTGTGTGTGTGTGTGTGTGTGTGTGTGTGTGTGTGTGTGTGTGTGTGTGTGTGTGTGTGTGTGTGTGTTGGTTGTCAGAGGGATGCAGAGTATGTTTTTTTTAATACATTTTAGACTAGGGTGACTCAAGACTTTCTTAAAGGGTCTGAAGGACTGAAAAAAGGTTGAGAAACACTGGGCTAAAGCACTAGAGCTGTGACAGAATTTACATTGTGTAGGCCAAAGAGGATAGTCTAAAAGACTCAACCAGCGAAAAGAGAGGAAAGGGAGTATGACAAAAAGTAGGGGGAACCGAGGGATGGGAATTGATAAGATGTCATTGATTCCATTATCGATTCGATTTGTTATGGATTCCCTTGTCAATTCCTGTGTGGGAAAAAAGTAGGCCTACAAAAATTTCACTCTGATTTCAATTTGGCTAGGTGACATAACATTCTAGTACTTTTGGTTGGATTATTCAGCCCACCTACATTCCATCCTGTGACATAATGTAATCAGATACAAACACTTTATTTTAGTTTTAACCCCAAAAGATACTTCATCATGTTTAACCATTAAAAAACTCACTCATTAAAAGAAAAAAACACACAAAAAACCTTCATTATTAGAAGAAAAAAGGACACAGACATTCTAACCTGAATTGAACAGGAAACCGCAAAGGGCAATTTCAAAAAGGCAACAACAGGTTCAGAACATAAAAAAATAAACCAGGGTCTGTAGATGCCACTGACTAGTCTAGGCGAACTGAACTTGTCTCTAGTTTAAATGGAGAGATATTAAACCCCTTTAGTATTCGTTTGAACAAGAAAATAAAAGGAAACTGTCCTGCCTGAGCATTGCACAATATGTAACTGCTATTAATAAAATAAACAATTAACCCAAGAATCAAATATCAAAATGTAAAGTTAGACTGTGAAAGCAAAGTTAATTAGCAATGTTTAGTGCAGTAGTTTATAGGGATGTAAGGATACTCAACTCATGATTCGATAGAATTCACGATACGATTTTCTCATGATTTTATTTTAGCTACAGCAATAACAGTTTAACCTTAAATCCCAACAACAAGATAACCAGCAGGCTAGCTAGTTAGCCTAGCTACACGACTTTCTTCACTAAGGCATCTGACTAAATAGAGTTGGGTAGAATAGTAATAGTTAATGTACACATAGTTAATGTGTGTGTAAAAGTATCTGACCACCTAGGGTGTGAAAGGTTAGGTCAAAACAGCTGTAGGGCTTCTGTGAGGATATACGGGTCTCTTGTACAGTCCTGTACATCCTGTATGTGTTGAACCATCTTTTCTCACCTCTTGCCTGACATGAAGCAGGCCATGAACATGCCTCTGACGTTTGGGGGAGCAGACAGAGTTCATGGCCCATCAGTATGTGTCCTTAAATAGGTCAGGCTTGATAAAGAACAGTCAGACGTAGGACTAGACTCCCTCAAGGCAGTCATCAGTCTGCTTCTGCCCAACGTTTGCACTTGGGTCATTATCATTTCCTTCTCTACGGTCACGCGGGCCTGACTCTCACATAGGACACGGACACTGTTTATTAGAGAGGAAAGTGAGCCAGAGAGTAACAACGTTTGATATGCATGGCTGAAAGGAAATGACAGTCCCTTAATATGGACAAACTGTTTAGCTGCCCGAAAAAACCTTGGCGTTCTTTTTCCTGCGTTTAGCATGTGACCCTGACCACTACTCTCGCCCTGTGCTCCTCCAAATGAAGCATGAAATGACTTATCAATGACGGCGCCTTGTTATGTGGATCCGCAGAGGCAGCCAAGAGTGGCATAAGTATTGAAAATTAATTGTTTCTTAATGTGCACGTCTCCAACGCCCACCGCGGCACAGCCATGCGTCATTAATGTGTTCAATTAGCCATTCCACATCTCACCGTCGGCCAATGCATGGAATTGATTACCATACCACAAGCTAGCCCCTGCAGGTTACCATGCTTGGAATATTAAGTGTTTTCTAACCATTGTCAAACAAACTCAATCAAATCAAAGTTCTAAACCCTCTCCTCCTCATTACACGGCTATTGAGTCATACATTGCCCTGTAGCAATTGAAACATCCTGGCCAGCAACAGCAATACTTTCACAGACCATACGGTAACTTAAATTAAAGCTGAAATATCAGTGAATAGAGTACACAGCCGTTAATCTTAAATATAATAGTTTTTCATTTTCATCGTGTGATATATGAGGTGAAAGAAAAAAATAAGACCCCTTCTGTCCCATCTTCAGAGGAATGTCTGCCATGATGACATTAAGGAAGATTGAAGTGCATTATCTCGGCACACAATGGCTGCTGTCTATTCAGCGCTGCTCTGCAGAGGACTGGAATGAGGAACTGGTGTGAGACTCACTGCAGAGGAGTGAGAGGCTTTAAGGGCCCATGGCTCCCAAGCCCCTCAATAACTAATCCTGAATAGCCTGTCTGACCTATTGTCCATGAGGTCACATTATTGTCAACATCCCTGTCTGATATGCAGTGAAAGCTCCCATGTCTACTGCCCCCTAGCAAAGGTGCTGTAAGCTTCAAAGGAGGAGTGATTTAAAACGTCAATTTATAACATTGCAGAGATGATGGTAGTTAATTTGCTGAGAGGAATCTGGCAGGAAAATTAGCTAGAGCAACATGACAGAGAGGAGCACACTTTTAAAAAGTAGTTAGGTAAAATAAATTTGCAGCTTATTTCCTTCAACAATGACAATGATGATTATTTGTGACAAGGTATCACTAAATCTAAAGGCTTAACAAAGTGCTGAAATCAAATACCCACATTTGATGCTTATTTGTGACAAGGTATCACTAAATCTAAAAGCTTAACAAAGTGCTGAAATCAAATACACACATTTTGTAGGTATCGCTAAATCTAAAGGCTTAACAAAGTGCTGAAATCAAATATCAACAATGATGCTTATTTGTGACAAGGTATCGCCAAATCTAAAGGCTTAACAAAGTGCTGAAATCAAATACCCACATTTTGTGCACTAAGCTATCCCTATAAGCGATCCCAAAAGGGCCATTATTTTAATGCGTTACAAAAATCAATACTTATGTTTATTGATTAATCGTGTATAGCTAAGGAACCATGTATCTGACATTTACTGAAGCTACGAATGTGAGAGGAGTGTGTTCTGAACAGATGGATACGAGCACCAAAAGTAAACCCCTTCCCTTCGACAGCCCCCTTACCCATTCAGAGGCAGACACTTAATGAGCTTTTCAATGCAAAAAATGAACCCGTATGCATATATTTTTTCACTCTAATCAGCAAAGTGTAAAAGCTGTCTCTTCATGCTCTCTCCCTCCCTAATCTAATTACAATTTATTAAACTATGCAAAAGTTCAAGGACATCAATGGCAGCATTTTCTCCTCCACATTGCATATCTGTAGTTAGAGAGTGGAAACAGATGCCATTCCAAATGTGGAGAAAAACAACCATTTCAGGGCTGACTACCCTTTCTCCTCGTCATGGCAATTGGAAAGCATCAGCGGATGCGTTACATTTGTTAGCATTCAGGTTGTTCTTATTTCTTAACCAGTTGGCCTACTGTAGCGTTCTGGGGGTCACATGAATTTCAATGGGCATTATTCTGAGGGTCTCATTATTCTGAATCTCTTGAAGCAGGATATGTGATGACCGGCAAAGTATCAGGCTCATAAGAGTGGACTGTTCCTTTTTCTACTTATTCCAACACACACCATTCCATTCCATTTAGGCTACCATGCAATTACCTAATTCCCTTCTGTGTTCTCCTGTCATTCTACATTCAGGTGTCGTCAATTGGCCAATCTGTTCCCTCATTCTTCATTCACTCGTTGTCAGTCGACTGGTTTTGCGTTTGGTTGAGTTCTATATTTGTTAGTTTGTCGACTCTTAGTTTCTTAGCTTTAGGTTATTTGTGTTATTTGGTACGTACCTTTCAATTTAGTAGTTTGTTTAGATAAAGATTAAGCTCGGTTTGTTCATTTATTTGATTTAATATTGAGTACAGTTTATTTTCTATTTGTATTGTCACACACTAGCCATAGGAAACAGGCGTAGGTGAGATACCCTTAGGTATACATTACAACACGTAGGCTCATCTATGTTAAATACATTAGGCAAAGAAGCGGCTGTCATTATGTAGCATTGTACACTGGTAGGGTCTCACTTTATTCATTTTGGTTTCTTTGGGTTGACACCGCTCATAGTCTACCTGTTTTGTATTTGTACCTCACCACCGTTTTCTTATTAAATCATTGCACTTAAGTTATTTTGTGTTGTGCCATTTATTAGTTTTCACTCCCACAATAAGTGGCAACATACACCTTTATGTTTCGGCTCCCCCCTACAACCCCTAGACGTAGAGCCATAAGATCTGGGAGTTTGTAACAATAAGTAACAATGTTCATACAATGTCATTACTAAAGAAGTAACTATTCAGGTACTGTATAGAGGCAGCTTAATGTAAAGTGTTTGAGATTTTGCAAATCATTCAAATAGTGTGAGCATGCATCAACATATTGCCTTCCAATCCCATTCATGTTCTTATCTCCGAACACAGTGGGCTATCCTTAGGTAACATACTGTATACTCTTTTGGCTATGAGAATGCATCTCTGGAAGGATTACAAAAACAACTTAATTGTTTGTTTCAACAATCACAATCATGTTGAAGCACGGCGGTTGTATATATAGACAGCAAACATGAAGACTTGGTGATTACAATACCTGCTCTTCTTGCAGATTGATTGGGCCAAAGAAAGCTTTTGTAAATGTGCATATTGTCCTCACACTGCCACTATTGTATATATTCTAATTATACAGTACGGACAAGATTACACTGAGGGAAAACAAAGCAGCACATTTAGAGATGCTACTACAGTGTATTTCTGCAGAAGTAGAAGACGAATGTGAGTTCCAAGTACAAAACCACTTTGTCAAGCTGTGGAGGCAGATTGTGTAGGTTACACTTAAAAGATCAATTCAGTTCCTGAATGGGACTGCTTACACAACAATACAGATCGGTCCAACACGCTCTGCAATTTCTCATCGCCTGTCCCTTTAGTTTGCAACATTTAAAAACAGCATATTTCCCTTGTTTGTCACCATACTAATGTCCCTGGCTGTACCTACTCTCCCCTGTGGTGAAATCCCAAAGGCAGCTACTACTGGCCATAAGGCCTCACAGCTCAGTCTTGTTCTCAGGCTGCTGCCTCCAGCAGGAATTTGTCCTAATCATTGATTTCTAATGGTAATGCGCAGCGCTAACCCATTTAAGCTATGGATACTTCTCATACATACTATAAGTATAAGAAGGCAAAGAATTTGAAAGATAAGACAAAGATGGTGTTGGTGAAGAACTGAATAATTGAAGAATAGACTTATTGTCATTGGAGCATTAAATACTAACTGTATTTCAACACAATTTACATCCAAATAGTTCAGGTGGTGTAATTGTTTAAAAGCAGTTCAGAAAGCAGTTGGAAAATGGTCTTTTGAAAATGCATCAAATGTGACACGGTCTGGTGAAAAGGTCTGCAAGTCGGCAATTCTCAAGTTACGCAAATGATCATATTGCGAATTTAATTGTTTAAGTGCCCACTCGATATACTTTCATGGACAAAAATAGTGGCACCCCTGCACTTCTGTCAGATAATGCACCACTTTTCCCTGGAAACTGTTGGAATTACAAATGCTTTGGTATTCACATGTTTATTTATTTTGTTTGCATTGAAACAATGATCTCTGTGTCAGCAGTGGGGTCCTCCTGGGTCTCCTAACATAGCGTTCCATTTCATTCAGATGCCGACGGGTAGTGCGAGCTGACACTGTTGTCCCCTGTGTCTTGCAGGTCAGCTTGAATTTGTTTGGAAGTTAATCTAGGTTTTTTATTCACCATTCGAACAATCCTTTGTTGCAAACTTTCGTAAACGTTTCTCTTCCGTTCACGTCCAGGGAGGTCGCGACAGTGCCCTGGGCTGTAAACCTCTTGATGACATTGTGCACAGTGGACACAGGAACATAAAGATCTCTGGAGATTGACTTGTAGCCTTGAGACTGTCCATGCTTTTCCATGATTTTGGTGCTCAAATCCTCAATTTGCTCTTCTTTCGGTTGAGTCAACTTTTCTCAATTTTAACTGGTTGCAAGTGTGATTTCTTTATTGCCAGCACTTGTGACTTGCCACAGGTGAGTTTAAATACAAATTAAAGGAGCATTATATGCTTGAAATACAATTATTTCTTACCATTTTTAAAAGGTGCCAATCATTTTGTCCAGTGCATTTTTGGAGTGCTGTGTGGAATGATATCAGACATGGCTTTTTTTCTCTGCTTTTTTGTGTTGTTCCAATGCAAACAAAATAAATAAACATGTGAATACCAAAGCATTTGTAATTGCAGTAATGTTCTTCGAGAAGTGGTGCATTATTTGACATTAGTGCAATATAGAAGCCAATATTTTTGTCCATGACTGTAACAAACAGTTTTAGGATCACTAAATACTACTGGATTTACTGTATCGTCTGCCATAGGCTACTGGGTAAGGGATACATGGCTTGTAAACAAACTTATGTTTTAGGACGTGTTCAAAAGCAAGGACCCAAGTTATCTAGCTTTTTACTTACGTCTGCTCTCCAGCATGTACAACTCTGACTGAACTCTTCATCTCTGACATATGTGACACATTCTAATGCTTTGGTCCTCATATCGGCAACAAATCAAAATGTTCAGACCTCAACACGGAACTACGTTTCAATGTTGTTGAGAATGACAACACAAACTCGCTAGTCAAGCCAAAATACTGCAACGCAATGAATTCTGTGAGTAATCCCCACTGCTACCTAGTTAATTATAACAATACTTTACATTGTCAGCAGGCTCACAAAATAAGCTGTGTTAGTTGACTAGCGCTGTGTCATTGATTTTCAACAATGCGGAAATGTATTCACATTTTTAAAAAGAAAAGTCTGATCATTACATCGGATCCCGATATGAGGACCAAAGCATTAGAACGTGTCACATATTACCCGCAGGTACTATCGCTCTCAAGAACTATATCTTGACACCTATAGGTCGATGATATATAGAGTCAAGCTATAATTACAGACCAATTAATTAATTAATTAATAATAAAACGTTTTTTTACTTATGTTAAAATGTTATGTTCAGATGGTATACACTGTGTTCAGAGACTCAAGATAATAAAACAACCATGTTGATGGTGAAAACCTGTGAAGCCTACTTTCTTTCCACACAGAAAATGTATCTGGAATCAATAAGGGACTCGATAAAGAATCGAACCAATAACATAAATTCCCATCTCTAGTTTTGATTCAGAGCAAGTTTCTCTGGTATTTGGTTTGAGGTGTACCAACCTTCAAATAAGCATAATACCTTCTTCAACTATTTTCAGATTTCAATGTATGACACATCATTTGAAATCTTACAATCAGTGGATTTTTTTTTTTTTTACCTTGCCCTACTTGAGGACTTTTTCACCAGACCCTGTCACAAATGAATTAACTTGGATCAAGTTCCATCGAAATGAAAACGCATAAAGATGTTAAAGGATATGGCTTGATTTTATTTCAGCATTGCCTCATGAGAGGTAAATGTGCAAAAAATTAAATACAGTAGCTAATGTCAAAATCATTACAGAGCGATGTGTACAAATTAGCAATCAGCTCATGCAATACTCTGCTCAATTTAGTGACGGAGCAACTCCATTGCTAGGTATGGAAGTTGGCAGCAGACCTATTTTAAGTAAGTAGGTCAAAATTAGGTATAATTGCCCCAGTCGACCCGTCCTCTTATTCAGTCACATCAAAACACTTCAACCGGTAGACTGTAAGTAGGTCTCCTGACGCTAGCTATCAACTCAATGCAATTAGAATAATTCATCTTGCAGTTCTCTGTACACAATATATGCCAATGATATGAGTTGAAAATATGCACAAAAACATGTCTGCAAGATTATCTGTTGGCATGACTTGTATTTATATAGATTCAATTTAATTCACATCATTGAGATAGAGCTTTTTACTAATGAATTAAACAAAATGAACACAAATCCTTAGGACACTGACATTAAGTGGAACAGTAATAGTTTGCCAATTTTTCAAACATAAGCTCGGTGAATCTTTCAATTCATCACAAATAATTTCAACATGATTTTGTCAATATTGCTCTACATAATATTTTGTAAATATTGGGTACATACTACCAAATGCATAGAGACATGGGAAGAGCCACAATTAATGAGCCCAGTGCTTTGCATGACTGTATTTATACGTTTCAATACATTCATTTGAAGTTGAAGCAGTCAGCATATCTGGTGTCTCTAGGCCCCCCATGGAGACAGGATTCATTATATGATGTTCTCAATAATTAATTGTGCAAGCCCCTTCAAGCCCCTTCAAGACCCTTTTTTTAGACCTTCAATTCTCCACATTCAGCCCCCCGTCAGTGACCCCCCCAAGAGATCAACTTCCAATATGATCCCTATCTCCTCAAACCCCTCTCCTTACACACACCCTCTCCCCCCAAACAGAGATTCCTATTTTCCATTCTATAAGCATGTGAGACATACAGCCAAGGGAACTTCCTGAGGGAGTCTCAACTGAAGAAGAATCAATTGGAGATTTTCTCTCATTATCTTTTCCTCACAATGCCAAGCTGCACACTTATTCATGGCTCTCTTCTTCTTGCTCAGTTCCTCCTCCACCGCGTCCCTCAAGGCCTGTTTCTCTACTCTGCTTCCAAAGCTGATTTGCAATTTGAATGATTAATGGCATTCCCAAAATTCCCAACACCTGGGAGCATGGATCAAGTGGCCATGCTGTTATGCCATCATGTTTTAATTGTAAGTTCTGCTGGGAGAGAGAGGGGCTCAGTCCACCTTACTTGGACTCCCTAGTGTCCAAAACAATGCATCAACATTGAGATTGCGTGTCTCTTTTGGAGGCCTCCCTGCTGCGCGCACTATAAGAATGTGCTCTCTATTGTGAATATTTCTGTATTTCCCCAGGGAATGTCCTGGATGTAAGAATAGTCTTGATGAGGAGAAGGCAACGAGCGCCGGATCGTCTCACGCGGCATTAATATTAACCACGATACTGCCTAGAATATGGAAATGACATGCTGGACGGAACTGTCACTTTCACAGTCTTGACATTCTTCGACCTCTTAACATGTATAAGAAATGCAAAATGTTCAACTGTTCCGTAATGGAAGGTGAAAACAAGTATAGTGTTAATGTGATAATCAGTACACTGTACTGATACCGTAAGACATACACTAGGCCAGTTTTTAAAACTCTTCCTAATGTAACTAGATTTAAAAAGGTGCTCTCTGCTCTGCTATGTGCAGCCAAGTAATTACATTACATACAATATCTGAGAGGTGGCAGAAAGTGATAACATTTAAAGGAGAATGCATGAATCATTAATTTCATAGTAAAGCACACGTTGGTAAAACTATGTGTCCGTAAAAGGGGCAAATTGAAATAATTATATTTAGATTGCATTGAATTAATTTCCAATACTTGTAAAGTGTTAAGCAGAGATACAGTACAATAGGATAATCTAAGTGGTCATGGTACATTTATTTTAATTCCTGTTATTTCATGCATTCAGTCTCCCTAAAGTAAATAAACATTAAAAAGAATCAACCAAACTATTTGAATGCAAAGGCTTTTAAACGCTTTTGTTTAAGTGTATTCATAATTAAAACTAAAGAAGGGAGGAAGGAATCACATTCACATTTCTTGTTACCAAGCAACCAATTCTACAAATGTGCATTCCATCCTGTCTGCTTGAAAGGCATGGAGGAGGAGAATGGGGGCTCCTTGTCTATTCTCTGGACCCCTGTTTGTGGAGGAAAGATCAGTGCGAATGGGGACCACAGATCTTCCTTAAAAAAAGTATTTAAAAAAAAAGCGGGGCTTGAATTTGTCTTTAATGAGAACTTGGCCAATTCAAAGGTAGTATCCAAGCTCGAATGTTGATGTGATTTGAATCAAAAACAGTTGGCCTGTGTTGTTGGGTTGCGCCATAAATGCTTTACAAGATTTAAAGCGAGGGTGAGAGAGAGAGAGAGAGAGAGAGAGAGAGAGAGAGAGAGAGAGAGAGAGAGAGAGAGAGAGCGAGACAGAAAGAGAGGAAAGAGGGGGTGAGGGGATGACACTGGGACGACTTTGGACAACCTCCCAGAAGGAGGATCTGCAAACAGGAATCTCCAGGATAGTGTCTCTACTGGAGACAACGCCATGGCACAGTAGATGGCCACCACAAGAACTGAGCAGCCAGCTACAACAGGGAAGATGACAACTGTCTACTGTTTTAACCCTGTAAGGCCCCTGGTGTCCATATTACATCACATAATAATAATCTGTAAATGTTTTTTAGTTTTTTTTAAACCACATTTACATAGTCAATGGGTCCTATTCTTTACCCTTGCAATGCAGTATGGTTAACATTCTAAATTATTATTATCACAGCAACTCATTATACTTGCTTTGTTTTTCACTCACAAAAAATCACAAACTCTCTTCTGAGTTGATGGACATTTATCTCCCTCTCGTGTACACCAAATACAATTCTGTTTACACGATTGCGTCATAATGAAATAGGGTTATTCAATTTCAATTCTGCCAATTCAGGAAGGGATTTGAGCTCACAATTAAAAAAGTGAATGATCATAATTCACGAGTTTATAAATCCCCGCCCAAAAATTACTAAACCGTAAACATTTTAAACACTTTCATTTCTGCATCAGAGGCCTCCTACAACAACATCTGAAAGGTGAAGAAAAAAAATGTATAGCCATACTGATGATTGTTGTGACAAGGCGTATGAGACAAATCATGAGAATATTAGTGTGGGTGTTATTGTTAGTAAAGTTACCAACAGCTGAGTGAGTCTACTGAGGCTCATCTTGACACCCTGATACCAAATACATGGTCTACATCCACCAACAATCAGTTTGCCCTTGAGATTGATAATGCAAAATAATGCTGTACAGCAAACGGTTGTCTCATACTGTTTGTTGTAAGACATGAGTGGGCATGGGAGTAGTAGGCGTCCGAATGTGCTGCTGCTGCCTGCCCCTCACCCAACCACCCACATTCACCACAAATATTCCTACTGCGAGTGTATGTTTATGTGTGTGTGTGTCAAGTTCATTTCAGTTCAGCAGCGGGAGGGAAATGCACAACAGTGCCACCCACCTTTTCTGGTGCTTGACAGCCCTCTGCATGACAGATAACTGAGACATGAAATACATCTGAATAATGCAGCCAGCCCCATCTTTCAGAGATGCTGGAGCAGAATGAGAGGGGGGCTTAGATACATCCTATCACAGAGGGATCAGCATTCTAAGCCTTCTCAACTGCATTTTGATATTCAGCAGCTAAATAAATAAACAGATTCCTATTTGGAAGCTCATGGTTTTTACATGTGCGTACAATAGGGATCACCTTTGCTACACTGCATTCAACTCTGATGTGACGAGCAGTCAACATCGCGTCAAAGATCTCCTCAAACCCCGCCTCATCCCATTAATCTAAATTAACACATTGACAATATGTCAAAACATTGGGGCTGAAATATGATAAATGTTTGCCCGAATCCATCCATAACCAAGTGGCCCTACATTCACAGCAACAGCAGTTTTAATATTATGCAGGCAGATGTTAAAGCCCTGATGTGGCTTATTTGAGAGCACTAAGGTGACTCAGTGCTGTTTTCATTAAGGGCAAATACAACAGGGAGAGAAACCTAGAAAGTTAAAAACCCAACATTTGTTTGGAAAAGCGACCTGTTTCACAATGATTACTGTTAAGTTTTAAATAGTCATTTGAAAAGGGTTGAGTCATCTCTTGAACATAGATCACAGACCTCAATTTTTGACATTCAAAGATAATCATGAGGAACTGATGCTTTGTTACTCTGTCATGTGTATTTGCAAACTACATTTGAGTTAGTGTAACTGCCCTTAGAAACATAAGAACACAATGTCAACCATTTGAAAGTCAGCTGCGTAGAATTTCCAGTTTGGTAACTCATAAACTAAGGATGAGACCAAAGCACCATCAGCCCATATGGACTTGTCAAACCTGTCAGCTACATATCTGATCTGATCAGAATCATTGTTAGAGTTAATATTGACCTACTGCCAAGTGCCAACAGTAGTGATGAGGTCAGTCATTTCATGTTTGTCAGTAAAACAGATAGGGTGGGCCAGCTACGCAGTATGTAGACATCACAACAGTGTGTATGTGTCCTTTTAAGTCATGTTTCATAGGTTTCAATGAGGTGGTGATTCAATAAGGTGAGATGAAGACAATCTGAATATTAGTTGCTTTTTTTACTAAAAGCAATAAGTATGGTACTAAAACTGTCTAAATCATAATGACTTTGATAATGATAATGACTTTAGTAAAAGTACAAAGCTTTAATTCTAAAATGGGTGGAAAGATCAGCACCGGAAGAACGTGTCAGGGCATGGTGCTTAGGTGGTTCAGCCAGGCATGATTATTTGTTGAATTGTTCTGTGAAGTCATGCTATCCTTGACCTATGTTCGGGCAGAGGGTTGAATGAGAGAATTTTAGAGTAATTTTCATTTTGATTTCAAGGTTCATAGTCATTATCTTTACAATTACTACATTCAAACATCTTTCATATTGCTTGGTTATTGAAAACATAATCAAATGGCATTAGTCCCTGTCAGCTCTACCAGCATAAAATCAATCCTTAATGGTCCATTACATAATATCCAAGCTTTCTAAAAGCTTCCTAATGGTTATAATGACATTACAAATGCTGTTTTGGTTCAGAAAAAGCATTTTTTCGATAGAGTGTCCTAACTGACTCGGGGACATGGACTCACAATTTTTCGCTTTTCTGTCTCTAGTGGCTGCCTCTTCAAATCGTGCGCGCATGCAGAAACACAACTGCATGTCTGACACTGTAAGTCCATTTTGGGGGGGGTAAAATTATTATTAAGGAAGATGTTTCGTCACGGTGGCCAGAGGTGGCAGATTTCCTTACACCCTCCTCTTTCAAATAGCGTGCTGTGTGTTCAACGATCTTACTACAACACCATGCTCTTGTTACCAAGTAACATCAACTTCCGTATAGTTCAGAAATAACTGTACACAGCTGTGGGGGTGGCAGAATATTGGCATTAAAAAAAATGTGTGAAAGATATTCACACAGCCTTTTAGTTGTCATACTCTTATTCAATTGGAAGACACAAAAGGAATATGAAATATGGACCTAACCATGAGAGGAAAGAAAGATGTTGTATAGTGTGGGAGCCTTTGTTTTCCATTAAACAGAATTAATTTAAGTGTTAAAATATTCAACTACTATTATAATTAGAGCAGGCTCACAGACTCTTAGAGTTAGTATTTACATCATGTTTATATAAAGATGCTTGACCAGTGAACATGTACTGTACTTCATACATTATTTCAATAATATGTGGATATTGAGATCACAATAATGTGAAGTTAAATCGAGTTTTTACATGCATAGATATACAATACAGTATGATATCTACATTTAGTTAGAGAGCTTCTGGTGGCCCACATGTACAGTATCTCTAGTCTCCGATAGGCTACATATGTCTGATTCAGTGCCAACATCCTTGAATATAGAAGTGAATATTCTATTTCAGGTTGTGCTACAGATACAGTACTATACATGCACAACAAAAAGCTCAGTACCAATGCCTTGCAGCTTCATAAGCCCTGATTTTTCAGTAGCTTCATAAGGTAGCTATAGTAGCTTCATAAGGTAGCTATAGTAGCTATAGTAGCTTCATAAGGTAGCTACAGTAGCTTCATAAGGTAGCTATAGTAGCTTCATAAGGTAGCTATAGTAGCTTCATAAGGTAACTATAGTAGCTTCATAAGGTAGCTACAGTAGTGACATAAGGTAGCTACAGTAGTGACATAAGGTCACTGTCCTAGAAGACCAGGTGGCTCCTCCTGGCTGGGCTGGAGGGCATCCTCATTTGCAGGCGTCCATGGTAATGAGGTGGAAGAGAGAGTGGCAGCCCATGGCCAACTGGGAGACGGAACTCACTGATGACTCAGGTGTGGGTTGATGAGAGTCACAGCAGCAGAGACATGAAGGGAATCTGCTGCCGGTCACAGGGACATCACAAGTGCTAGGGGATCAGGCTTATAATAGAAAAAAAAATGTCTTCAATTTAGATGTCTTTTTGTTTGTTTTATATTACATACTGTAGCTATCTCACATGAGTTACAAAATGGCTCTTATAGAAAGTGTTTATAGAGAGCGTTTTGATGACTGGATTCCTGGATGATTGGAAATATCTTACAAAAGCTAAGCTAACATGCATTAATTAAGTGGTTAAATAATACGTAACCCTTTGAAATGTTAGGTTAATACTATAGTTTAGCTTATAAGCGGGCCTAAGTGGGCTGAAATGTAGGGGTTAACTTAAGGGTTAATGTTGTTGATAAAACACAGTGTGTTACCTCTGTGGCTACAAGAGAAGACAAGTTCATAAGTTCATAATAGGTGCTACTCTACGTCATGATTGTATTAAAATGTGACTGCCTGTAGTTGTCTATGTGGTACAGTAACATCATATGTTGTTGCTCTGCCCACTAATTCTTGAGTTTCATGTGAGACCTGTGTATCCACTGATGTTGTGAGCTCCGAAGTGCCAAATTAGTATGCATGCCATAGCATACCCTTAATTGGAACTAACAAAAGGAAACAAATGGGTAAACAGCGTGCCTAAACAGAGCAAGACAATGTGCACACAGTTAGAGCAGCATTTTAATCTATTCTGACTACCATATCTACCATAAATGTACATGGATTTCTGTACTGTAATTATACTGTAATTTATGTAATTTAACAGACAACAATAACAAAAAACGATCAAATCATTATGTCCGGTATTATTCACCAACTTTCTCTGGCTCTAATGCAAAAGTTGCGAGTATTCACGAGTAGTGAGTCATACAAGAGAAAGATACAGTGCACTGAATTTGACATGTTTTCACAGTACATTATTTAAAATGTAGTATTGGAACTACAGTCTATGTTTCAATATCAAGTGGTGGAACTACAGACAATACACCAAGTATAGTGTGGTTTGTGCATATTTCTATTGTTTGTTTTAGTGCTGACATATCACCCTACATGAAAGTGAGAGCTGATAAAAGGCCTGTCAATATCAATTACCTCAAAAGGAGAGGTTCCTCCCCACATCATGTCCATCTCTGTTCATAATTCATTCACTAGAATAAGTAAATGTACAGTAGTGCAAAGACCAAGAACCTATGTAGATTGCACTAAACCCTAATCTCACTGAAAAGTTACATTTTGTCAAATTACATTTTATATTGTATGTTTTACATTATGTTGACTATCCAGGTAAATAGTCTGATATTATATTACCTTAACATTGCAATTAAAGAATTGGAAGTAAAAGGTGATGGACAAGAACAATACTTCTTCTCCATAATTATAAACATGGATCAGTCAAATGTTGATTTTTGTTATTCACCTAAATCCACTGTTGGAGCTGGTAATGGTATGTGGGTTTTATATTTAGGAAACTCTCTCTTCTCTTTGGTACTCTTGCCTGCTTACTCCTGATTCTGTCAACAAGCAGCAGGTCTTAAATTAACATTGCACATTCATTATTGCACATTATCAGGTTGAGCAAGCTGAAAAACAAAAGCTCACAACAGCAAAGCACTAGTGCATTTGCTGGTCCTAAGGATTTACACTGAATAGGTGTTTGGGCAAATGTGGCACATAGATTGTATACAGTATGTCGCTGCTCTATTAGTTGATGTAATTTATAGTCTTTATGGATAATGACCATGACTGAACAAATACAAATGAGGAACAGAGAGAGATTCCATGGTGGTGACTGATTGCTTGTGGATGCTTTCTGTACATTCTTCTGAAGCCAATGCTGACATAAGCGGATGGGTGGGGATTTGTTTTTTCTTGCTTGTCCCAGGTCTTGAATTATTAAATGGGATCGGCAAGCTCTCTTTCCGTAAAAGACAGGAGGTATTCCGACAGTCTCTGTTTGACCAGCTTTGCCCTACCCCAGAACGTGAGGGGCCTCCTAAACAGTGCTCTTGCTTTGTGCATTAAGGGGGAGAGATACTGTCTAGAGCCAAACAGCTCTTTCACACCAAGTTCACCAATGGTTACTGTTACCTCTGTCCAGGAAAAGCCAAGTCAGGCAGAAATCAACTAACGTGCTTTAGATTCACAGGTCTAGGCAGCACTGCCTGCTTCACTCTGTCTGGGTATTCAGTCAGACCCCTGGGTCATTCACCTGACAGGCTGTCAGAATAGACAGAAACTGAACGAACGCTCTCAAAAAACCCACCTTCTTTTTTCACCTTCAATGCCAGAAAATGCTGTGGGCCCAATAAATCAATCAACTCTTTTTAAGGAAGGACAACTGAATCAGATGCAGGGTGTTTGTAGGACAGACCGAAAATAAGCACGGACCAAACGTCCAAATATTTACCTCTCTGGAGGACGATGGAGTGACAAGCAGTTTGCTCTGTTAAGTGGCATGAATGATCATTATGGCATCGCAACAACAAATAAAAACAGACATTTGTTTCGTTTGTTTTCACACCACAACAAAACAACTCTCACAAGAGGCCTCTTTGCATTTCCATCACAAGAGCACATAAATGCATAACAGCCAAAAGCACAAAGACCGCTGGAGGAGAGGCACACAATTAGCTACCATTCATGACAGCTCTGAAGAAGTTCACCCATCAGAAGTTCCTATGGCGAATGGTAATGAACCAGACAACAACACATGCTGGTGAACCTGCTTCTACTGGAGAGCTCTTTTCACAGAGTGAGACAGCGGACACACCAACATTATTTTGAAGGAGAGGTTGACCCACTACCAACACTTATTATGTGTCCCCTGTAAGATGCACTTCTCAGAACACCCTTCGCATGCGGATGAACGTTGGCGACACTGACTGTTCCCCCTCCTCCATTTTTTGAGGGATTAGTTGTGCAGAGAGAGTGATGGTAAACATCAGTGTGACTGCATCAATGGCTTTATTCAAAGATGAGAAGCTGAAAGTATGTTTGAAACATTTAGGGATACTGGTTATAACACAATAGTGGGCTTTTGGGAAAAACAGCTTAAAAATGGGTAACACTTTGATTATTTTATATTACATATTACTACTGATACTTCCCTGGTATTTACTTTGAACTTAAGTTGAAGTAGCCACACAAGACGCAGACCTTGCTGCTGCACATTTTGGCTCATGTTGTCTCAGTTTCTACCCATTAGTTATCATTGTACGGTACATTATGGTGAGTTCTCGATGGCTTTCCTCAACCCACTAGAAGCATCCCCTCGCTACAATGAGCAGAAAGAGTTTTGTTTCTAAGCATAGATGAGTGTTCACATAATATAGCTGAGCAGTGCAATTGAAATGTAAATCTTGACAAACCAATTGATTCTACGTCGACGTAGTCCTCGTTGCGGTGTATTTCAACATGCTCTCCTCTCCCGCTTTGGGGAAGCAGGCGCCAATAAGCTGTAATTCATTAACCTCTATCGCCCACACTTAACTGCTGTGCCAGCAACATATGTCACAGCCAATATACCTCAAAGAAAGGTGCTTCCAAACAGCCACCTATAAGCCATGCAAATTATAGGAGGTGCAAGACATACTGGAGGGTGCAGAATGTAATGGCAAATGGAGGGTGAAATTCACCTTAAGGACTGTAGAGAGGCTGGATGGATAGAGACCTACTATAATAGGGTTACACAGGCACGTAGACTTTTAAATGATCTGCTGTGATAAGCCTTGACATGAGGGTGAGCAATTAAATCACAAATGTGGTCCAGACTTAACCCACCCGCTGACCCTGACCTTGGGGCCATATTGTAATGCTGCTCGCCAGTAAGGAAATAATATTATATCGGTTTGTTCATCCTAGTTTGTCGTCAGTTTGGTCAAAGGTCTAATTCCACTTTGGCCTTAGGGGGTCGGTTATATTACAGCTCAGAAGCTAAAGCTTACTCAATACATTACACAGAGTAACTAAATCTGGTAACTTTCGGGTAGTAGGCTTAAAACCTATGACATAAGGAATCATGCAGTTGACAATAACCGAAGCAAAACAGCAGGTGCTAGTATATCAGTTACCATCAATAAAGAACTTCGAATATTTGGGTTTTAGTGCACCGCCTTTTCTTCATACTGTACCATTTGGTGTGTATGTGTATGTGTGTGTGTGTGACATTCATCCTGCCAAATGGCAAAGCATTATCTCACTCTCACTGCTAATCCCCCTCCATTCCTTCCACTTACTTGTCACCTCACATCACAGAAGAAAGCTGCAATTATTGCACTTCACTAACTGTTGATACAACACCACAACAACCAAGCTCTAGTCACCGCTGAGCTGATGGCTCTGCAAGATGGTCCAAGGACCACAGTTCTTTCACATAGGGGACAGTGAGCTTCTTCCTGACGAAAGCACCTGCTACATGCCAGCATTGGAACACTGCTTGACACTACACAGATCTGAGGGCACAGCGGGGGCACGCCCACCAAGGAACTTCAGCTGTCAGTCAAACTATAAATGGGCACAGAAACAAACTCATTAAAGACTAAGGGGCTGGAAAAAGATCTTTTCAAGATCTGTTGTTTCCAATTTGTAGTTGCCAAGGTACTTCAAGTAATTCCGTTCAACACAACATTTTTTACTATAATTAAAGGTGTGTGTGTGTTCTATATTGGGTACTAAACAAGATCTTTGATTAATAATCGCTTAGACATAATCATGTTTTAGTGATTATGCTTGTGTGATGGGTTATTTAGACACAATTACACGAAGAGACTAGATCTATGTGATACTGTAGGCTATGTTGAATCCTGAATGTTTCTTCTTTTTTTTTGCTGCCTTAGACAAAACATTTTTTTGCAGAATGCAATAATGTCATTATTTCACTGAGCATACAGCTTGTTTTCTCAGTGGATTTCAAGACAGAGAGGGAGAACAAGTCTAAATGTTCAGTTATCTGAACAATCTCCTTATTCAATTCAAACAGTGAAAGTGAGTCACCGCCTTTGTCCGCCATGCATGTCTGATTCATTTGGCGCAATGGTTCCCATGGAAACCAGCCCTTTATGGAAACGACAACTGAAGCATAATATTTGCCCCAACATCGGTTCAACCAATTGTGATTCCAAAGTTTACATCTACAACATTCAAAACATTTAATGAACTACTCCAAATGTATACAGTACATTAAAAGAATGCTCCTTGGGTGAGAGAATGTGCATGGTGTGTTGGTGAAATAGACTCTACTACACTTAACCATGCGCATTTGCCAGGTAGAGGGATCCCTGCAAAGTTCAAACCATCAAATCTGATCAAGGAAGCTTTTCTGCTACTCTTCTTCTGTTCTCTGCAGATTCTGAAAACAAGCCCCCCCCCCCCTCTCCCCCCAGTGAGATTAGTATTGTAATCTTGAGGTTATGGTTCTGTAATCATGCACAGATTAGTCTGGGAGGAGTGATGCTGCATGATACATCATATCAGAAGAAAAGTAAATTATGTTGCTGGCACCACTGGAGTTCGGTGCCATTTACAATGCCCAGCAATCTCTCTGGACACAGACACAGACACACACAGACACGCACGCACACACACATACACACACACACACACACACACACACACACACACACACACACACACCAGACAGCAGGTGTGGATCACATGACTGACCTTTTGTAGTGGAAAACTGAACATTTCAAAGCTACAAAATCAAAGCCTTTGAAAAATGATGCAACCATACAAATCATGTACTAATGCTCCTGCCAGAAACAAAGCATGTGTTTATCTGTACAAAGATACATTTCAGGTCTCCTATTTTTTCTATTTCCATACATAATGTTCTGTATCATTTAATTTTCTAAAACCACACTTCTTTTGAGGCTTGCTAAATAATAGTTGATAAACCACCTAAGGCATTAGATCGCTGAAATGATTAATACTAACATAACATTGCTTTTCTACAAACTGAAAGCATGTTCCAAATGTAAAGATAAACCAGAAGTCATCCACCATCTCAGGAGCTAGAAAGAGTCAAAAGCTTAAGTGAAATGTATTTAAAAAAAACAATAACAGCCCAACCACTTTGAAAGGCATCTACGCATTTGTCCTTTCATTGGACGATCACAGGCTCATACGGGATCGCACAGCAAATCCAAATGAACAGCCGGGCCGAGCGTGACACGTTGCAACTCAGTCCAGAGCATCACAAGAGCCCACAGTAATGAGCAGCACCTCGTGCAGTGCATATCAAATACTCATCTGGACCAGACGCCTCCAGAGACCCACACCGGGAGGAGGGGATAGAGGGGGGGGGGTTAGAGAGACAATGATACCCATGCGACTGAATGTGCGTGCCTGCCCTCCTGCTTAATCCAATCATTAGGTTCACATCACACAGGGTTAGAATGATGGGAGACCTAACGCCTCTCTCACCCATGAGAAACTCTATCCAGGGCCCTGCAGAGATTGGTTGCTCGATGGTGTCCATTTCTGGCATGCTAGATGTTATGATGTTGTTGCTCTCCAATCCAGAGAACAGGGAGACTGAAGCACAGCTTTAATCCAGTCCTTAGCTTTAACAGTCCTATGCCATTGACCTCAGCTAAAACCTTGACGTCAACGATAAATCTGAAGTGGAAATAGTTAAAAGGTAGGAAATTACTAGGAGTGAGATGTACTGACACTGGGTAATATGAGGCAAGGTTACTTCTCAGCTGATGTCAATGACATACTAGAGTTCACACATGGACATACAATTATTATATTCTACATCACATGCCAAGGCAGACCAAAAATGTATATATTTATAGTTTCTCTCTCCAGTATCTGCCCCTTACAACTAACTGATAAAGAAAGGAGATTAAAATGGATCACCTGTTACAGTGGGGACAGTTCAAACCTGAGAAACTAAAGATTTAGTAACTGCTCCAAAAATGCACAGAACGGTACACCTAGCAAGCCATAAAACAAACCCCAGACCCAGACAGCTGTGACAAATGTCATTATGATCACATGGAATAGTGGTAGTAAATCCCAGAGGGAATAGATTAAACCATAACTTCTGGAAACATGCTGGTGACATGGTGGAGAAGCAGTAACAGAGGACATGTAAAAACCTAATGTCAAAACTTAAAGCAAAAAGTGTCAACCTGAGACAGGATCACTTCTCTGGAAGTCCCAATTTTCTATGGTTGCATATCCTGTCACTTTTCATGCTTTTAATCCCCCTTTTCTTCATGCTTTTCTGAAGTGATTTTCAAATGGTGCAGTGGGTTCCGAAGAAACTCATCCTCTATGATATAGGGGGGCGGGGGGGGGGGGGTCATTAAGTTAGGCAAAAGAAAAAATAATAAGAAAAAAGGAATGCAATATTCAAAGCACTATCAAATGCAGACTCATTTTCTGATAAGGCCTCACACTTCAAGTCATGTTGTCAGTACCTGTCCAATAATATGAAATAAGGTCTATATTTTTTTTAGATTTTAGATGTGGAAGCTTCATCATGATCATACAGATCATACAAGCCTACTTCTTACATTCTAGAACTGTTTCTTCCTCACACTATACTTAACATCAAGGTACTGTAGTCTAAAAAAAAGAAGAAGAAGAAGAAGAATTATGGCAAGCAGACAAAAGTCATGGGGAGAACACAGGCCTGCTTCATTTTCTCCAGTTTAAGGAGCCAAGGATGGAGGACATGAAAAGGTAACTCAGGAGGACTATACTGGGGTGTTATAGTATTGATTTAGTGTTCTGGGACCATTTCCCAAGCGTTTCTGATTTGTCTGTCAAATCCCATTATGCATTCTGTGCTCTGAACCTCTTTCTCTCCACCACAATACTGCAGAGAGCATCTCATTGTTTGATGTGCCTTCTGTATTGGCAGAATGGATTGAATTCCCTGTTGTGTGCTCTATAGTTTTGTGGAACTTGCTTTTTCCATTGTACTGGATATAGAGATGAAACGCTGGTTCTAGCGTTTCAGAATGATGGTTCTACTATTGACACTTCTGAAAGATCTGAAGCAAATCATTCATCAGGAATTATTGAAGCTTGTAGAGGATTTCTACACAATGGACAGGTTAACTGGCATGTTCTCAGTGTTGTACTGCAGGCATCCATGTTAGGAATGTTCAAAATGGTGGTTCATCACATCGCAGACATTTCTGAAATACCTCTTTAGACAGTTTGGATGAACATACACTGGTCTTCACTACTAATGTTAAGTTAAGTGTTACATTTCAAGACATGCATAGATTGCCAGCGTATTCGCATACATCCCGTTGACACACTGCATGTGGGTAACTTGTCAAGTGAGACATGGTAAATCTGAATGAATGTTTTACAAAAACAGCAGATCTGCTATATCTCTACATTGCATTATATAACATGGGCTATGTATAATGAGGCCTGTACCTCGTAGGACAGCACATCAAATTAAATGCTATTTTGAAGATCTCATCTCTGAGGCTAAATAACACACTTTTCACAGAGTCGTACACAAGGGATAACTATTCCCCACAGGCATCCATTTACAACACATCTTGCTGCCTGAGAAACACTTAGATTGATGTGCATTTACCTAAAAGGGAAAATCTCAATAGTGCAATATGTCATTGCATTTCACTATGATAAGGAATGCATAATGTGTAAATCTTCCATTTGTTATTTCTCTTTCAGCTAGGATGACCAATCTTAAGAGATTTAGTGCTGACGGCATTTGTCAATGCACTGTGAAAGACAGAGTGGTTAAGATAAGCTGACAATTTGGCACAACAGAGTGTCACTGAAGCAAATTATAATTTCTGTCTCTCATTCTATATGTTAAATAACTCACAATAAGGCCATCTCCAAACACAGGGAAGAGAAGGCTAATCATGTGTCTCACTGGCAAACCTGCAAGAGTGTCAGCAAGTCATCAAACCAGTTTTCAACACATTTGATGGTTCACCATCCAAGTTAGTAAACTTAACATGCAGGAGTTGGTTTGAGAAAACTCGCAAAATATGCATTCACATATTCACACAAAGTTTTAAGAATATTCCAAGGTCCTTATTCCTTGAAATAATTATCAAAGACAAGCACTGTAGCCTATATAGAGAGACATAAAATAAATACAATATGCTCTTATGGGAAACAAAATTAGCATTTATTTTCATTATGAGATGCAAACTAGGTTGAGCAGCCTTGTGTAGAGAATTTCCTCATAATAATATCGCTGACAGTATTGACAATAATTACTTACAATCCAAGGTAATGTTCTTATCCAGGCTCAAGTATGTACTCAACAAATTATACAACATGCTCAATAGATTGACAACAGCCGCTTTTCGTCAGCGGATGCAGTGCGTGCCAAGGTTTATTAGCAGCCAGCTAGTGCTTCGGGCCTAGTGAAGAAGCCTGTTTGAATTTCGCCATGTATGATCTCTAGTTTGTTTAGATTCTGCAGTTTGTAAAGTGGCGAATTACGGACACACTAGGAACACATCAAATTCTCAGGTTTCCCAATAGATTCAGGTTACTTAAACACTTCATCACAATTGTATTTGTAAAAAAAATCTATTTAAATCCATTCAATTGTGTAGTTACAGCGAGCTAACTTGGATTAAGATTGCTTTCTCACAGGATTGTCTTAGCTGGGGCAGCCTATTACCTCTCCACTTATGGTGATGTGAAATTTCCATCAGCTTCATCATACTTGTGGGAAATTGGGGTTGGGGTGTAATAGCCTAAGATGAGATTCAGATACCCTTTGTTGTTAGATAGCTGGGAAGTAATTAATCTGAAGTGCCCACACAGTTAGATCTCGATGTTAAATAAAATCGTGGGAAATTCGGGGAGCACGCAACTCCAAACCAGTGATGTTTGTCAGTGACCGATTGGTGTGCCGCTCGATGCGACTACAACATAGTGTAAAGAACCTGTATGAGGCCCGTTAGCAGCTCCACCAAGGGAGTTAACTCTCTTGGGGTTGTGGTTAGCATGGCCGGTTGGGAAGCAGGAGATCGGGGTTCGAGATCCGCTTGGCGCAAGTTACTCTCCCAGTCCCATTCGCTACATTGGTGCCAGCAGTGGGATGGAGACTGCCATTGAAGGCCATTGGAGAGGTGTATCCACATGAGGGACATGGTATAGTGAAGCGTGAGGGCACTCTCTCCCGAACGGTGGGGATAGTGTAACAAACCTGTATATGGCCCGTTAGCATCTCTGCCAACAGAGTTAACTCTCTTGGGGTTGTGGTTAGCGCGGCCGGTTGGTAAGCGGGAGATTTAAGACCCGCTTGGGGTGAGTTACTCTCCCAGTCCCGTTCGCTAGAATAATTTGACAAAATAAACATTTCAAACCATAGCGTAATATTATTATTAGCCTTTATTATTTGGTTTTCAACGCGTGACACATACTTCTCTGGCACTGTGGAGAACACTGGGGGTGGAGAGGAGAGACCGATGGGTTAGGTAGTGAGTGTCAGGGTGGTCTCTGAGAGTTTCAAAGGATATACCATAGGCACACAAGTCACCGTTTTTATATCTTACCTAATTATTGATGTAGCATTGTAGCATGGTGTATGTATTGTAAATAGTTTGCATATTTAACATGATGGACATAATTGGTGTTACATTAATTGGTATACAAAGCATAAATGGCACACACGCACACGCACACTCGCTCACAAACACACATGCGCATTGCGCACACACAGGGAAGCAAATTGTTTGGCTCTCATCCATGATCCAATCATTACACCACTGACTGTCTACTTTCGGTATTTAACAAATAGGCATACACTATCTTGATACAATGCACACTATACAATAACACTCATTGAAAACAAGTTCTAAATACACTGAGAGCAAAACCATGTTGTGGTTTGAGTAGACATTTTTTAAAACAATAAGCCTGTGTTTAGACAGGCTAGGATGTGATGAACTGGTGTGCTGGCGTATTCACACGTAATTATCTTTCTATTTATGTGCTGACAGCCATTACTGTTTAAATGGTTAAGCAACACCCCTCCAAATGTATATAAAGACATGTCAGACCACGACCACTGCAATTGATGCCTGTTAGAATATTAAGGAAGTTCAGTATACTAACAGTCTTTACATCCATCCATCACTATATTACAAGACAGGCTTTAGTAAACCTTCAATAGTCTGCCAATGTAAACTGTGATAAAACAGAGGCGTAGGTTTAATTTATGATGCAAAAAGCCACCTGCTGTTTTAATCTAGATAAAGCAGATCTACATTTAGACACAGAACCTAATCTTAATCCAAGATTCATTGTGCTTGTTTACCAGATGATAAACCCTCCACAGTGCAAGACGACATATTGCTGAACTAGTCAGGACAATGTTTCATACAGTGTCACAGCACAAGCCTCCATGCTTACAGTATGCCATCTGGCAACAGTAGCATAACAACTGCCTTATGAGGTAGGGGTGATACCACTCATGTTAAAGGGATGATCCACTGAATATTAGGTCACACAAGCCAAAGCTGCATGGTCAGTTGAGCAGTGTCATTTGACCTTGAGATTGTGCGGTGGAAGAGGCAGATCTCAGGTCTGTGAGGTGTAGTGTAGTGGAGAACAGTCTTGTGGTGGAGCAGTCATCCTGTGACCCTAAATAAAAGCTGACAACGGGGCAAGGACAGAGCTGAACCGACTCAGTCCAAAATAATTACTTTTGAAATGTACAGTGTAGCTCCGTGGACCCCCCCCCCAATACATTGTGACTGGCTCTGTATTGTACACATCCCAGTAGGTTTATATCTGTAGACTTTGAGATCCAGCAGCTACACAGCAGGTGATGGACAGTCATAAGACAGATAGCATCTTAGGTGAAGGTCTCAATCTATTGATGTGAATGGAGAGAATTGATGACAAGATCCCAGAATAGACTTTCAGAGAATGACAAGGAGGTAGTGAGCATAGCCAAAGGGTGAGGATTTAAACCTTAGGTGCCAAATTAAAGCAAGACAAAGCATACAATTTACTCTTGTAAGCGCCTACACATGGTAGTAGTTATTGGCTAACCGTGGGCGCATTTATATCTGGCAATAACAACTGGCAGGGAGCTACAAAAGGAAGAATGCTTTGCTAGGTGGTAGATTGTGGGTGGGGGAGGGCAAGATGTACAATCCAATGTTGTAGCTATGATTCAGCTTTGGGTCAAAGAATTTTAACAATGCCTTCCCCTGAGTACTATGTACGGTAGTTACTTTGTGCGTTACTAATGTAGTGTTTTTTTTTTACGTAGTGATTTTGTTCTGCCTTGTGATATTATCGGAATTATATAACAACATGCAGATGTGCACGCTCTGGTAGCCTTGTACTATTGATTCTGCCTGCACATAATAATAATAATAATAATAATAATAATAATAATAATAATAATAATAATAATAATAAATCAAACGTATATAGAGCTTTTCTTAGACCAAAGATGCTTTACAAAAATAAGTGAATGTCAAAGAGAAAAAAATGGGGCGGGGCATCAATCAGGTGGAGGTTGTGAAAAGGTCAGGAAGAACAGGTGAGATTTGAAGAGACCATGCTGGGATTGTATGTTGTCCAAAATGGGATTGGCAAACTTAACAATTGCAAACATGGACACCTGGAATTAAACCACCCACATTTTACCCATAGCTACACTACAGATACTTCACATCTGCCAACAGCTTTATGCAAACAATGTGGTGAGAATATTGAAGCCTTGTTATTCTCATTATCAACTTCATAATGTATAGACAACATATTCTTTGATGTGTTTCCTTACAATATTTTAAATCAAGCATATGAGCAACTTTAAATCTGACTGTGTTTGTGGACTAATTAATCATTTTCTAAAATGTTTTATTATGTGACGAATGGTTTTCATATCAAAGTGAATGCTTGTGTACTCTGGAAGTTCAAATGTTAATTATTGATGTCCTCGTTATTACTTATGCACTGCTTTTGAATGAATTAAAAGTAAAGTCTTGTGTTTTAATTTGAGCTCTGTTTTATCCTTTCCCTGCTCACTGTAATCTAGCTAGGGAACTAGATGGGTTCGGCAGTACCATCAATAGGGCTCTGGTTAATATAGTTTTCTTTCCTAATAACTGTAATGATTATTATCATAGCCATAATTCCCACAGCAATATCCACTGTTTACAAAGTCTTAATGTACTGCTATAAGGGTTTCAGTATATTACTGTCCTCTGTAAAGGTTAAACAAGTTTTGGGGTTTCAGTAAATGTTTGCTGTACTCCTGGGTATTTCCTATATGGAGACTAGCCTATGGCATTGACATAATGAACTTCCCTCTAAGGCCTGGTCCTCTTCATCTAGGTACAACAACTACTATTACTTGAGTAATATGCTGGCCCAGTTTATACAATGCAACTTTAAAAGCAGAATGCATAATGCTTGCATGATGGCAATGCTCATGCCCTACAGAGGGAATATCAATAAGAACAGTTGCACAGCCTCCTTCAGAACAGATTGATTTTCACATCCACTTTGTGACATAAACAGTCTCTTTGAGTGACAGTCTCATTTGCCGGGGTTTCTGAGTGGATGTTCATGCAAATGCATCTGCTGTGTGGATTGTAATTGCCACCCACTGACAGGCAAGAACTGACTCAGTTGAAATGCGTGGACAGGCTTCTAGATTGTGGGCCTGAATGCAGGACAGTTATAGAGTACAATTTATTTTCACCTGTTTAAGGATTGCCGTCTGGCCTTTTTGGCTATTATGAAATGCAATGCTATAATAAACCCATAATGAGAAAGCTATGATGTGATTTCTGACAAGGATGGGACCCAGGACTGCGTGGGTATTTCGGGAATAATATACGTATACCTTTTAGGGACTAATATTTCATCTAAGCAAGAGGGACTTGCAAAGATCTTATTTCTTTATTTCTTTTACAGATTTTTACTATATTCAACTAATCCTTACACCAAATAACAAACTTTCCCCATTAATAATACCCTACTAACCAGACCATGACTTGGACCTGGAAAATGTCACGTCCCTAGTCATAACTGATAGCTAACTGATAGCTAGTATACATGTTCTTCTTTTGGAGGGGGGGGGGGGGGGGTGTCTTTTTTACAACAGCAGGGAGGCTGAATCGATGGGTCGTTTTTGCATTATGCATATGCTGAACATGTTCTAATTTGTATAGAAATGAGATGGAACAGGCTTCTTCATCTTCAGAGACTAATTATTTGCGACATTCGTATTCATATTGCAACCTTTTTGAAGTCAAAGAAAACAAGAACACAACAGCAGTGGTCCTTCCTTTGATTCAGAAGGTCCACTTATCCTCAGCTCATAAATTGCAAAAAAAAAAAAAAAGAGCCTGGAAACCATGACATCATCACAGAGATACATACATACATAGAAAAGCACCCTGCCTCGCCAGAACACTGATTGTTATGCTGATGCTACAATACACTGCCACACACTGCCACACGTGAACCACTGAATAAAGATGGTAATAGTGGATGGAAAAATCCTACCCACATGATTTCAAGAATTGAAAGTGTAATACCAACAAACTAGACTATTGAATGGCCTACTTTGTACCGTCCTTTCACCACTATCAAGACCTAATAAGTTTCTACATTATACCATATCAAAACACTAACTCAGTGAGCCCTAATGTCCTTCCCGCTAAAGAGCACTGCATGACACTAACCATTGCAAAGACCTTTGTGGTAATTTGGTGCCCCCCGCTAAGTGAGTCTGCCCTTACCAACACAAACTTTGCACCAATAAGATGGCCACTAAATGTGAGTTTTTGAAGGATGTGTCATGGGGAGTTGACAAATGTTCAATAATTACCAATAAATGAAAGTGGACACTTATTTGAATGGGCAGCAGTTTGTGTCTGTCGTGGACTATCCCCCATAGGACCATTACATAATGAAGAGCTAACTAGTGTATATTCTCACACTACACACTGTAAACCTATGCATATTGTACATCGACCGCATCTGCTCTCTGTGCCAATTACTAATTAAATCATGGAACCATGCATGCATAAAGGGTATAACATCAAATAGGAGAATATCAGGGGGGATGTAATCGTTCTTATTTTAATTTCCAAACATCCCTGGGTATCTAAAAAGGCATATCTGTATGCCACTAAATTATTTGTTTCTATGTCTGTACCTGCCTGGAGGGGTCACTGTGCACACTGCTAGTGCTGGTAAAACAGGAGGGATGGAAAATGTGAACATTTTATATAGTTAAAAAAGTACTTGGTTGACATTGGTGATGTTGTGTGGGTGGCCATCTGGGTTTTGACCACATGGTCCCTTTAATTAAAGGGGAAGTTTTCGCAAAATCCATTTTCATGTGTATTTATGGTCAATGCCCAATGCATACCATCTTGAACTATGACCGTTGTGCATACAGCTGCATTATAGCTATCGAAACGTTGTGTTTATTTCCTAAAAAGGTCTTATACCATGTTAAAATATGTCAGATGAGAGTTTTTACACTTTGACCCCCAGTGATTCCCAGAGAGCAGCATGCACTAGCTCTAGTACTGTTCAACAGAAGGACCTTGCATGCAGGGAGTTGTAGGAGTTGACTCAAATGGGCAATTTGGAACATCAGGACTGATCAGGGCATTCAAAATGAGATCAGAGCATTTTAAAACATGCTTTTTCTGTGAATGTGTCTACTATTCAATAATTCCACTGGATTATACAGTAAAATTCGGCTTTAAACATTGTATACTGTAGATTAAAGGAAAATATGTATACCATAGAAAATAAGTTTGTAGAGCCTTTACTCACAAACTAAAAAGATGGTTCTTAGAATGATCCTGAAAGTTGTAAAATTCCACTTCAATCCATGGTTACACTGGGAGGGGAAAATAATATAAACATGTAACACTTATTTGATTCATTATCAGTCTTGCTTCTTACAACTTTGCATTTATTTGAAGGCAGTCCATGGATCTGAGTTAGGCTGAACATTTACTGGAGCTTGTAGTGCTTATTTGATTCATTGTCAAGGATTTGACAGTATTCATTGAAAACAGTCAATTGGCCAAATGGTGCAGTCTGAAAAGGGTTGTACTCTCCTCGTTGCACCCTATTATGATGTGTTTAATGATAACAAGCACCTTAGCCGCACCGTCACGAGATGACTCAGTAAGTCCACCCCAACACTGCATGACCTTATGTCATTGGAACCATGCTCATCGTGCATGATCAACAGATTCGAAAAATGCACACAATGATCCTGTGGTGTATGAATGTGATCTATGCATTCACAGAGAGGAAAAAGAAGGTATGAAATCCTATAAATAAATTGATTTAGGCAACTGTAAGAGAGGTAATTATGGTTATGACTGGGGATTGTGAGCAATGACTGTAAAAAGGAAGGACACATCGAAGTCTGATGTCCCCCTGATTCATTTCAATAGTAGCTTGTGTCGCTAATTCACTAAAATTTAATGTGTACTCGTCATTTTGGTCTGTCTGCCCACTCACCGTGCTCCGTGCTCAGTATTCGCTCTCAGCTAGAACAACGTGAGAAGAATGCGGGAGCCAACATGGCCCCTGGGCAGCCCCATGCAGGCCTCATTGGCGATTGGGTTACTAATACGAGAAGCACACAGCAACACGCCTCAGTCCTCAGCAAGCAAGCAAGCAGTGCCGGCAACACAAGTGTTCTGAAGTTGAATCATTTATGCCCTATTAGGATCAATGACTGAAAGAAAGAAGGATAGGAGTAATGTAATTTATTCAGATTCTGTGCAAATCTTTTTTTCAATTATTTATGAGAAACTCCTAAGTGTACAAAATAAGTGATAAGTTCCTATATGGCCATAATATTTCATGTTATTTCATCACTAGAATTTGTTTAGTTTAGGTCAAATGATGCCCTTTCTTTAAATTATTTATATAGGCTAAAGTATGTATTACTACACCTTATATAATTATATATATATATATATATATATATATATATATATATATATACTATAGTGTTAAATTGTTGTGGCACCTCTGGATGCAATGTGCCCATGTCTAGCATGGTTCATAAGGTTTCCATGCTCATCCTAATACAATCTCTGTGGGTTCCTGCCCCTTGGCTAGATTGGGGCAAAAAAAATAAATACGATGGCCAAGGCATTTGTATATTTGACAGTAATTGTAGAATGGAAGTCACACTGATTTGAACTCATTTGGCCAGGAACAATATGCTATTGGAATTACATTCGAAATAGTCTTTTTGGGCAGAACTACAACTGAAAATGACAACGGTACCACGAGTGGCCACTAGGTTTTGCAACGTGCCTGCCAGTGCCCGGTGTAAGTAATGGGCCAGATGGCCAATTGATCCCCTGGTTGTGAGAGATAATGAAGAATTGCTTATTTAATGTACAGGGTAATGGGACAGTGACACATTTTTTCTTCTTTTGGCTCTACGTTATTTTGCTCTATTATTTTTTTTTCTTTTGGATTTAAGGTTAAAATAGCTTTTTTCATTGGCATTTGTGTAAATATTGGTTACCCCCATTCAGAAATTACAAACACTCTAATCCCCCTATTTCAAGGTACCCAAAAATGAATGGAAAATTGGCTGAACAGGTGTTTCTGGTTTGTCAGGTGTGTTCGTATCATTTGTGCAGTCCTAAGAGAGTTCTTTATGTCTAGTATTGATTCTAGGCAAACTGTGTTTGCCTTTGGAGTCTGCTAGTAGGCTAGTATCTTTCAACATGAAGACCAATGACACATCAATGCAATTCAGTGAAACCATTATGAGGCTGAATAAATTAATGAGAAACATAGCCAAAACCTTAAAACTACAGCAATCAACAGTTTGGAACATAATAAAAGCAAAGAAAGCGCTGGTGAGCTCCAGAATCACAAACGGCCTGGTTATGACATCCACAAACACAGAATGGCCAGGTTACATTCACTAACAAGTACCTAAAAGAGCCTGCAGAGTTCTGGAAAAAAAGATCTTGAGGACAGACTACACTAGATTAACGTACCAGAGTGAAAATGTTACTCTCGTATACATGTATAATGGAATGCAACAATAAACTTGAAACCTGATGGCAAGATTCAAGTGTGGAGAGAAACTGGCCAATATTCATAGCCTACTACCTCATCTGTGAAATATAGTGGAAGGGGTGTTATGGCATGGGCAAGTATGGCTTCCACTAGAATTGGCTCTCTTGTCTTCATTGATGATGTAGCTGCAGACAGCGGAAGCAGGATGAATTCTGAAGTGTACAGAAACATACTACCATAGCAACTAGGGAGTTTTTCAGGGCTAAAAAAAGGTGGCCAGGTCAATCTCCTGATAGAAATCATATTGAACATATACGTATTTCATTTGCTGAAGAGGAGACTAAAAAAAACTGAAGATGGCTGCAGTACAGGCCTGGAAAAGCATCACCAGAGAAGATACCCAATGTCTGGTGGGGTCAATAGGTCGTAGACTTCAGGCAGTTATTGCATGCAAAGGGTTGTCAACCAAATACTAAACATGAGTGCTTGATTTGATAAATCACCTTTGGTGGCCTAAAATAGGGAGACAATAAAAAGTGTTGCAATTTCTGAGCATTGAAACCAATACACAAATACCGTCAAATAAAAGCTGAGACCCTTTTAAAAACCCTCATAGTAGCTTGGAGTGTCGAGCCAAAAGAAGAAAACATTCTTCACTATCCCATTACTAACGCAAGGCACTGTACTTAGCTGATGCAAATGATTAAAAAAAACATGAGAAAAGTGACAGGTTCATTAAACCATTTACAGCATTTGGAAACACACAGCAGGTTGTCACGCCACTGTAGGCTTGTTGAGTGCTTAGATTATGACATCATAGACACTTCAGCTTTTGGTTACATGTGTTGCATTATAACTGACAGTATGGGAATTTTATTTGTCAACTAATTATTCATTCCAACATTTGCAGTGAAATGATAATGGTCATCTTCATATCATATTCAATTATCCCCAATGTACATACAGTATCTGTACACTGGTATTTTCATGTGTCTTTATCCTCCAGGAAATGAATAGCAATCAAATCCATGTCAAACTGTTGTGTTTATGCAACCTCAAAGACCATTAGGAAACGTTATATTCAGAAAAAAGAAAAAAAAAGTTAGAATCCTGGTTTAAAAAAGCAGGAGAGAGAGAGATTTTTGAATACCAAGTCATAATTGTGTGTCTCTTCCATTCAGCTCTCTATAGTTCACCTCTCACACAAAGGAAGATCAGATGGGTATATTGCATAACGAGCAAAGGGAGTGTATAGAGCCCATGTATCCTCCCTTTTGAATTGCAACTACTACATAATGCATAGTTTTTATTTGTTATACTTCTTGTTTAAAATGAGAAGTATTGAACCAGCAGAATAGTTGTACCACAAATAATATACTGTAGCATTGGAATGACTGAATAGCAAACTGATAAAAATGTGCCATGTAGATGGTGTGCCATGTATGGTAGCAATGTGGCTACCCAAGAGAAGCATTTAAGGCTTCAGTGAATGTCAAGGGGGTTAATTACATAACAATTTAGATAAACTATGGTATATGTATAACACTAATGACTAATGTATCAGCAGACTTAAATAATGCAGAACAATTTGAATTAGAACTCTTGACATGAATGCAAATAGAATGTTAGGATGTGTGAGGTAATTCACATTCATTTCTAGAATTGAAAGGGAATTGAGCTAAGCCCTGAACAATATCAATGAAATTGTAGGCCTTTCTTTAATGTGGCATTATTTTTCCTAAAAACTCAAAATAAGTATTTTAATAATACAATCTGCACTCTTATTGTGATGTAAAAAAAAGTATAGTATAGTATTTGTTCATCACTAAAGGTCCTTTATGGATGTCTACACTACTGTACGTGTTTTAGTCTCACTAGGGGATTAACTGTGAAGCATGTTAGATACATTCATTCACATAATGCATTGACATTTGCATCCTGTGCAACAAAAATAGTCATCAGAATCATGGTGCATAAACAAGTGAACCATATTTCAAGCAGATATGAACCTTCCCAACGACAGTATTACTCATGAAGCTAATTGGATGCAACACAGTTGGTAATCTAGAAGTGTAGAATCCACAGCTCTTACTTTCTGTTACTTTACGTGACATTTAGAAATATGACTGGGTCAGCAGGGTCTATATTAATGAGCACATTCTCTTGGCAGCTCATTCAGAAAATATACAAGCGATAACTGGCAATGACATTTGAACAGTAAGCTGTTTCTAAAAAGTCCAAGGAGAAGCTAGTAATATAACTAAGTTTTAACAAAATGGAGGAACGTTCAAACTGAACAAAGTACGGTAAAAGGGAGGAAGTCGCCATGTATGGTGTGTAAAAGGTGAGGACTTGAACAGTGTTCAGTGAGGATTAGCTAACATGCTAATATCGCAAGCAACGCATACTGTATGAAACCCCAGAGCCAACCAACCTCACAAGGATAAATGAAGATTTCAATTTGATATGTTCTATTGAATGATGCTGCTAACTTGATCAGGGCAAACAGATGAGCCAAATGGCTTCAAGGTACATACTTTCGCTCCATCTTCCCCCTTAAGTTCTGAAAGATATGATGGGCCTGATTGCCTGAAATGTGGAAAGAAAAGAGAGAAGCCATGGCCGTAACCACTGACTAAAGGGTGGACTAAACTATTTTTAGTAGTCAGTAAAGAATGTTGTCAGGAGCACTGTCAAGAGTAGTGAACAGACACGAGCAGAAACAACTAAAAGTGCATTGTGCAAGACTGAGACAGTAGAAACCAAATAATTGACATTGGATTCAGCACTGTTGAGCTTCCTATTCCAGTGAATTGAAACTAAAATGGCCTCCAAGTGTACTGAACAATAGGGGTGAGCATAATGCAGTGCGACTACTGAGTGACTTGACAGAGATCCAAAGTGAATAAAAGGCCTCACTATGCGGTGAGGCTGAGCCGCTGCAGTGCTCAGGACTTTGGTTTAGAGTAGTGCATTAGAACGCCGCAAACACTTTTCATTTGGCAATAAAATCCTACTGCCATTTTACACGCGTTACATGCTGTAGTTTGCTTAATCAAAAACTGTAAAGAACAAACAACTATATTATGTCATGAATGTATTCCTACTTGATTTGAATATTAACATCTATTTCATATTATGAAATTATGATATCTGTAAATAATGACAATGGTACTGATATCCCAAAAGATATGAGTGATATTCAACCATGACATTGTATGAAAATGAAAAGCACCCATTAAGGTAAGGTAAGATAATTCCATTGAACATTCCAGAGATGTGTCCTCTTAGTCTGTGTATCCCATCACTGTACTTTATTTGCATTGAACATCCTTGATTTTCAGGTATGATGTGCCTTACTGTAAGAGTGTGGGCACAATGAGGAACAGGCTCACAGAATGACACATCAATTGTTTCACGCTATAGGACATTTAAGGCCTGATTCTCAAAAGCAGAGGAAATCTCCAGAAATGCAGAGACAAAGAACCGGTCCGATGGCCAACCGTGAACTAGCTGAGTAGGCCATATAATGAGACAGTGCCTCGAGATATTGCTCATCTGCTGCAACCAAACCCATTTGCGAGCAATTTGAGTGGCACAATTTGGAAAGGATAATTTTACGCTTTTATAGCAAGTGTCAAAGTGCCTGCAGTGGACATGACAGAGGAAGCGACTGGGGCTGGTATCCTGGAGAGATCAAACTATATCCATGTCTGGCTAACTCCATGGCTCTAGCCACTGAAACTACTGACATGAGGCTGATGCTACAGAAATAGATACTTTTTCAGCAAATAAAGAACATGTGACGCCTAATGCCACAGGCACACCAACAAGCTGCAAAGAGCAAGACAGCAGCTGTCCTGGAAATCATGCAAGGACAAACAACATAGCATTACTTATGGTATAAACAACCACAATACACACATAAACAATGTACAGACGTATCTTCTTTACTAAGGATTGAAACACTTTCTCAAGCAGCACATATTTTATTGTGAAAATAATATTCACAATTTTATTGTGAAAAGGTGTGTTATGAATTATGATCTGACTGGTTAATTCTTAAAAAGGTTGGACAAAAAGGCAACTGCGTTAATCCTAATTTCATTAACAATCCTCAAATCTTCCTGCTCTGTAGACAGTAGCACTTGTCAGTCTAGCATGTAATAACACTGTCCCCTGTACCCGATTCACCTTTACATGCTGCAATCATTTAGGCTACTATAAATGGTGTGGAGATATCAATCAACAAATTAACGCTGCAGTAGTGTTTTAATCAACTAATGCATATACAGTACAGTATGTTATTGCCTACAGCACCGTTACAATCACCATTGCTACAGCATTAGGTCACTCTGTACGCAGAAGGTCCTCAGATTAATCTTGGCCTAAACGACATCCTCAAATAGAGATTCTTCTCTGACTTTGAGGGACATTTTAGAGACAGGGCTAGAGCTTGCATTCTCAAGCCCTTCTTTATTCCCCATGCTCTGAAGCCAACCTCCGCCATGCTCCGAAGAGATCAAAGAAGACGTGATCTTTATCAGACAGAAACCTTGCCAACTGTTAGTAATGCCTGATTCCTCATCAGGAACACCCACACTGCCACTGTGATGCCACAGGAGATGCAGTGCTCTTTTAAACCCAGTGATGATCTACCCGTTATCCAGATGAAAACAGATTTATCCAACCCCCCCCCCCCCCCCCCCCACCACTGCGCTATAAATAGAAGCTTGAGGAAAATCTTTGGCGAAAAAATAAGCTGGTCCTCTTAAGCTGTTATTAACATGTTGATAGAAAAATGCCAAATGCTGCTTTTGGGAAAGAGACCTCATCTCTTTCTCACATGTGAGTGGAATGTTGCAGACCACACAAACATGATGACGTTACTTTAATTTATTTCTCCAGTATTGACTGGCGTGTGAATCCTGGACCCAGATACACACGTATAACTGGAATTTTTTATGAACATCTTCAATTGACATTAACACATGACTCACACTAAGATTAAGTTATATACACATTACAAGATTTGGCCCTGAATTGTTTTTATAGAGGGATGTTATCATATCTATAAAGCTGATGGGAGAATGGATGTGATAAACATTGTGATATCAGCATGTGAACAGGTAATGGTGGAGGACAATATCATTCACTGAATCCTCCTAAACAAGATCTATGAATAGCAACACAAATGTACAGCCTGCAACTCCAACAATGCCCAGAGTAAAATGGAGCATTGTTGGAGTTGCAGGCTGTACATTCCACAGTCCTGAATGCACTTATATAGCACCTTTATCCAAGGCACTTTACAACGGCTTCTCATTCACCCATTCACACACCCATTCACACACCAATGGCGGCAAGCTACCATGCAAGGCACCGGCCCGTTCACTGGGAGCAATTTGGGGTTCAGTGTCTTGCCCAAGGACACTTGGACATGTGGCCAGCTGGGGCTTGAACCGCCGATCTGCCAACCTTGCGATCCTTAGACGGCGGCTCTACCTCCTGCGCCACAGCCGCCCCTGTGGCTTATGGGATGATCTGCTGGGCAATGGACCCCTAAAAGGTCAAATGTTTGGTCCCCCATTGCAAATGACAAAGACACTAAGGCAGAATTGTATTCCCTGATTTGTAAAAGAGAGAAAAAAACTAAAACCTTATTTTCTCATTGTGATCTTATGGCAAAGCAATCCCTTTCTACCAGGCGTAGGATCCATGGAAGGACACGGTACCAACTCAACTCAACTTTAGTTGTGAGGTTATACATTACGTTTGATCAGAGCTTGTTCACCAGGATGCTAGTATGTTAACCAGTATATGGAAACACAGTACCACAGGAGGATTGTTCCATAACATTTTCACTCAAATTCTAATACCACAGTAAATTAAGTGTAATACCAATATCACAGCATGTGTTTTTTTATGTAACCAGTAGAGTTTCATTGGGGGGCTTCTTGCATGGATGCCACAGATGTAAGTCGATATACAAAGAGGACATCCTCATGGTACGAGAGCTACATTAGCGTTTAGAAGTCACTGGCAGAGCTACCTCAAGAGCATGATTTCATTCCCCCTCCCCTACATTCACCCCACTTTGAACACCCCTTACGGGATGATCTGCTGGGCAATGGTCCAATTTTAACCGGCGGGGTTTGAACCAAGGATGTTTCATATATTATATAACGATATACGACATTATTTATAAGGCAGGAGATTAATTACATTTGAGAATTTACAACTATTCATGGGTGGTCTGTTTTTAACTAGGGGAACTACTTATCATCAGAGCTGATATACTCTGCTAAAGTATTTTGAGTATTTCGAAAATATAAAAAATGCAGTTCTCTGAAGTATCTTGTTACAAATACATTGGATTTTTGTTCAAGCCAAATACAAATGATACACATTTGTGAGTTGTACTCTATTTATTTACAATAATATCAGCAGCAATCTATCTCCATGTGTATGTGTGTGTGTGTGTGTGTGTGTGTGTGTGTGTGTGTCCACGGTTGCATTGGGTATTCTAAGAAGCAATTAAGGGCATTCGTCACACTTGCCAAGATAAGCCTAAACTGGCGACAGACATGCAGATTGGGTGTGGTTGTTTGAAAGGAAAAAACTAGACCATTTTAAGGATTCTGTCTAACCCTGTCCATAATTTGGAGGCAGAATGATCTGCATAATGGCCATGCAGCTGGGGTTCGGTTACTCATTTGTCACTAAAATATACTACAAAATGTTGTCAAGCATGGGTATGGGTGTGCATTAATGTGTGAGTGAAGTTGGAAGTCCAACACCAATAGGAGCAAGAATGCACTTGAATTTGAGAGTATGATTTTGAGAGCCTCGGGTCAAATTCAAGTACCCCTGTTGTACCCCTAACCCTACATACAATATATTTGCTGTTATACTTAATTAGCATATTCCAGCCATCATTCTAACATGTTGTAAGTGACAGCTTACTATACGGAAATTATGCAAAACTGCAAAGCCCAAATTTGGGTTGCTTCAATGTCGCAATGATTATCCAACGAGAACACTCAGCAGGACATCATTTACAATGGTGTTAATAGCTTATGGATGGTTCTCATTTCTCTGAGCAGAAATATGCACACCGCCACATGCCTCTCTTTGTGGTGCCAGGAATAATAAGAAAACAAATGCTAGTCTTTGATTATGAGCGCATGGAATCCACTGTCCGTTATCAATGAAAAATTACACAATTCATGAGCATACATTTTTGGTGGGCTGGGCTGGAGGTATGACCCTGGTATGTACACCCACTCCTCTTGTAGCTTTGGTCTTGGTGCTGATGGATTTGAAGATCAACTATACATGTGTTCTTTGTTTCATGGGCCACAACTCTGCATGCACTTAAGGGTAGAGGGGTAAAGAGGGGGAGTGCCTACAGTACTTTACGTGCACACTTCATTCAAACAATAACCAGCTTATATTATGCAAACAATGATCATTTAGTTCAACTTATCGTAGACACTACACAACTACGGCAGGATACTCACCCTCCTTAGGTGGCCGTTTCACCTCTGCACTCAGATTGCAGACCTGACCAGCTCGCAGTTGGGGGGTCAAGCATCCCTCCGTTTGGGGGTTTAAAGGCAATACCACGTTGTTGAGCATGAGCATACTCTCTGATTCTCCATCGCCCAAGTGTTGGGGACAGGTGCATTTTGTATAGACTATTCCACATGTTTCCACTGTCCCCTTCTCTGATTTCAGGCAGTTCTCCAACCATGTGCACAGCACCTGACACCCAAACTGGCTAGGACTCGCCTTGTTCAACACCAAGAACTCCACTACAGACGTCTCATCCTCCTCCAATTTCTGCTGCGTCAATCCATTATAATCATAAGGGAAAACCCTTCGTAGCTGAACAAAATTCTTGTCATACTGCAAAAATACATAGATATTTTTTGCATCACACAGGTATACTATAGACTCGTTGTTTTTAAGCAATTCGTTGATCTTCTCGTGCGAGTAATGATCAAACTGATAAGCAAGCAAAGAAAATTCAGAGCAACCTAAGTCTTGTTTATATAATTTCAGGTAGATGCTGTATTTGGTAGGATCTGGGTTCTCCAACGTCCATGTGCAGTTTGTGTAGTTCTTGGGAAACATTTCAGTCACAGAGTAAGATCCGTAAATTACTCCCTTGATCAAAGTGGAACACCAGAAGTCTTGGGCACCAGTAAATCCAAACATAACCAGGAGATAGGTGGAAAATATATAAATCAACAGGTTACGAATAGCCTTCATCCTATGTCATTTGGCCTGCAAGGAGAGATGGAAAAAAATCAGAAGAGGGAATCAAAAATACATTTAGAAACACACTCAACCCAAGGAGCCCTAATATCCCTAACGATAGCCCCTAATGATCATATGACATATCGGCCTAGTTTGAGGTGGCCTCTTTTAGCTTTGGAAAATGTAAAAGAAGATCTATTAACCTGCTCATCAGCATCCCTTCTGCACTGTTGTTGCAGGCTGTCTCTTTTTATGCCAGAAAGTACAGTTTGGACAAACATTGCCACCTGGTGGTTTTTAACGTTGTTGAGTTTTGGGAAGTGCGCATAACAGATCAATAAACCTCATGTCAGTCGTTATTGATACATAATTAATTGGATGTAACTAGGGAACTGACAATCTTTTGAGTAGACTACCGGTATTTCAAATGTGGCGTGTACATTAAGAACAGGACAGAGATGAGAGACAGACAGACAGTAGACAGTTTCCTTCGTCTGATGGAGACACAGCCTCCAAAAGTGCCTTTTTTGTTGGATGCTGTTGGTTCATTTGTGCATGTGTTTCTCACTATAGGCAACATGCACATGTGCTAAATCAAGCATGCACATGTGCTAAATCAAGCACTTTGACATGTTTATTTCAGTGAGTATTCAAGATACTATTTGTGTTTGTCAAATAGTCCACAATCGCAGCCGGGGGTAAGATGTAGCCTATCCTTACCCCTGTGTTTGGTTCTATGTTATTATCCTTGGATGTTTGTTAATCGACGTTTATAATCAAGTATCCTCTGATTCATATTGGATTATAAACCAATCTGATGTATAGAGGCACATTAGGAGGAACCAACTGATTGATATACATCAAAACTGTGTCCCCCAAACCACCATTAATTAAGTCAAAGGGACTTCTCTTAGAGGTAACGGTATTCGTAACGTCCCTAAATGTAATTATAGGCTAGTCAAGGCTATGAGACAGACAATGAGAGAGGGAAAGAGAGAGAGAGGAGCGGGGGGGGGGGGGGGAGAGAGAGAGAGGGGGGGGGAGAGAGAGAGAGAGAGAGAGGAGGGGGGGGTGAGAGAGAGAGAGAGAGAGAGGGGGGGAGAGAGAGAGAGAGGAGGGGGGGGAGAGAGAGAGAGAGAGGAGGGGGGGCGAGAGAGAGAGAGGAGGGGGCCAGGGGGGGGAGAGAGAGAAAGAGAGAGAAAGAGAGAGGGGGGGGGAGAGAGAGAGAGAGAGAGAGAGAGAGGGGGGGGGGAGAGAGAGAGAGAGGGGGGGGCGAGAGAGAGAGACAGAGAGAGAGAAAGAGAGAGGGGGGAGAGAGAGAGAGGAGGGGGGGGCGAGAGAGAGAGAGAGGGGGGGAGAGAGAGAGAGAGAGAGAGAGAGAGAGAGAGAGAGAGAGAGAGAGAGAGAGAGAGAGAGAGAGAGAGAGAGAGAGAAAGAGAGAGGGGGGGGGGGGAGAGAAATGCAATGCGATGTCCTGATTACATTAATCCTGCAGGCAATGCAGCTGTGAGCAGTGTCACAGCGGTGTGTGTAGGCGTTGAAATGCAGAGTATAAGATCCTACATGTCTTGAGAATTACTAAATTATGTTCCATTGGACGACATTGGGTTTGGATGATAAAATCATCAGTGTACTGTCATGTGAATTCATCGTTGTATAATAGCACCAGTCCACATCGTCGGAATCGAATTATTTTTCTCTGCAAATCCTCACGAATGTATAGTAATTCTGCATCATCACTTTCCTTCAAATGTAGGCTACACTGCGCTCTTTAAAAAAAACGTGCGAATCTGACATGGTTTAAACGCTTATCAAGGATTAATATTATGGAGAGAAAAAACATTCACTCCTTTAATTCTCAAATCAAAGTTGGGCTATTTTCTTCTGATTTTAAAGCATTCAATCATGAAATATCACCTCAATCCAATTGTATACAGAACGCGCAAAATGTTAGAATTTCTCTTGAATAAAAGCGCACAAAATCTATACAGCCTATTAGGTTTAACCATAGTCTACGCAACTCCCATGCACTGACTGTTTCGACGCAGTTCGAGATATGCATTGGAAACTGAGATATAATGTATCCACAGAAAATGTATCGAGATGAATATTAGAACTTTTAGACTAAAGACTAGAAAACCGAGAGCGTAGCAGTTGCTGATCAGAATATTTGACATTTTTCACAGCATATGTCTACTTTGAATAATAATAATAAGGATTATTAATATAATCCTAATAATAATAATAATAAAAATAGAAAAAATACTACAACTAGTAGTAGTAGTAGTAGTAGTATTAGTAATACTACTACTACTACTAATAATAATAATAATCATAATAATAATAATAATAATAATAATAATAATAATAATAAATTACCTTACACTCCGGGAAGCTATGGCTATTTTTCCAACATACTTGACCACATCCTTCTTTATAAGTCACAAATTGTGCAGTCTTCTTGTGAATCAATACTTCCCATTGCCCACAATAGAGGTCCAATGCAACAAGATGGTCAATATGAATGTACGAAAAATGCGTTAGACTCCAGTCTGGCTCATGTCTCCCCGTCTGTTTCCCATCCAAACGGAGCCAGCGAGGCTGAGCGCAACACACGACACACGCGATAGAGAAATACTAGAATGATTGGTATTTCTTCACAATCTACGAAATTATCGTGAAGGTATCTCGACGGACCGTCTGTTCCTTGCTTGTCTTTTCTCCAGAGATATAGCAAGACAAAAAAAAAAAATCCTTTGCGAGTGGATGTGAGATGTTTGAATACTGAGTTTAGTTAAGAGAGAGATAGAAAGAAAGCGCTTTGCTCTCTCGCCGAGCTTCGGGACTGGAGCTGCAATATCGCGTCACAGCCGCTAAGATAAAGCACGTAACGGACGTCTCTCTCTCTGCGTCTGGTAGCCCACCTTCCCTGTCCCCCTCTGCCCCTCTTCCATAGCCGCCTTCCTTCCCTTAATTCAACACACAGGGATGTTCATGTTCCCCGGGACTGGACCCACCGGTTGTGTGCCCAGACTGCGCCCGCCCGAACCAGCACTTTTAGGGCTTCGTTGTCGGAATATTGGGGTCTTTCTTTCAGGACAATAAATGCATACAGTTCATTCGTGGAACATTCGCATGCAGGATTACGAAAAGAATTACCCTTTACGATTTGAAAGCGGGGATTTGAAAGCACCTTCATGACTATTTTATTGAGCAAATTACAGCTGTTTGTGTTCCCTTTCTCTCTTTCTGTTTGAGACTGCCAACAGGCCTGATGTGTAGCCCAGTATGTCGTGATGTTAGAATTAAGGTTCTATCTCCATTTTTGTCAGAATTGAGTTTTTTACATAATCTGATCCATTAGGTGTTTATTAATGCCTGTGTGGTGTTATCTTTAAAATGTTGACATCTTTGAGTTAGTAATTCATAAAATACAAAGGTTCCATCTCACACAACATAATGGAATGTAAAAACTTTGACGCTCAATATCTCTGAACTGCCCTAAACGGAGATAGAACCTTATCATTCTAAGCTCACGATGTGTCTTATTTGCTCGGCACACTTCAATAGCCTGAAATCCTCCCATTTCTTCAAGCTTTTGTTTTGCAACTCGTTTTTCTTGCATTTAGGACAATCATCACGCATGCTTGTGAGAGAGGAGTAGTTTATTCATTCAAACTTGAAACCTTAAAAAAGTAAGGTTGTCTTGACATTGACCTAAATAACCTATTGCAAACTTCAAATAGAGATAGTTCTTTGGTATAATGCTCCGAGCAAGTCTTTCATTTGGTAGGCTATAGGCTATATAATTGCAGTAATCACATGTTTTATTGAACATTGGTTATTCAACCATTCCAGTTGTGTCCATGGATGCGTTTTGACAAATAAATCGATTTTTAACAGACAAGGCAATCAGCTCATGTGTTTATTTGATTGCTATTTTTACACAGTTTTGCTTTCTCTAACTGCCAACAATGCAGCTCTCAGTGCCAAGGGTGGACAAGGTTGTACAGATTGTAACAAAGTGCTGTGCCAGGTGAGCATCTAAGAAATGCCATCACACTCTCTCTGTATTAACAGGCCTATACTGTTACTGTTAACGCTGACTGAGGCATTGATTGTATGTGGGGAAAAATGTGACTAATAGGCATGTGGACAATGTGGACAATGTGGACAAATGTGACTAAAAGGCATGTGCACAATGTGCTTCAAGGGCGATGATGAGGGATGTCTGGACCTGAGAGCAACATGCGTGAGGATGGATGGTACCCCCCCTATCCATGGCTCTGTTCGGCACAGCCACAAAGCTCAAAGGGTTGGGCAGGTTGAGGGAATGGATTTCCCAAGGTCCGTTACTTGCGTCTTGAATGAAGCTCGCATCTAGACTTCAGATGAATGGACACATTTAAACAGCAGCGCGGTGATTTGATTGTGTTCGTTCGCCCTCATTGTCAGCATGAAGTCAGCATGCCGTCGACGCATTGCGCGCATGTGTTCACCTCGCCTGCTCTTTATCTAAAACAAGCGGATTATCTAATCCGGCATTGCCCTGGTCGTGGGCGCATGGATAGGCTACAGAGAACCTGTGATGATTGACGGATGACTCCGGGACACTGGCGGACTCAAGGGGGGGACCGCCCCCCCTGGTGCCCCCATGGTTGAAAAACGTCTCTCTTAAGTGCCCTTCTGAGTGGGAAAAATGCCCTTTTGAGTGGTCGAAAATGAGAGGATGTGCCCTATTGGTGCCCCTCCAATGGTCTAAACTTGACCATGTGCCCCCCCACCGTTGAAAAATGTCGCACTAAAGTGCCCTTTTGAGTGGCAAAATTAGAGGATGTGCCCTATTGGCTGCCCTTCCAATGGTCTAAACTTGACCATGTGCACTGATGGGGTCCCATGTTGTGCAGTAGGTGCCCTTTTTTTCTTTTCGCCCCCCCTGCCCTTCAAACAGCCTGAGTCCGCCACTGCTCCGGGATGAGGGAAGCTTTTGGGCACATTATGACCGGGGCGCGGATATTTCACAATACCATAGCTTTGAGGGGTTGGTTATAGCCTACTGTCTTAAACTGGTTTATGATGACAGTATCTGGGATGCAGTCGAGGATTTGGGGGGAGAACTTCAAACTGGTGGACAGGACACACCACCTTGTTGCACTGTAGTGCATCTTCAATTCATAATGACTGAGATGAACTTTTCTGCACCTGAACATACATCGTAAAACACAAGGCATAAAGTCCCATGCAGCTGCATGAAATGACTGGCTAAAATTGTTACTATCAAGTTTATTATTTAGATTCTTTAGCCGAACTTAACGTTTGGCAAAATCGCAAAAACTATTACGAATGGTATACCCACTTAGAACAATTATAGGTCTCTTACTTATAATCAAGAAGTATTACCATTTGGATGTGTATGTTTTACATGTTAGACATTGTAGCAGACGCCTTTATCCAAAGCGACTTACAACAAAGGTATGTAACCGCTTGTTAAGTCGTGACGTGTTTCCGGGTCCAACGTTGGCTGAGAGAGAAATAATAATAATAAATTATATTTATATAGCGCTTTTCCGAGGCTCAAATACCCTGACAATATGGAGAAAACAGGAAAGTGCTGTGTCCCTTGTTGTATGAATAGATCCGAGTCTAAAAAACGATTAAACTGTCATTCTACCGCTGTAGTTCACAGGTACTCTGGTGCGGGGAATTTCTGGTTTGGACTCGGAAATGGCTAAACGTCACTTTTGACGTCAGACTTAACAAGCGGTATTTTTGGTGCTCAGGAATAGGTCCTACACCAACAAGTGTTCTCTAACGGGTTCTCCTGACCTATACAGTGCCTTTGGAAAGTATTCAGACCCCTTCACTTTTTCCACATTTTGTTAGGCTATATTATAAACTAAATGTAAATTAATTAATAAAGTAAAATAATATAAATAAAATAATAATATCATTAATCACTACATTACATTTTTGGATATGTGTGCTACTAACTTTGGATGGGCTGGTTCTTACTTAAAATGATTGATTGACTGATTGACTGAACATTTTCATTGTGTGAAGCGCATTGAGTTGCATCTTGTAAGAAATGCGCTATACAAATAAAATTTGATTTGATTTGATTTGATTTAAAATGCACTGCCTGTACTTACCTTACCTAAGTTATCAATGTACAGTACATAGCCATTTGCACTTCAGCTTCAACACTACTGTGTACAACTACTTTCTACTGCCTCATTCTCATCCCATTCCCAGTTATAACTGTGTTCACAAATTCCCTTCCTGTACTACTCATAACACATCCATGTGCATAGCAATTCAAACTTCAGCTTTGCAACTATTTTCTTTTTACTCTGTGTTTACTTTATACTACTGTACTTACCTTTGCTCTTGATATGTTGAAAACATTTACTTTCTCGAATGCTCCTTGTTGTTTTTTCTTGCTGCTTTATTTCCTGCCCATGTTCATCACTACATTTTCCTTACTAAAAGCACATTTCCCCCTTTCTAGTTACTCTTTATTTGACATTGCTTCACTCATTCCCTAACCTTGTCATTGCCTCTATGCTGTATATTGATTCCATTCAGCTTAACATGATATATCGTTCACAAATAGCCTACACAGACAACTACTCTGGTTCATATCACTTAACAAACTCTATAAATATATTGAAAACATACACCTCCCATGTCTCATTAACAATGCATCTTGGCACTACAATGTGTTACCATGTTGAAGCATTTCCAGATATATAAAAAAAAAAGGCACTACCCCTAACCCTTAAAGCTAGGCTAAAAGCTAAGGCTAATGCTAATTTAGCCCTTTAAAACTCATCCTCTCATGACCGCTTTACCTGATTCAGTCAGATGGGGGTGGCATACTATGCTAGGCTTGCAGAATATAGTGTAAGCACATTATAAGTAGTGAAATGCTTGACATAAACTATACAACATGGTCATTAACATGGGGAAGGTTAATCCACAATGCATTTTCGTATTTACGCTTAGTGTATATTATCATCATAACATAGTAGCCTATGTATATCAGGCCATAATTAGGTGACTGGTACCTTACAGGCCTGCGGTCCTAGGGTACTTCATAATATCATAGAATAGTATATCATGAGTTCAACTTGGCCCATATTAGGTGAGTAGTCTACCCCGTATCTGTCAATCTACAACCAGTCTGTAGATCTACCCCTTGTCTGGTTATGGGGGCATATCTGTAGGAACACGACCCATTGCCGCTTGCGGTTATATTTAAAATTGAAATTGAATTACCTCATGTACATATATTCAGACCCTTTGACACTTTCTAAAATGCAAAAATGTAGTCAACAAATCACTCAATAAATGGAATTGAGTCCATCTTGATCAAATAGTTACATGGATGGACATGCGTTGCCTTGTGTTGCCGTGCATCTGACTAGAATCGCAAAATAGTGGTTATTTACGTATCTCAACTATGTTTACTCAGTGCAGGCTTGTGAACACTATACAACAGACAAACATGGATATCGGTTCTCATTGTACAAACTGTTCAAGTTCACAATGAGCACAGGTGACAGACGTGAAAGAGTCTGGAGATGATGTGGCGAACGTTATGCTGCCTGCAACATCATCCAGCTTGACCAGTTTGGTGGTGGGACTATAATTTTGCTTACGAATTTAGTAGGCTTAGCACAAACTGGACTCTCACCATTCCACCCAAATCTGTGAACTGATTTCACATAATGTTATTAAATAAGGTTAATTCACAGTTCAAAGTTTGCATGAGTAATGTGGGTTAACTGGGTCAGTATAGACGCCAGCATCGGTGGGACTGAGGACCAATATATCTTTGTTTACAACAATAAACACTGATTGATGCTTGTCAAAAAGGTCTTCAAATATGAGATTATAGCATCAACTTGGGAGTGTGGCAAGCACATTACAGGTCTCCACCCCTCGCTAACAAACCACCAGAACAGAACCAGGGAAAGCCTGATCTTGACGAGTTTAAGTCATCTCAAGCCTCTAAGTCATCTCTTTAATTGTTGATGCTGATTTTGCACTCAGTGTCCTTATTCCAGTGACTAAACAACAGCTTCCAAATAAAGTTAATTCGTCAAATATTGCAATGTGCTTACAATGATTACTGTTTCGGTACCACACAATCAGTGTTGTAGCTGTGATTGTACTGGTGCTGCTTTGAATGTGTCAAGTGTTCAATTGCCCAACCACAAGTGCCTTGGGTGTGTAACACAATGGCTTGACCACTAAGCAACTCCAGAACTTCCCTATTAGGCAGCTCCCTGAAGAATCAGCTGAACAAATGTCCACATTAGTGGAATGTCATGTTGTATTCTGAGGATTGTGAACTTAATCAAATTGAATTTCTGTCCAACTGCCAAATTTGCCTTTGTGTTTGCATCAGGCAAAGGACAGGAATTAATAACCAGTCTCAGCTCTGGGATCTATGCTGGGATGACATTGTCCATACTAATGTGAGGAGTATCAGTCACAACAGTGCTGGTCATCTATAAAGACAAAATCACATAACTTTATCCCACCAATACTCAGTCTAGGCCATTAGACATTGTTGATCTCTTGCAAGAGTTGTACAACAGATTGCAGTCCCCTAGCACAGTTGCTTGGCATGGGCTGTAACTGCAATATTAACCTCCCCCTCTTCCAACCGGCGGAACATCAGGAGTGACCTGCCCACATAGCATGGTCATAATAAAGACCTGGGTGTTTTGGGATTTCTTGGCTCAGCCGGCAAAAAGGTGGGAGAAATCTATGCAAAGCCTCATTGCAAGATGAAAACACAGTGAGTATCTCTCCAGTGAGCCATGAAGGGCCAAATGCAAAGCTCCAGGAATGCTGCCATCTCTCTCCCTGGGTATCAGGATGTTTCCTAAGTACAGATCTCTGCTAAGCCATGTTTGCCTTTTAGGCAGACTTCAAGCTTGCCCAATACTAACACACACAGATTATATATCTGAACAAATAAAGTCAATCCATTGACACATGGTCAAGGTTAAATAAGAACGCTCGACCTCAAAGTGAGATCCTGTATCCTCAGTGGAATGGTATAGAGTCAGACCTTAAGTTGGTCAAATGTCAACCCTGACATGGCATGGCAGGTAGTTGAGATCAACTATTCCTCATTCACGTGTTCATCCTTGAATATCTAACAGCATTGCATGAGAGAGGTAAAACACATACAACAAAAATCATGTGTGCTATGGTCTGTGTTGTTGGTCACACGCACCATAAATGCACTCTCTGCTGACCATTGAAATACCTAATGTAGCAGTGCATTCTGAATGCATTTGCCATGCATATATCTCACCCAATAATGCCCTCAGGTGCTATCTCTTTTATTCTGACAGCTCAGAAGAATCTGCCAGTTTGAGTTCCTGATCACTGAATAATTCATCACTAAGTAAATCACATGCAAACACATAGACGCTTTATCACCTTGTGTGTGTGCCTGTCACATTTATATTAACCAACAGCTTTTGCAAAGTTTGACAACCTGAGAATGTGTGACAAGATGCCAAGTTGTCAGAGAACATGGATCATTAGTACTGGTGTTTTCACTGTCATTGCCCTGTTATACCACCAATCATTTGGATATTGGCATGGGCAATATTTTTTAATTACAATGTTTTCATGTTTTACAAAGCTGTCCTGATCACAAAGAAAGAATATTATTCTCTTCCTCAGGCAGCCAGCATACCATCAGGAGGGACCTGGAGCTCACGTAGCACATCCTTAATGATGTTGAGTTTGACTGCCTGAGGTTGGGTGACAAGAAGCGTGTGTCACAGAACATGGATTATTTGTGCAGTTATTTTTACTTTAATGCTTTATAATAACGTTCAGTAATAAGGCATTTCGCCATTCACCATGTATTAATTATTATAAATTGTAAATTAGAGTAAGCAATCTATGAATTGAATGCATTTATTTTCAAACTAACGCTTTATTTTAACTGATTTATTAAGATGTTATTATTGGCTCACTATTGGTATATATATTTTATATACCATGAATTGTTAATTAGTGCATTTATAAACGTAAGCACAATTACTAATACCTCAGTAGACGATTAATCTAGATCCATATAAACCACTTGTTTTGCAGTATTGGATCTAAAGTTGTCACTATCTATATGTTTATAAATGACTTATTAGGGATTATTACTCCCCAAAAGCTGGCCACATTAGAAGACGTGGGTTTGATGAGCCCCATTTCAGTAGCCTAGCTTGTGTTTGCGTGTCTAACACATGAAAGGTAGACCAATAACTTGAATATGGCACGATTGCTAACACACTAGCTACAAGTTCTGTGCGTTGGAGCTGTGCCAAAACTGAGCGCTTCTGTTGTTTCTCCTCTGTTTGCTTACTGTTGCTGGTCACCAGCCCACAACAACCCTATAATATCCAGCTGGAGGCTGGGAGCCACTTTCACGTTTCAATTTCACATTTTCGTCAAAAACCCTTTCATGGGCTGTTTTGGGATTTTAACAGATTTCACTTAAACAACATGTTTTCTATCCATTTAACTTTGTTTTAAAGGCTAAATCATACAATTTAAAGTAAAATTGCTACAATGCTAATATTAACCACGAATGCATAGTGGTCAATGGTAAGACTATGCATGTGTACAAGAAAAACAAGAAAGATGAACACCATAATTGTATGTATTGTAAATCTGCACAAAAGCACATTTCAAGACTGGTCTTTACATTTTTTGAAAAATGTAATTATTACATATTATTACAGAGATCTTGATGAAGAAGAAAGAGTGCAAGTTAAACTAGTGAAGGACTTTCTGGGATTACATGCTGGCTAAGTCATATTGTGTTTTCTTAATGATGATGAAATAACTACTATCAAACAAAATAATCAGCATATTGTAGGTTACAGTTTGGCTATGCTTAAAAAGTATTGGTTTTAGTGACGGGCTATACATAAACAGGCGAGTAGATGGTGATAGTATTGGTTCTCTTTCAGTCAACTTGGTTTGACATAGCCACTGTATATGTTATTTAATTTATTTAGTGTGTGTCTTTATTGAGTGTGTGTGTGTTCATCTACCCCCCAACCCCCCGTCGATTAAACACCTGTCTATCGAGAACTCCAACCTCCGACAAAACGTGTGAGAGTGTGGGGGGGGGGGGGGGGACATAAAAAATCTCGCTTAGGTCCACAAAACAAAAGTCCTAGGGCCGGCCCTGTACACAGCATATCTACTCGATCTATCGATCTAACTATTTCCACATCCAAAATGTGTGCCGACAAAGTTTTTTCGGGAACTTATTTTTCTTGTTACATCATTTCTCATCATTAATATTGAAAATCCATTTATTGGGGTAATGTTGCTGTCTGCTGGCAACTCCTGTGCCACTTCTCTCCAACAATGTGGAAAAGATATGGCTCACGTGGTATTGCTGTGGAACAGGGGAATCTGTTGTAAGAGGTATGAATTATGGCAATAAGGCTGTGCAAGTGAAAAGTATCACATTAATAATAGATCTCACGAAAACATCAAAACACATAATTCCTCATTAGGTTTGTTGTAGTACCTAAAGTATATACATAATAGATTTTATTGGAACAAAGTTGACTAATTTTGAAACTGTCAAATAATCAAAACAAATGATCAGAGCAATATTTCCAGAACTAATGCTCGATTTAACGGTTTCAAATGGCATGTGTACTTTTTTTTCCCATTCAATCGTGTTTGTTATGCAGCTTCATACAGAATAATTATACAGTCTCGACTGGCAGTATTTCCCGGAATGAACCCATAGCTATTATTTAGAGAGACATAATTAAATGAAAGATCAGTCACATAACCTGGGACATGAATAGATCTACATAATCAATTACACAGGCAGGGCAATGCCAGGTAAACTTTAGAGACATGTCTGCTCCATGACAATTGTGGAATTGTGGAGGCATCAAATCCTCCTGGGGATTCACAGCTAATGTTGACTCTCTGCAGTCTGCACACACTGACAATATCATAAAATCATGGCTGTTTGCTGTGAGAAAAAAACTTGTTTTATTTGTATGCATGATAGATTATCTTAAATAAACTTTAAACACAGTTACAGTGCACAAGACTGAATCTGAAAAGCAAGGTTTGGGGCTGGAGAACCTGGGTGTAATGACTGGAGCTAGAGGACTATGGCTAGAGAACTAGGACTAGACTGACATATTGCGCTGGAGGACTGAGACTATGGCTGGAGCTTTGTGGACGGCTTAGGCTGGGGACTACAGCTGGAAATTAGCCATGTAGGCTAAAGCTGCTCCATTTATTGCACAGTTAAGTAATGGGGACTGTCCACAACATTATAAACTAATAAACTAAACTAAAGTATGGAGGCTGGAAGACTGAATGACTGGAGGCTAGGACTGGATGACTGAGGGACTGGGCTAGAGGACTGGAGACTGGGGCTAACGCTGGAAGACTGGGGCTTGAGGACTGGGACTGGGGTACCACCGGGCCTGGTGGGCAGCATACTGTACAGCAATTTGTTTGAGGTCGGGTTTATGTGTAATAATGGAAAAAAACTGTAATAGTTTTAAAAGTTATGAAAGGGATTCCTGCTTTGGAATTCTGACCAGGCCAACGGCCAAACAAGCAGGCCAAACAAACCCACATCTTGGGCCTCTCCCTCTCCGATTATTGATTATTAAAAATATTTTTTTACAGTGAATATGTTCTCTGTTCCACTATATTTCAAGGTTCAGTCTATGTAAAAAATTACTGTTTATATGTTTGTGTCTCATATTTCTGAGCTCTCCCAACATCCAAGATATACGGCTCTCTTAATGAAGTGTGGGCACTTTCCAATGCATCCCTTGAAGGGCTGTTTTCATACTTTTCCCTGCATTTAATTAAAAACTGTAATGAAAATTGCACAGAGTGCAGTAGTGGGCATGAGGTTAAGTGTTCTAGAGCAATTTTTGCACTTCCCCTTGGATTGTGATCATAAACTCTGCAGGTGAATGAAAAGGGAGCTGTGAGTTAGACACCAGAAAATAATCGATGCCTGTCAAAAAGATGCATGATTTTAGCTCTTGGGATAAATACTGCACATGCAATCAATTCAATTCATCAAGATGATTCCTCATCTGAAATGAAGCCCTCTCAGCTTTGAGGTGACATCATTCTGGTACTAGCATCCCTTAATTAAATATAAATAAATAATTTAAAAATGACGTTTACTACAACCTACACAAAGCACACATTCGATGGAAAAAACATGTAAAAACTATATTCTGGAAAAACACTTTGGCTTTGAACAGATTTGTAGTTGAGTCCTCTGAGTCTATTACTCAACACAGTATTCTTATACCCCGGGTGCAAGATTCCTCTGTGTTGTTTTTGCCTGTGGTGAAGTTGATCTTTCAGGTCCATGTGATTGATAACCCCATTTCAACCCTCAGACCAGTTGCCCATCACCCCCTCTGTGGTTGTCTCTCCTTCACTCTGATATTTCCCTGCCTCAGCAGCTGACTGCTTTGTGGATAGACAGCCAGACACGAGATTGATGGATTGGCAGAGATGTATAGATTCACGTGAGCAACTAGTTACCACCATTGTTCAGTATCAGCCCTTTGGAAGGAGGAATGTAAGTAGACATTATTTTTCCCCGGACAGGACAAAATTCAATTGTAAATGCTAAAACCATCAAGTAGTGATCTGAGACCAAGGTAGAATAAATTGCAAGTTAAGGACCATTACTCACATTGACGTTGATGTCTTTAATGACAATGTCATGAATGGTAAAACTGATCCCGCTGTCGTTCAGGGTCCAGTAAACAAGGTCTCCATTGAAAAGTAAGAGAATCCATTCTTAAGACGGACATATTTTGTATTTTTAACTAGACACAGAAATAACATGTTCCTGCTAGTAATTACAACTTGTTACGACACTCTTAGTGGATGAAGTAGTAAAAGTAGGATGGGGTTGTGGGCCATAACCATGACTTGCAAACTGAATGTCGGGAGTTACAGTCGTTTGCTAATGCCTTCCCCTGACAACTTATCCTCACCTTAACCAACCACTCAAAGTTATAGCTAATACTGCCTAACTGCCACGTAAGTCAAAGTACTACATTTTTGCATTACTAAAGTAGTGTTCTTTTTTAATAAATGTTTTAGGTAATGCTTCATGGACGCATGAAGATTTCACTCTATATTATAATAATAATACTTGCCAACATTGCGGGACTAGGACCGTTTTTTACAGCATTTATCAGATGTCTTTATCCAAAGCGACTTACAACAAATACATTTGTGTAAGAAAGGGAAGCATCTATCCATCAGTCATCGAATAATTATTTAGATTTTTTTTTTTTTTATCCGGAACCTTGCCTTGCATTGACCTTGTTCAAAAGTCAAGGGAAGGATGGGAGCAAAAGTTACAAGGAAAAAGCAATGTTAAAATGAATCTAAGGCTTCGTTCACACGGCAGTGAAATGTGACCCAAATCCTATTTTTTTGCCGACATGCGACTCAGGCCTGATTTATGCATGACCTGATCTGACTTTTTAAAATCCGACCTGGGTCGCGTTCAGAGGTGGTATTATATCAGATATATATCTGATATTTAGCAACGCGCCCTCCATCTGAACTGTCAAGTCGTGTTTAATGCGACTTTTACGTCACTCTAGCAGGGTTGCCAGATGGGATTGACAATTTACAGCCTAACCAGTCTAGAACCGCTAAATCCAGTAGCCCATTCGGCGGTAACCCACCCCATCTGGCAACCCTGCACTCTAGACGCAAGTATAGTATAGCAGCGAGTGCTCTATAGCTAAGCATTTGGCTCTCTTTTTCCTCATCCTTCTTCTTTTGACCACTTGCTCATATCTTTGCCGGCTTCCGCTGAACAAAAACTTGAAAATGAAACCGGTTGTAACATGTTATCATGTTATCCATGGTTACTTCCATAAACAGTGCGCTGCGCGTGACATCCTGACATCATTGTTATTGTCCTTCTGCACATGCGGGTCTGTTCAGGGCCGTGGAATGTTCACATGGGAGTCAATGTAGGTCAAATATAGGTCACATTTTAAAAGTAATGTCAAGTGCCAAACAAAAAAATCATATCTGTGTAAAAAAATCGGAATTGAGCATCAAGACCTGCCGCGTGAACGAAGCCTAATTGTCACGACCAGAGGTGGGACCCAAAAAGAAACTAGCACATGAACCAATCATGGACGGCTATGATCTGGCTTCGACTGGCAGCAGGTGCAGGGCTTAAGTAGGAGCTGGCCGCTGTCTTAATTGCCTTCAGGTGGAACCACTAATTGCTGGCCGAGGCCCAGGGGGTGGAGTTATGACAGAAACGTTGTTCCCTCCAATGTCATGTCACCTAACTTCTTAAAAACAACACAATGATGCTACAGTGGGCATATAATTGAGTTAATAAATGTTCACAGAACATAACAAAAGTAATATAACCTCTAAAAATAAGGCAATATCAGAGAAATGCATTATGAATGAATGAATGAATGGTCTTTGAACATTCCGTCTCCCTTTTGTCATGTCACCGTATGCATGCAGACAGTCGGCCACGCGTGCACATACACCGGCATCATACATGACATACACCATGCGCCTCCGTTGTTATTGAAGCTAATGTCCCAGTCTAAAATATAGGATATTCCTGGTCCAAACCATATCTGGTCCTGAACCATATCAACCATACTATCAACCATACTGAAAGAAGAAAAGGAGTGTGTCGATTTGATCACAGATCAGGATGTCTGCTAGATGTGCTCATTCATCTGGGAAAGCACCCAGAAGAGAGAGTGATTAGCGTCTATGTAAACATGATAAGTGGTCATGAATGTAACGGCTGTCATCATTCAACCCAGTATACACATATGAGACTAAGTTTCCAGAAACGCTTCAACAAAAGTTACAGCCAAACAACCGTGGTAAATTGTGTTAGGACAGGACTTTTTAAAGCCCCTTTCCTTTATGCCTTCGAACATTCCTTATGGAATGGAATGGAATGGACTTTATTTGTCATTGCTACAGTACAGGTACCAAACAACGAAATTTAGGAGGGGTGGCTCCCCTGGTGTTAGGAAAGGGGAAAAAATAACACATTTTAGAAAAAGCATAAAAGCATAAAATCACAAGAAGGTAAGGAGCTGGTTTACATCAATAAAGGCTATGTACACAATCCACTGTACTATACTGCACAGATAGTCAACTTATTGGGGTCAGTAACTCCTGGGTCAACTAGTGAGGAAGGAAGGTTTCTTCAGTTCAGAAAATGATTTGAACAGAGCCTGTGTTGGCGGCTGAGCTGGGTATATCATGCACAATACTGTCTCTACTGTAATCCCACCTGTTTGTTTTGAAAACGACTTAAATTAGTAATAACCTTTTTCCCGTTTTAGGACCTCAAGGGATACATGTAATATGTCTTTCATGATTTAGAAAAAGCCCAATGTTTCCTCCTTTCAAAAACAAATGAGGTATTCCTATTGAGAGAGGCATTTTTTATCTGACCTCATTACATTAACAAAGCTTCCTCAAAAACAGACCAGATGCCAGACAACAACATTGCTGGGTAAAAAGATAATTTCTCATGCATCATATGAAGCTCATTCCTAAACATGTAAACAGTAGGGCTGTCAAGGTTAACGATTGCGGTTAATTTGGCAACCTTAACACGGTTTCATACCAAGTTCTACAGACATGTGGCAATCACAGACAACACTCGAGAGGGGTTTCAAGACAGACTGATGTGTATACTGGGTTGAATGATGATGACAGTCGTTACATTCATGACCACTTATCATGTTTACATAGACGCTAATCACTCTCTCTTCTGGGTGCTTTCCCAGATGAATGAGCACATCTAGCAGACATCCTGATCTGTGATCAAACCGACACACTCCTTTTTTCCTTTCAGTATGGTTGATAGTATGTTTGATATGGTTCAGGACCAGATATGGTTTGGACCAGGAATATCCTATATTTTAGACTGGGACATTAGCTTCAATAACAACGGAGGCGCATGGTGTGTGTCATGTATGATGCCGGTGTATGTGCACGCGTGGCCGACTGTCTGCATGCATACGGTGACATGACAAAAGGGAGACGGATTGTTCAACTTAGAATAAAATAGTTCTAGAATCTAGAACTTGGCTTGAAACACTTGCAATATCTTATACGTAGGCTATTTTCGGTAAGAATGAATGAAAGCAGATGACCCAACCATTCAGCGCAAGACTTGTGCTATAAATAGCGTACACTTGATAAACCAGTGCTGTGGTATTTGACATCTTAGCAAGAAGCACTTCAACAATTATCATAAAGTTTCTTATGCATCAGCTCTTTTTATACAACCTAAATTGACACAGATTAATAACGTATACTACATGCCATATCTTGGATGCAAACGTAATGTAAGTGGAGAGAAGATTGATCAGGAGTTGACAATACCGAATACCGAAGTCCAGTTAACAGTGAAAGAACTAGAAGCACTTTGTTCACATCCATTTTCCTCGCTTGTGTAGCCTCGAACACCGTTGCCTGTTGTAAACAAAGTAGTTACTGGTGCCAGGATATGACATTGGAGGGAACAGCAAACAGCTGCAGTGCGCATGATCATAGAAATCTACGCGCATGCATGATGACGTGACGAATACAAAAAGCTCCGTCTATCTCGTCCACACGTCGAAAATATACAGCGTTTTTAAAATTCTTCACTCTGGCAGGCGTTTTTTAAAAATCTTCGTTTTCATGGGGCAAAAACTCGTTTGCGTCTGGACGAACCCCCCAAAACGAATATATAAATCCACGTTTATAAAAAAAAACGTATCGGTGTGGACAGGGCCTTAGAGGGGAAGTCGTGGCGGACATGACTATTTAAGAGACAGGAACACGCAGCGTTAGCATACCTGTCTGGCCCGCTCTGGAGTTGGTGTTCCGAAGTCCGGAAAGTCAATTGTTTGTAACAGTTTAGCTTGGTGGCTCATAGTAGCCGTGTAGTTCTGTCTCACTGCCTTGTTGGCGCAGGTGGTTTGAATCAGAGCGGTCGCTACTTTCTGTGTTCTCTGTTGCTGTGAACCAACTGCTCGTTTAGTCTATTCGCTCATGTTTATCTCTTTTGATCTTTGGTTTTGAGTGGGGGGCGCCGGTGTGGAGAGAGTAGTCTGGTTTCCTGGGCATAGTCTCCTTGCACTGCATGTGGTGTGTGTGTGTGTGTGTGTGTGTGTGTGTGTGTGTGTGTGTGTGTGTGTGTGTGTGTGTGTGTGTGTGTGTGTGTGTGTGTGTGTGGGTGGGTGGGTGTGGGTGTGTGTGTGGGGGGGTGTGTGTGTGTGTGAAGTGTGAGTGCTTAATCACTGGGCAACACCTTAGATCACTGTCTGCCGTGTGCTTGCTGTATTTGTTGCTGTGGGCTTGTTGCGTGTCTGCCGTGTGTGTCCATTCACAGATCCACGGTGTGCTTGTCCCGAGACTGCTGTGGTGGTAGCAGCATCCCTCTCTACAGTCAGTTGCCCTACCCTCATTTTATCCCTACCGCAAGTATAACTAAGCACCTTTTGTATAACATTTTTAACATAAAGTAAACCTTTGAAAGCATAGAATAAAATAAATATTGTTATTGCACCTTAATCCTTTCTTTAGGCTCTCTTATTTGGCAGCACCCATTTTAGTCATTTAATAAAGTCTTGATCTTAACAAACTGGTTTCATGTCTCTTTATTAATACATGCATTTAAAGACCTTTGCTGAATGAACGTTTAAAAAAAAAATACGTTAAAAGTGTGGATCCTGCTCAACTTTTCATTCTACTCACATCCTTGTTTGCCTCTTCCATAGCTGGGTTTATACCTGCATTTTAAATCAAGGTGTTCCTTCCCCAGCAGTGCTCCTGCTTTTTTTTAGAGACAATGCTCATGCGCTGCATGAATCCTATGGGGCCTTTATTCATTTCCTTTGAACGGCACCTAGACTCCCGCAGACCCCCATCTCTGGATACGTAAATATTCCATGAGCAGCTGCCCTCACACTGTGGACTGTAACACTCTAACTTGCCTAAAAAAAATGTAATCCTTTTTAATATTGTTTTGATGTGAATTACTATACAAGCATGACTTATCTGCTTATGTGTAAGAAAGAGACACCAATGCATTTTTTCAGCCAACCATGAGGCTTATCAATTGACATCACTTGGTATATTACTTGATACTTTTGTTAATACACTTTGAAACGTTTACAATGAAGTTCATATTGTTATTAGACTCATGACTATTATCTCTAAATATTATATACTATCTCTAATTCTCTAATTATAAGGTTTAATGTATGTAGTTGACGTGATCTGAAGCAGGGAAACATATGGGGGCTCGTCTAAACTCAAGTCTTTACATTATTTAAGGTGACGACTGCGTAATGGGGATCACTGTGTCCTTAGCACCTGTGGTTTAGAGCACACAGAAGATTAACAGATTGTCACCACGACTCAGGAATATAAACCACTCTCAGTACACATTCGTCATGATATGGTCATTGGTCAATGGTTTTACCAATATCCAGTGGGGTGACATTTTCTTCACTCAATTACAATGTTTTGCCATATTTTGTTAAATAGGCCAATCAGACCACAACAAATTGCATATGCACTATTGCCCCTTTACTTTCTTCTTTTGAAATTCATGGTACTTTAAACAGCAAGTAGAAAGATGAAATAGATAAGTTATTAATAATTATTGATCCAGAAAACAAATGAATAATGAAAATACCCTGACACTTGCAATGAGAGAATTCTTAATGACTATGAATTTGACCATCGTGGTGTTTTTAATGGTAAACATGTAAATAAATGATGTAGTTTCACTTCTGAGGTTCTGAGATTTAAAAAATAATGCCATACGTTTTAGTTTATGTAATATGCTACACAGTATGTATACCTGCTGCTACGACCTGCTGGCAGTAGCTGACACACTACCAGGGCTGGACTGGGACAAATATTAGGCCCTGCCATGTGGCTCAGACCGGCCCAACACAATCGGTCCGACACCGCCGATCAACATGCTGGCAGTCTGTTGAATATACCATTTGTAAAAAAAAAAAACTATATAGCGGAGTAAGTGACATGGACAGCAAGTATACCAATGCAAGTGTGAACCAGTGTACTCACTCACTGTTGACGTACTCCACGGTGATGAGACATGGCTGCTGTATCTGTAGTAGGCCTAGCCCCCACAGTCGATCCAGAGAACATATCTGTCAGTTTCTGACATTTTGAGGCATCCTCTGCTAGCTTCTTACTTTTTTTCTCCCTAATTTTCTGGGCACCCCCTTTCACTATCTTATCTACGAACATGACACTGCACTTGGGTTGTCGGCCGAGGGATCAGAGTGGGGGAGGGGGCCGATGGACAACAGGGCCTAAGCATGTGATTGGGCCAGCCCATGTGTTAGTATAAACGGGGGCCGCCGCTTGATTCAGCGCTAGTTGATGCCGCACTAGTTTTTTTTTTTTTTTAAATGGGGGGGGGGGGGGGAGGCCCGACCGGCCCAAAACTAGCGCGGCCCACCAGGTAGATTGTATGGCCAGTCCAGCGGTGCACACTACCATGTGCATGGAGGCAATCACAACAGTAAAAGGATGAAGAGCGCAGTTACAGTACTGGTAGAAAACTCAACTCTCTGTAGCTCTAGTCAGTTTCTATGTGAATCAATAAAAAATTATTGATTGGATACAGTAATCACTATTTACTCATTCACATGTGCAACATAAGGGTCCCCCCAGGGCTGCGTGCTAAGCCCCATCCTCTACAACCTCTACACAGGGCCGCTTGGGAGATATGCGAGGCCCTGTGCGAAGTCAGATTTGCGAGGCCTTTTATAATGATGTAGGCTACTGTTATAACCGCGCGACACGCACGCACCGATATATAGGGATGCTCCGATTTATCGGCCACCGATTTAAATCGTCCGATTTCACTCCAAATGACTCGATCGGTGATCGGCAAAAATGGCCGATCGCAAAAAACGATTATATATATATATATATATATTTTTTCTCCTGGGGAAGACAGATAACTGAACAGAAAACATAGGAGGACGTAACAGTATGTAAACCATGAAGGCCACGTTTATGATGTCTTTTATACAGCCATATCGACTGACTTGGGCTTCAGGCCCTAACTGGGTGATAGGCCAGACCTTTACTATGCCATAAAAATGGGTCTGCGTTTGCTTGGTGCCTAATGGATCAAAACTTTTGTCTAAAAAGCAAAAAATATGTAGGCTATCCAGTCAGTAGGCCTACAGTTATGTATTAAAAAAAAAATCGGTATCGGTATCGGTATCGGTTGATCTTGAGGAAAAAAATCGGTGATCGGTATCGGCCCCAAAAATCCAGATCGGAGCATCCCTACCGATATATTGCAAGAAATGCGCTCACATGCTGTGCTGATAGACAATAGCATATCTACTTATTTAGATAGTTTACAACCATGTTTGTTTCATTTCAAACCTTTTATACTCGTAAAGGATTAGGATTTAGGATAAAGCAGTCATCATACCCAACATTAAATACGCACAAGCCATTATTGACATGAATAGAGATGTTACTCACCACCATGTAGGCCTATCCTTTATGTTGAAAAGCTTACAGCAAAAGCAAAAAGACATGTCCCGTTTTTGAGAGTACACAAGCCACTTTCTTTCTATTTTTTCCCCATTTGGTAGTTTTCGGAGAAATAAAGTTTCACTAAAGTTCCTGTTCTCATTATTTTTAGGATAACTAAATCCAGGTTTCATCTTTGGGGGACCTCTTCTAATGATCACTTCTGTAACTGTAGAGTCCATATGTACCGGTTAATTTACCAGGATCATCATACATGACATATCTAACACCGTAGGCTCGTCTTGCGTTCCATCACTCTCAGCCCTGCTGCTGCTCTGAGTAGCTCCATCTTCCGCCTCCGTATCCTCTACTTCGCCACTCCTGACCATCATCACCTGGGGCTGGGCAGCCCCACTGCTGCCGGTGTAGCAGTTGTCCTCCTCCACCTCAGAGACATCATCTTTGCCTCTCAGGGGGGGCTGTGCCGTGCTACTACTAGCATTGCTAGTGCTAGCAGTAACGTTAGCTTCTTCGGTGCTAACGGGAGCCTCACTTGTTTTTAGAAATGTTTCGAACGAACCTCTAAGCGAGGCCCTGAAGCCTTCCTTTCTTTTATTTGTATTTCTTTTTTCAGCACCCGATTAACATTTTCTTCCTCGGTCTCGTTCCCTTTGCATTTTGTCCGTTGCACTAAGCAGTCACTATGCACAACAAGTGTCAACGCGCGCCCAAAAATTCTTTTCACGTTTCACGTAAGGTGTCATAGGGGGAAATTACTTTTTTCTGTTGCTAAGAATCTCCCTGTCCTACAGGTATGCTAGATTTTAGGTGTATGATTGACTATGATTATCACATGTGTGAACATTTAGAAATGTATTAAAGGCAAAAATAATAATATGGTCCCTTGCCTGGCGCTTTGGAGGGCCTCGCCAGCCAGGGTACCCAAAAAATAAATAAATAATGTTTTACCCTGCCTCACGCGAGGCCCTCCAAAGCGCGAGGCCCTGTGCCACCGCCCCAGCTAGCCCCCCCTTAAAGCGGCCCTGCCTCTACACCTACGACTTCACTCCCGTCCACCCCAGCAACTCCATCGTAAAGTTTGCAGACGACACCACCGTGGTGGGCTGCATCTCGGGGGGGGGACGAGGCGGCGTACAGGGATGAGGTGGAGCAGCTGGGCAAGCTGTGCAAGGTTAACAACCTGCTGCTGAACCAGTTAAAGACCCAGGAAATCATCGTGGACTTCAGGAGGAAAAAATCTGAGGTCCAGCCCCTGCTCGTCGATGGAGGGAGCGTGGAGAGAGTCTCAACTCTCCGATTCCTGGGGGTGCACATACAGGATGACCTGTCCTGGAAGATCAACACAGCAGCCATCATCAAGAAGACACAACAGCGGCTCTACTTCCTGAGAGTCCTCAGGAAAGACCACATCGGACAGGAGATGCTGGTGACCTTCTACCGCTGCGCAGTGGAGAGCATCCTCACCTACTGCATCTGCGTGTGGTTCTCCAGCTGCACAGCCGCAGAGAGGAATGCGCTACAGTGAGTCGTGAGATCGGCCCAGAAGATCACCGGCGCCCCCCTCCCCTCCCTGGAAGAGCTGTACAACACACGCTGCCTCAGGAAGGCCTCCAAGATCTCCAGAGACCCATCCCACCCTGGGTACGAACACTTTGCTCGGCTGCCCTCGGACAGGCGGTTCAGGACCATGTTCGCAAGGACAAACAGACTGAAGCTCAGCTTCTACCCCAGGGCCATTCAGGCCCTGAACACAGAAAAGACCTAGGTTCTAGGCCCTGGACAATCTAGACAATTTGATGGCAGCTACTAGATTGAAATCAAGTGCAACACTGAAACACAACTGTGAACATTTCAAACCTGCAAACTGCGACACTTTAAATGAATGTGCAATAACACTATGTGCAATATGACAACCCTCGGGTACATAAGGTTCAGAGATAGGAAATGTTAGAATAGGTATAGCATAGCATAGAGTACAGCACAGTGTTTTATTTGTATAGTATAGTATAGTGGATAGTGTGTACATAGCCTAGCGTACATATTTATGTAAACCAGCTCTTTTCCCTTCTTGTTTTTAGTTTTTTTTTCCTAGCACCAGGGGAGCCCCCCCTCCCAAATCTCGTTGTTTGGTACCTGTACTATATCAATGACAATAAAGACCATTCATTCATTCATTCATTAACCAGTCAGTTGTACCTTTTTTGGAAACACGTTTTGAAGCTGAAAGCACAGCAGGGACGGCTTGTGGCGGTAGACATTAATACCATTCAATCTACTTTGGATTTGATTCCATGCATTACAATGAGCCGGTCCTCCGATTGGTACCTCTAGCAGCCTCCACTGAAATGCTGGTATACTAGGTGGGGTAATTGCCCCAATGGGTATACATGCAGTTTCAAAATGGACGACTAGCCCCATATCTGTCTCTGGTCTGGCTCTGTTAGCTAGCTAGCAAGCAAGCTGACTTCAACTGCATATTTATCTTTCTACTCGCTTGGTCCTCTCACACAAGATGGGCACAGATAAGGAATACAACAAATGCATTATACTTCTGCAGAGTAGTATTTTAAGAACAACAAATAACTTTCAACATTTCCTTATATTTCCAAAATTAGTGTTAAATGACCATGGTTTGAGAATGTTTCCAAAGCATACAATAATTTTGCAACCCTATATGAGGACTTGATTCATGGAGAAAGCATAAAGTCTGAAGGATAACCAGAACATACTGAATGCATGCTACTGGATTTTCAAGGTTGTTCCATTACGAACACTTTAAGACTTTGTGATAAGACATGTGTGTAATTCTGATGCGTGGGCACATTAAACGGCACACAATTCATGCTGATGAGGGAATCAAAAATATCTTTGCAGCAGTCAGGATGAAAAAAATGCAGTGTTCCTGATAATCAAGAAGATCATGGGTCACCTTTGCCATTATCATTTCTGAATGCACACAATAACAAATTATCTTTCAGACAAATCACCTGCCATGCTTTAATTTTCCTGTTTATAATTTATTTCCTCCATAATGAGGAAGTGACAAGGTGGGAAAGAGAAACCTGACAATCTTGAAGATGCCTCCCAAAAAAGTAATTAATAACAGGCAAGGCGTATACAAGTGCAGCATATACACATTAACATTTGGATACTCCATTGTCTCTTATACGTTATAGTAATGAGATGGGCTATAAACTAGGATCACTAATCCATCTCTGTCATCCTCACATCCAACAGCTGACATTTCCTTGTTCTATCGACAACATTGCTCATGGGAATTGAACATTTATTGAATATAAAATGGTTATACTGTAAGCATTGGCGTACTTGGATGGCTCTGCTTTTTTGAGCACTCCGTGCCAGGGAGTTATAAACTGCTACACATACATGTATATTACTGTATATGGCGGGGAGCCCATACATCTATCAACCCACCGATAGATAAAGACAGAGCAGAACCAAAGCAGGTGGAGTCTGGTGGCGGTGGGAACAAAACAATAGCAACAGTTTCATAGCCATAGCTAGCACTGACAGAAATCTATGAACATGGGATGACGATTTCCATTGACCAATCAACGGTGTGCAGCGTCACACGCAGCCTGGCAAAAAAGTACCTTTCCCCAACTTTCGCTACCCCTCTCGAACTGGAACTAAAAATGGCACGGTATGCCATTGTACGTACGTATGTACGTATGGCCTGGTACGGCTCGGTTGGCAATGCAGAAAGGAAAAAGAACCGGGTCGGCCCGGGCTGGCCTTGTAGTGGAAAAGCGCCATTAGAGTGTCCTGCCTGAACTAATGTCACTCCTATATGTTGCCCTTGTACACCATGTCCAGATAAACTAATCGCATAACTATTTCAAGCGATCTCTCTCTTACCAGCTTCCAAACACTACTCACAGCATGTGGTACATTAAATACTTTTTCGGTGTGTTAAGTCCCGTGTTGCTAGTCCTCGATCCGAAATCAGTACGTGAAAATAGTACTTTCACTAAATTAGTAAATTAACTGACTCACTAAAATTGCTCTAGTTGTTCCATCCATCACTTCTTAGTGTACTGTAATTCTGAGATACAGCTAATTAAAATGTCTATGATAAACTAATTAGCCTCAGCGGCAGACAATGCATGGGGAAATTCTCTGCTAACCATTCAACTGAACTGATAAGAAAAGTCATCACAGTTTCACAATTCCCTGTCTTTGAAGAAACTACAACTCAGTTATTAATTTTCATTGTCAGTCATTTTCAGAGCAATGACTCAGCATTTAAAGTGCTATTGCTTCTACTTTACTGTGCTCTAAAAAAAAAATATGTAAAATAGGAAAGTTGATATTGTATGCAGGCATGGCTATACTGTATTATTTACCAATTTGATGGAATCTGATGAAAAGGGATCTGCCCTAAATCTCTCCTTCTTATGTCAGCATAATGTACACATGAGGATATTCCTTTTAGTTCAAATGAAATAAGCACACACATATTCGATTAAATACTCCCATTCACTTTGGAAACTTGAGGCAAACAGCTGGAAGAACCAACAAAACACATGTGTGATGACTCACTGGGAGAGTTGCACAGTGTGAGCCACTAAGCAGATACTAATGTGCTAATTTGTCAAAGAGAAGCTCGCAATGAACAATTCTGGGTTACTCTCTCAGTGAACATAGAACCGGAAAGTCTGTATTCAATTGAGTGTAAATGTACCGCATACAGAGTTCAGAAATGCCTGAAACTGTGTATCGAATTGGAATTCATACACATGAATCTTTTCCATTCATTTTTGATGAATCGTTATGGTTGAATATACTGTATACAACAACATGTTGTGGAATGTTGATTTATTTTTGTGTGCAATGTTTTGCAATTTACCAGATACTTTTATCCAAAGCAACGTATAGTGCAGTAATTACACATTGTCCTTGTGTTCACAGGGGGAATCAAATCCCAGCTACACGTTGCCAGAGCCATGCTCTACCAACTGAGTCACACAGAACCACATGAGACCCTACACTGGAGCTGGTCAACCGGCCCGGAAGAGCTGGAGCTGGTTAGCCGGCCTGGTAGAGCTGGAGCTGGGGAACGGTGCGTCCAGGAGGCCGCTGGACGAGCAGCGGAGATCTGCGCTGGGGATGGTGAGTAGCGGGGGAGCGCCGGTGATATTAGCCGGTGATATTAGCCGGTGATATTAGGGATATCAGAGGTCTCCGGTTTGCTGGATTGTTGGGAGGTGAAATCCGTCAATTTAGGGAGTTGGTGCACTTGGCGTCTTGGCTACAGTGGCTGCTTAATTATTAGCGAGTAACGATTGTAAATCCTGTTTATCAGCAGATTAACTTCATGTACTACGCACAACTGAACAATTAAACAGACAGCGCACTGATTTGCTATAAAACAAACAAAAGTAAAACGATAAACAAACTAAGACGTCATACACTGACATGGACGAGACTTGCAACGTAGCGCCATCTTGGTCACACAGCGAGAGGTACTCTAGCTTGAGGTTTGGAGTGGACTACTCCTTTATGTCTGAATATAAAAACTCTATTGCATGCAATTTCCACTTCCACTCTGTAAACATGTTTACAGTCAATAACCCTGGCTAGATGTAAATCATGATATCAGCAGAAAACATGTTTGTAAAACAATATTGCACAATAAACTCTTGAGACCTGAAACGCTTCCATTTCCTTTGTATATTAATTTCACAAGACAGAAACAGTGGCAGAAGATCCTCACATGGATACCCACACCTGCTGAATAAAGAATTAAAGCATTACTGGCTTTTTTTGTTTGGCAGAATGGAAAGCAGCAGAGAAGGGAAAAAATGCTGTTTCAAAATACATCTGTCAGCTGATGGCAGTCAAAATGTTGCACTGCTGTGGAACAGTTAATCACAACAAAACAGCTTGTGGAGTCTAAAATGTGCTGCCTTATACAGTTTACATACTCTATCTCCAATGTCACTGCCTTTTGGCATTTACACCCAGAATCACTGTTAATGTTTGCAATTTTATAAAGCTGATCAAACTATCGCGATTTACATTTACATTTTTGGCATTTAGCAGACGCCTTATTCCAAAGCGACTTACAATCAATACATTTGAATACTAAGCATGTGAATCAGCAATCCACCATTCGTTGCAGGAAGAGTAATCTAGCTCGGGCCCGGGGCCACTGATAGAAGGAAAAACCTTCTCCCTATCGCCTTCTACTAAAACTTCTTTTTTTCTTTTTTTTTTTCTGGAGAAACTGAGAAACAGTACAAGGGGGGCAATAGAAGTTATTAGGGACACAGTAGAGGGGAAAGCGGGTGTCTTTAGGAGACGTAGTGGTGAGGGTCAGAAGATGTCTCAGGAGGAGCAGTTAAGATGTAACCTGAAGAGATGGGTCTTCAGTCTACGACGGAAGATGGGTAGTGACTCAGCCGTTCTGACGGCCGTGGGGTGCTCATTCCACCAGCGGGGAGCCAGTGTTGTGAAGAGACGTGATCGGGCAGCCCGACTGCTGTGTAGAGGAGGTGGGGCCAGTCGGCCAGCCGAGGTGGAGGAGCGGAGTGAGCAGGCAGGGGTTTGGGGGGTTACCATTTCCTTCAGGTAGGCAGGGGCTGTCCCTTTAGCTGCCTGGTATGCAAGCACCAGGGTCTTGAATCTGATGCGAGCTGCTATCGGGAGCCAGTGCAGGGTGCGAAGGAGAGGGGTGACATGCAAGTATTTGGGGAGGTTGAATACCAGCCGGGCAGCAGCATTCTGGATGAGCTGCAGAGGTCTAATGGCTGAAGCGGGGAGCCCAGCCAGGAGTACATTGCAGTAATCCAGGCGGGAGATGACCAGTGCCTGGGTCAAGAGTTGCGCTGCCTCTCTGGTAAGGAATGGTCGTATCCTTCTGATGTTGTAGAGGAAGAATCTGCAGGAGCGAGCCGTTGCTGCAATGTTCTCCGCACAGGATAGTCGGTTATCCAGGATCACTCCAAGGTTCTTGGCTGTCAGGGAGGGGGTTACAGTAGAGTTCTCCACTGTGATGGAGAAGTCTTGGAGAGGGCAGGCTTTCCCGGGGATGAAGAGGAGCTCGGTCTTGTTAAGATTGAGCTTGAGATGGTGGTCAGCCATCCAAGTTGAAATGTCAGCGAGACATGCTGAGATACGGGTTGCCACGTGTACATCAGACGGGGGGAAGGACAGGAAGAGTTGAGTGTCGTCTGCGTAGCTGTGGTAGGAGAGCCCATGTGAAGAGATTACCGAGCCAAGAGACTTGGTGTAGAGGGAGAAAAGTAGGGGCCCTAGGACAGAACCCTGGGGTACTCCAGTGGAAAGGGTTCGTGGAGAAGACAGCGATTCTCTCCAGGTCACCTGGTAGGAGCGGCCCGCCAGGTAGGAAGAAAACCAGGAGTGTGCGGTGCCAGAGATGCCCAGGTCTGAGAGGATGGAGAGAAGGATCTGGTGATTGACTGTGTCGAAGGCAGCAGACAGGTCAAGGAGAATGAGAACAGAGGAGAGGGAGGGAGGGATTTGATGGTTAATTCCCTGCCAACAGTTACCGCTGCTTGAACCTGTGCTGTTCAATTACTATTCCATTCTGTCATTATTTAAGGTGGGATAAAAGTCAATAGGACTAAAGTAAGTGCCATATAGCACTTTCATTGTAGAATAATATTAATGGTAGAGGACATGGGAATATCATACTGTACGTCATCATGTAAGACTGAAATAATGGGTTTCATTAGGTGTAAGGTCAAAAAGAAAATGATAACCACAAAACAATATAAATAACTGCTTTCTCAAAGTCCGGACCGAACAGAAAGTCAGTACCGAACCAGCCTATACCTCGTGTTATGAATACAATACGTCATGAAGTGTAACGTTTTCTATTTTGAAATACATTTCCTACTGATCAATAAATTGTTAGTGACATTGAATATACAGGGAAGCTGGATATCATTCACAGCGATCCTGTCCCCAGGTGAATGTGGTTTTAATGTGGCTTATATCCCTAATCGTTGACATTGTTGCCATGGCGACATTAATTGCTGGAGAAAGTGTCATGTGTTGTTACTGCCAAATTCATGCATTAACATTACTCCAGAGAAGGAGAAGCACAGAGGACCACTATTGTGTTTTCCATTTATTATATACCAAGTATATTTATTATAGGCTATACCAAGTATTTATACAGTTTATCAGTAATGTAGGTTTTCTATTGTAAGTATTCTGTTATATATTTGTAAAATTCGGGCCCCACAGTGTATGCTTAGAACAATTCTGGCCCTTGGATAAATGTAATTGGTGACCCCTGCTCTACAGGTTAAAACGATCCCAAGCACAACTACAAGACAGTGCAATCAGAAAAAGGCTCTCCATCAGTAACAACATCGGTAAAATCAAATTTTGCAACTTCTCTATCACATCTTAAATACTGGAAATACTACTAACGACGTGTCGACTCTCATCGCAGTTTGTTATGTGTTGACACTGTGTCGTGGCATCGTTGTTGCTGGACAACGTCAGAATTTGCACAGTGTTCCCCAGAATGTCTGGTGGGGACCACATACACAAAGGATGAGAGACTGTTATAATCAGCAACGTGGAAACTCATTTATTCACAGTAAACTGAGGTGAGCACTTTCCTTCAGGAGTGCCATACAAGCTTCAAATTAAGGTCCTTAGCGGTGGTTGGATCCACCGGCTGTCCCACCCTCGGTGTGGGGCTGGGCTGGTGATCTCAGCATGGTCTCTCCACTGTGTCTGTTGTGTCCCTCGCAGCTAAAGTTGCGGGGGACAAACAAACAACAGTAAGAGTATATATGGAGAGACAATTAGTCACACTCACATGTTTGGGAACAAGCACTTTCCTTTAGTTGTGCTATTAGAGAGATTTGTATGGATTTCTTGCCTTTTACTCATCGTCAGGTAGACTGGTTGTAGCTTCAGGGAGCTGCTCTGCTGTGGAGAGAAGGTAACTCAAGGCCGTTGTCAAGGGGAACAACAGACAACATATGAAACATGATACAGGCCAAGGAGGGCAAAACCTTTTTTCTTTGAAGGAAATGAGGGAGACATCTCACTATGGGATATGTAATGTACCCTTGTGTACCCTATTCGTTGAAGTTTGTGAATGAATTACTCCTGGAACCGGGAGTGTTTTGCATGGCTGACCCCAACCCAGTCACCTTTTTTAAAGACTACTGCAATTTCATTCTGTGAAACACCTCTTCACAAGCTTGTAAAAGAGGGGCAATCTGGTGAGATGTCTCCCACATCTCCTTCAGAGAAGATGGGTACATACCGTAACCTAAATGTTTCTTTCATTCAATTCGATCTCATTATGGTACAATTGTAAAATTACTCGACTGCCTAAGACTGTAAAGAAAACCTGATAGAGTACATGGAATTGTACCTGGTCCATCCTACTCCCGGACTGTATGAAGAAGAGGAAGGTGCAGTAACATCCTGGCGGTAAAATCTCATGAAAGTGAGAGAGGGAGCCAAACTGTCTGCAGAGAGTATTCAGACATGTATCCTCCAGAGAAGAAGTGGCGGGGATGGAAGGAAAACAGTTCAGTAGCATGACTACTGTGTGTCATAGAAATAACATGGGAACAAACACAGCATTAGGACGTCACCCTGCTAAGGGGCCTCCATGCACCATTAAATCTGCTTCCGAATTTAGTCTGCCTGTACTGAGACAGATGGTTGTTGCTCCAAAGTGGCGAGTGCCATTGTCTCAGGCTGAATAAATTCGTTGGGTATTCAATACAGGCAAAATTGAAGATAAGGTTAAGTTATACAAGCAACAATCAATTCAAATGTGACAGCAGCTGGTGAAACTGGGAACAAGCCGGCAGCCGATTTAATGTTTATACTTTTATTCAGAAAAATGTAAATCCATTTCAGTGTTGTTGAAAATCAATTACACACTCGCTAATGAACTAACACAGCTTGTTTTGTGAGCCTGCTAACAATGTAAAGTAGTGTTATAGTTAACTAGGTAGTAGTGGGGGTTGCATTGCATTGCAATGTTTTCTTGACTAGTGAGTGTGTCATTGATTTTCATCAACATTGATATTTATTTAAATTGTTCAGAATAAAAGTCTGAACATTTTGATTGGTTAGCAACTTGTTCCCGGTTTCACCAGCGGCTGTCATGAATTTGAAAACAGCAGTTGTGCATTCTTATCACATGCATAAATAACTTATGCTGGTGGGCCATTGGAAATGTCTAGAACGTGGAGTTCTCAATTGTAAAGGAGAAGTCTTGGAGTCTTCCAAGGAAGGAAGAGCAGCTCAGTCTTGTCAAGATTGAGCTTTGAGGTGGTGAGCAGACATCCAGGCAGAGATCTGCAAGACACTTGTCACCACCTGTTCGTCAGAGGGGGTAAAGAGAATGGCGTATGGAGGACGTCTGTGACAGCAAAGCAGAGCAGTTTCAGTAGAACACTTGAAGGCAGATTGTTCCGAAAGAGAAAGTACAAACAGCACATTCATGAGTTTTATATATGAAGGAAAGTAGGAATACCACTGTCATTTTGGACATGTATTGAAGAAGTTCTTGAGAATAGGTTTGACTCTGGCTGTCTTAAAGGCAGCTAGGACAGAGCCAGTGGTCAGGGAGGAACTGATTTAGGGTGGTAAAGAAACAAAGGAGGTTGTTCGAAATGGATTGGAGGGGATGGGGATCGTGAGGGCAGGTGGTTGCAAATTTGATGAGACAAGTTTTAGGACATCATCCGGGGAGAGAGGGAAAATAATAGATGATAAACCAGAGACTGAGTGTTGCCTAGTGGGCGAGGGAGAAGTGGTATTAGTGATAGCAAGAGGTTGAGAGAAATAGCTGCTAATGTCATCAACCTTTTTTTACAAAGTAGGTCACAAAGTCATCTGTACAGAGGGAGGAGGAGGTGAAAAAGGGTTGAGGAGTGAGGAACATGTGGAAAACAGTTTGCTTGGGTCAGAGGCAATTCTAGATTGCATTTTAGAATGGTAGAAAGAAGCACAGAAAAAATGAGAAATTAAGGAGGAGAGGTTGGATTGTCAGCATGGTTAGCTTTCCACATTTACTTCAGCCCTGTACTATTAGCATGGAGGGGATTCAGACAGCCACGGTGCGGGTGGAAAGATCATGCTGTCCTAGTGATGAGTGAACAGAGATAGTCAAACAATATGGAGAGGGTGGATAGGAGGTTAGGATGACCGCAGCATCAGTAGACAGAAGGGATAAGGATTCAGTAGAGGCTAGGGAGGATAGAATAGATGCATGGTGGGTAGAATTTGAGTGGGAGGGGATGGATTGGAGGGCAAGGGAGAAGCATACAAAGTGATAGAAAATAGAAGGGGTAACAGTAAGGTTGGAGGTGGAGCAGGATCCGCCAGGGGGTGGGGGGGCAATGGATAACAACTGTTATGTTCTAGGCTCCTTTAAGAGCCTACGTCGTTGTGTGCGCCTGGTCGCACTCTTGTTGTTATAACGAGTTCTAACCACTAAAGATGTAAACCAAACGTAGCACCTCTCTGTCCTTATTCTACAGTATATTATAGAAGCTAAGACACTACAAATGGCGACGAGGATACTTGCTCACTGTGTGCGAGACAGTTAGGCTACTACTATATGTCTGATTCCGACGGTGAAAGGTTTGTAGTATATTTGTACTTAAAACACACATGGTGTGGGCCTGGTCTACTGAAGATGGGGGTTGTATGACGACCATGCTCAGGACACTGACTGTCCTTCTATGGTCAGCTGAGGAATGAATTCCTGGAATGACTTTAGGCCATAGTGACATCACAGGTGACTGCCCCTTTTTCACATCTTGACCATCTCTACAGTGAAGGTGATAGGCCATTGCCTGTGACTGTATTTGCATATTGTGTATAAATAAGGGTGTGGGGCCCAAGGGGGGTTCTCTTAACCACCCCAGCCCAGCACAGCAGATCACCAGCCCAGACCAGGCTCCAGCTGTTGGTATATGTATACTTTGTTTTGTACTTTAATTTAATCGTCTTAAACTCAATAACTGTTCTTTGATTCATAACCAATAAGGTAATACACAACAGGTTTCAAGAGGCGTCGGCGGCTGAAACGGTAGAGCCCGAAGTTAACGAGGCCCGGAGACTCGCAGGCAAGATGGCACAAGATATATCAAGACATATTCCGGAGAGAAACTGAGCCCAAAGGGGATGTTAGATGTGCAGGTCCGATATGGGGAGAAAACCCAGAAATTGCAACTATATGTAGTACAAGGAACAGGCCCCCCTCTATTTGGCAGAGACTGTCTGACTCAGATTAAGCTGAACTGGGCTGAGTTGAAGATGCTGGAAACAACAAAAAACACGGACACTCACAAAAGGCTAGAGCACTTATTGAAGAAATACGAGGCAGTGTTCCATAGTCAGGGGGGGACCGCGAAGGATTTTGAGGCCAAACTGGTTCTAAAGACACAACACCCACTGTTATGTATGTGGGACTGCACCTTTAAGAGACACCGGAAGTTAGTGGAGTTACCCCCGGTTGACACGTGTTGTTGGTGTGCAAGATGGCGATGTGAGGAGATAATAAAGTGATGACTGTTACCCAAGGTGCGGACAGTTATTAATCATAACATTGGCGACGAGGATTATGGATTCTCTACTCTCACCTCTTCCCCCGTTCCTCGCCCTGCCGGGCGATCCACCGGTCCCGTGGATTCGCTGGTGTGAGTCCTTCGAAACATTCTTAGTAGCCGCCGGGTTGGCCGGTGCTAGTGACCAACGAAGAAAAGCCCTGCTGATTCACTCACTGGGCAGCGAGGGACAGCGGATTTTTCGGACTCTCGGACCCGCTCCGAGATACGCGGACTGTGTGACACTGCTCAATGGACATTTTGCTGCTCCACAGAATGTAATGCTCCGGCGGATAATGTTTCGCCAACGTCGGCAGCAGACGGGTGAGTCTATCCACCATTACGTGGCTGATCTGAGGGGACAAGCCAGCCTCTGTAAATTCGGGGTGCTGGAAGACGAACTGATACGGGATCAGCTGGCTGAACACACTAATAACTCAAAGCTCAGAGACAAGTTGTTAATGATGCCAGACGACCTAACTTTAGCTAAAGCTGTGGATTTAGCATTCCAGCTCGAGTCAGCAGCAGCCTTGAAGTCACAGCTAGCGCCCACCTCCAGCTCTTTTCCCCCCAGACCCATGCTACTCACTCAAATGGTGGCACCGCCCACGGAGCCTTCCGAGTCCGGTTTCCCAGAGGACGGCCTCGATGTGAACTTTGCTGCACGCCAGGGTACGACAACACGCCGGGCCTGTGGTAATTGTGGCTCATCATCACACCAAAGCCGAGCCCCAAACTGCCCTGCCAAGGGGCAGCAGTGTCAGCGCTGTGGCAGGCAGAACCATTTTGCCCGGGTCTGCCGCTCTACCCCCACAACAGACAGTCCACGGCCACAAGGTACACCGGGACGGCCCACACAGACGACCATCCATTCAGTGACTGCCACCCCCCGACCGGCTAAGTGGTGCACTGTTGAGCTGGATGGGGTTCGCCTCCCACTGCTGGTGGATACGGGGGCCTCCAGGTCGCTCATGAACGCTGCCACGGTACGGCGGCTCTTTCCACTCCGAACGCTCACTGCCAACGCAGAGGACCTATATGGCTATGGGCACTCCAAAATAGACATGGTGGGCACAATCGCCTTCACTGTGCGTTACGGGACTAAGGCCCTCCCCTCATTCACCTTTCAGGTGTCTCACCAGGGTTCTAACCTCATGGGTTTTGATTTGTTTTGCGAGCTGGGTTTCACCCTCATGGACAATGTTGGATCCGCCATCTTGTCTGTCGGCTCGCCGTGGGAACAACGCTGGCCTGCTCTATTCAGCGGTTTGGGCTGCCTCACCGCCTTCAACCACCAGCCCCTCCTCAAGCCCGAGGTGCATCCGGTGATACAGCCCATACGCCGCCTGCCCCTCGCCCTACGCGACGACGTCACCGCCGAGCTCCAGAAACTCTCGGATGCGGGCATCATCGAGCGTGTCGATGCCTCCCCCTGGATTTCGAACCTGGTGGTGGTAAAGAAAAAGTCAGGGGGCCTGCGTCCGTGCATCGATCTCAGGTCAGTCAACAAGGCAGTGATCCCGGACAGGTACCCGCTGCCCACGGTGGAGGAGCTGGCTGCACATTTCTACGGCTCCTCTGTGTTCTCGAAACTCGACCTTCGCCAAGGCTACCTACAGGTTCCGCTGCACCCCGACAGCCGCAACCTAACAGCTTTCGTGACGCATGGCGGGGTGTTCCGCTACACCCGCATGCCCTTCGGTCTCAGCTCAGCCCCCAGCTGTTTCCAGAAGATCATGACCACCATCTTCGCCGGCATCCCGGGCGTGGTCATCTTCCTGGACGACATAGTGGTCCATGGTGCGACACCGGACGTCCATGACGAGCGCCTGGCGAGGGTGTTGGACGTCCTCGCCAGCCACAACCTCACGCTAAATGGGGAAAAGTGCACCTTCGCCACTCCGGTCATCGAGTTCGTGGGGTTCCGCCTGACCGCCGACGGACTCAGCCCGCTACACTCTAACGTAGAGGCTGTGCTGCGCCTGCCGGAGCCGTCCTGCCCAGCTCAGCTGGCTTCGTTTCTTGGGATGACGGCCTACTACCTGCGTTTCCTTCCCCGATACTCCATGACCACCTCCCCACTGCGTGAACTATTGAAACAGGACGCGGTCTGGGAGTGGACCCCGGCCTGCTCTGCTGCTATTCACCAACTGAAGAAGCAGCTGACCTCGCCGCCGGTGCTGGCATTCTTTGACCTGGCGAGCCCCACACTCGTGACGTGTGATGCATCCACGTGCGATCGGGGCGGTGCTGTCCCAGATCCAGGGGGGCACGGAACGCCCGGTGGCATTCGCCTCTCGGTCCCTCAACACAGCTGAACAAAAGTACTCGGTGGGGGAGCGGGAGGCGCTAGCCTGCGTCTGGGCGTGCGAGCGGTGGCATATGTATGTGTACGGGCGACACTTTACATTGCGAACTGACCACCAGGCTCTCACGGCCCTGCTCGCTACTTCAGGTTCGGGCCACAAGCCGCTGAGGATCTACCGCTGGTCGGAGAGGCTTCAACCGTATGATTTCACCACACTGTTTACCCCCGGCAGGGAAAATGTAGTGGCTGACCTGCTCTCCCGAGCCACCCCCGTCCCAGCACTCGGCGGCCCCAACCCCGGCCCGTTGCCCAACAAGGGCCCAGACGAGATGGAGTCAGAGCTCGTGCTCATGCTTCACGCCCCACTCCAGGCCACGGTATCCCTGGAGGACCTTCAGCGCGCGTCGACAGAGGACCCCACGCTCTCCCATCTCCGCACTTACATCCGGGAGGGTTGGCCCACGAAAGTGCCGGAGGAGCTGGCGCCTTTTCATCGGGTCAGGAATGAACTGACCTGCTGGAACGGTGTCTGTGTGGCCCGGGGGCTCCGCACGTTCATCCCCAGCGACCTCAGGGCGCGCGTCCTCGCCATGGCGCACGAGGGCCACCTGGGCATTGTAAAGGTGAAGCAGCGCTGCAGGGATTTGGTGTGGTGGCCGGGCATAGACCGTGATATCGAGATGATGGTGAAGGAGTGCACGGCCTGCCTGGTCAGTGGGAAGACGGGCCCGCCACCCTCACCACCCCTACAGCCCTTGCAGTGGCCACCCACGCCTTGGGAGCACATCCAGCTGGACATATGTGGCGAACTTCATGGCGTCCCACACCACCAACGTTTCCTCCTAGTGGCCTACGACCTCCACTCAAAGTGGCCAGAGGTGGTCGCCACGGGGTCCGTAACAGCTCGGGTGGTCACTGACTTCCTCTCCTCTCTGTTTGCTCGGTGGGGCAATCCAAACGCCATCACAACGGATAATGGCCCACAGTTTGTCTCAGCGGAGTTTGCCGTCTTCGTGGAGGAAAGGGGGATCAACCACATACGTACGGCGTTCTACCACCCGGAGGCAAATGGGGGGGTCGAGCGTTTTAACCAGACTCTGAAGAATGGGGTCAGAGCACACCTGGCAGATGGCCTGCCGTTCTCAGCCGCGCTGCTCCGCACCCTGCTTCACTACAGAGCAACGCCGCACTCAACTACCGGCAGCTCCCCAGCACTCCTGATGATGGGCCGTGAGCTGCAGCTTCCTCTCAATCGGCTGCGGGCCCCAGCGGTCGCCACGCCAGCAGCAGCACCCTGCCAGAGCGCCAGGGTCGCAGACGCACAGTGGCGGATGAAGCAGCGGTTCGATAGGAGACGGAGGGTGAGAATACCTCCCTTCACAGAGGGGGACTGGGTCAGGATTCGCCGCCCTAACCGGGACCACAAGCTGCTCTCGTTCTGGTCTGCGCCGATGAAGGTCACCGCTCAGCTGGGCCCAGCCTCGTTTCGCCTGGACGACGGATCACGGTGGCACGCAAGCCGGCTTCGGAAGGTGGCATCGCCTCCCATCATAGACCCAGAACAACCGCAGGGTCCAGCTGAGTTCCCACCTGAACTGGTGGAGGCCGGGGTTCGCCCAGAGGCTCGTCCGGCCCGTGCCCGGGTCAGACCAGCACACCTGAGAGACTATACCGTGGACTGGTGAACCCAAGGGTAGGGTTTAGGGCATAGCCTGTTCAGTGGCAGAATAACCCACATGGCTATGCTGGTGACTGGCAGTCTACCCAGTTCATCAAGTTTAAAAAAAAGAAAAAAAAAGTTTGATAATTATAAAGTTGTGTTATTCATTGTGTTCTTCTGGTTCCTGTGGGGGGGGGTAAATGTTATGTATGTGGGACTGCACCTTTAAGAGACACCGGAAGTTAGTGGAGTTACCCCCGGTTGACACGTGTTGTTGGTGTGCAAGATGGCGATGTGAGGAGATAATAAAGTGATGACTGTTACCCAAGGTGCGGACAGTTATTAATCATAACACCCACGTTCTGTAAGGCCAGACAGGTACCGTTCTCCCTACGCCCAAAGGTTGGAGCGGAAATAGATCGCTTGCTGGATGCAGGTATCCTGTCAAAGGTTGACAGAAGTGATTGGGCCACCCCTGTGGTGCCTATCATAAAGAAAGATGGCTCTGTCAGGCTGTGTGGTGACTTTAAGGTCTCTGTGAATCCCAAGCTGCAGGTAGATCAGTATCCCCTGCCCCGTATAGATGACATATTTGCAGCTATGGCTGGGGGGAAACATCTTAGCAAAATAGACTTGAAACAAGCTTACCTACAGCTATCTGTTGAGGAGACATCCAGACCGTACTTGACCATAAACACACACAAGGGCTTGTATAGATATAACAGGCTTGTATTTGGTATTGCATCAGGCCCGGCCATTTGGCAACGCACTATGGATCAGATCCTTCAGGGTATCCCAGGGACCCAATGCCTGTTGGATGACATGATCATCACTGGACAAACAGATGAGGAGCATCTGACCAACTTGGGGAATGTCCTCAGACAGCTAGAGGAGTATGGACTACAGGCTAATTCGCAAAAGTGTGAGTTCTTCAAGGATAGAATCGTTTTCTGTGGACATGAAATCGACAGCAGTGGACTGCACAAAACACAAGACAAGGTAGACGCTGTGGTTGGGGCACCGCAGCCACAGAATGTGACACAGCTAAGATCATTCACAGGGCTGATAAACTATTATCGGCGCTTTCTTCCCAACCTCTCCTCAGTACTGCAGCCCCTCAACCAGCTGCTGGAGAAGAACAGAAAGTGGATGTGGACAGAACAATGTGAGAAGGCCTTCAGAGAAGCAAAACAGCTCATCACATCTGAACTGGTACTGACACACTATGACCCGGAACTCCCAGTGAAACTGGCATGTGATGCCTCTCCCTTTGGTCTAGGGCAGTGGTTCTCAAAGTGTGGGGCGCGCCCCCGGAAGGGGGCGCAATAGCAATACTGGTGGGGCGCGAGAGACTGGGGAGGTCAACAATTAACACTCAGGTGAACTCTTTGACTTGTTCTAGTTGTAGCTTCATAATCTTCGTAATGGAGTCATTTCTGACAGGGACAGCGAAAACAAAAACGGAAAATGCGACAAACATGGTTAAAAAAAAAAATGTTCGAAAGTATGACGAGGCTTACCTTGCAATGGGCTTCACTGTGAATGTGGTGGGGGGTGAGGAGAGACCATTGTGCGTGCTATGTCTCAGAACATTAGCAGCAGACAGCCTGAAGCCAAACAAGTTAAAAAGGCACCTTGAGACAACACACCCCAATGATGCAAAGAAGCCACTGGCCTTCTTTAAAAGAAAACTTACAGAGTACAGAAAGCAAGAAACTCATATGACAAAAGCGGCATCCGTAAGTACCAAAGCGCAAATAGCGTCATTCAAGGTTGCATACAGAATTGCGAAGTGCAAGAAACCGCACACCATAGCTGAGGAGCTCATACTCCCAGCTGCACTGGATATGGTGTCAACTTTGATTGATGAGACAACCGCTGCAAAATTGAAGACCATTCCCCTGTCCAACGACACCATTGCAAGACGCATAGGTGAGATGTCAGAGGACCTTGAGGAACAACTCGCAGAGAAACTACACAAACGTTTTGCATTGCAAGTTGATGAGGCTACTGACAGTAATAAGGACTGCTTGTTTATTTCTTATGTCCGCTATGTAGATTCGGAGTCAATGAATGAAGACTTGCTGTTTTGCAAGCATGTGACAGGGAGAGCGACAGCTAATGAGCTATTTGGGATTCTTGACACTTACCTGACAGAACACGGACTGAAATGGGAGAACTGTGTGGGGTTTTGCTCAGATGGTGCGCAGACAATGGCCGGGAAAAGGAAGGGACTGCAGGCGCTAATAAATCGCGTCGCACCAAACGCGCAATGGACACAATGGGCCCTATTATGCACTTCATCAATAAGACGAGGCGGTAGATCTAAACTTAAGACGTGGAGGCGTGGTCAAGGCCACTTTGCTATTATGCGTGCTGCAGTGGGCGCCTAAAAGCCGGCGCTAAGCAAAGAAATTAGTCATGGGTGTGTTTTGGGCGTCTTCTCAATCAACCCAATCAGCGTGCCAGGTGCCATTCCCTTTAAGAACCGGCTGCGTTGAGTCATTAGCGCTATGCTATTATGGAAGTCCTGAGAAGGAGGTCAGCGCGCTTCTCTGCCTCTCCCTTCTGAAATAAAGCATTTATACTGTGACCGTAATTGACGTCAGGGCAGGCGCCTTGATGAAGGAAATACTGATCCTTTTCAGAACCTGACCACGTGTGTAATAAGCAGTGATTGTGATGCCACCACAGTGATCCCCTGCCTGAAGCAACACATCTCTTCCCTGGGAGCATTGTTCCAGAAATACTTCCCACACAACACTGCTGAGTATGACTGGGTGGTGGATCCATTCAATGCAGCAGGTTGGTAGGCAATTTTGATGACTAAATATAACTGTGAATATTTTGTGCTGTAGGCCTATATTTTATTAATGTTGTATGTATGTTACTAACTAACTACCTGGAATGGATTGTTGTACAATTTAATCGTGTTGTGTTTAATATGCAATTAATTACAAATAAGGTATCTCTATCCGTAGCACCTGCTGATTTCAGCTCTGCTGAAGAGGACCAACTCATCGAGCTGACCTCTGAGTCCACCCTGAGGCTGAGGTTCAATGGTCAGACACTGAGTGAATTCTGGCTTGGTGTGGAGAAGGAGTATCCACTCATAGGGCAGAGGGCTGTCAGCATCCTTCTTCCCTTCGCCACATCCTATCTCTGTGAGGCTGGCTTTTCAGCTGTTGCTTCACTGAAAACAAAGTACAGATCTAGGCTCAACATTGAGCAGGACTTGAGAGTGGCAGTGTCAGGCCTGCTACCCCGTTTTGAAAAGATCTGCAGTGCCAAACAGGCTCATTGCAGCCACTAATGCTGTAATGTTATGATGTTCTTGATTGTTAGTGTTCATTTTCTTGAGAATTGTAATTGAAAAATATTGTTATTGTGTTGATTTAGTATATTGTGTTATTTGTATTTTTAGGTTTTTTGTTGGGAGACAGTGTTATGTGGTTCAGTTCAATAAATGTAAAATTGCCCCATGTTGTGACAGTTTTTGGGGGGTGAGGTGGGGCTCACACATTTTTTGCCCTCCCAAGGGGGGCTTGACATAAAAAGTTTGAGAACCACTGGTCTAGGGGCAGTGCTGTCACATGTTCTACAGGATGGATCAGAGAGGCCAGTGGCCTTTGCTTCAAGGGCATTGAATAGTGCAGAGAAGAACTATTCACAGATTGACAAGGAGGCATTGGCACTTGTCTGGGGAGTAAAGAAATTCCACACATACCTGTATGGCAGACATTTTACTCTAGTGACAGACCACCAGCCATTATTGTCCATATTTAGCCCACAGAAAGGTATTCCAGCAATGACTGCAGCCAGACTGCAGCGTTATGCACTCTTCCTATCTGGGCATAGGTATGACATTGAGTATAAACAGACGACCCAGCACACCAATGCTGATGGACTATCGAGACTGCCTTTGGCCACTGGAGTAGACGAGTCCAGGATGGACGCAGTGGAGGTTTTTCATGCCTCACAGCTGGAAGCCTTGCCGCTGACCAGCTCAGTGGTGAAACGGGAGACAAGACGAGACTCAATCTTATCTGAGGTGTACCAATATGCCATGTCCGGATGGCCTGCCACGGGCCACAAGGACCTTGCACCATACCTGCAGAGAAAAGATGAGATAACTACGCACCAGGGATGCTTGTTGTGGGGCATGAGAGTGATTGTACCCAGTAAATGCCAGAGCCAGGTTTTGCAGCAAATTCATGAAGGCCACGTAGGGACAGTAAAAATGAAAATGCTGGCCCGTAGCCACTTCTGGTGGCCCGGAGTGGATGAACAACTAGAAACGATGACAAACTGTACTGGGTGCTTAGAGAACCGCCACATGCCAGCACCAGTCCCTGTCCATCCATGGGAGTGGCCTACAGAGCCCTAGCAGATAATACATGTGGATTATGTGGGACCTTCTGAGAAACACATGTTCTTGGTTATCGTTGATGCACACTCCAAATGGCCAGAGGTTTTTTGCACGGGAACTCAGACTTCAACCCAGACCATTGAGTGTTTGAGAACAACATTCGCTCGTTTTGGGCTTCCCCTTCAGTTAGTCAGTGACAACGCACAAACGTTTGCCTGTGAAGAATTTGCACAATTCATGGCGGTAAACGGGATCAAACACACAACCTCAGCTCCATTCCACCCAGCCACAAATGGGTTAGCAGAGAGGTTTGTACAGACCCTCAAACAGGGACTCAGAGCATCCAGACAGGATGGAGGAACGCTGCAGACTAGACTGGCCCGGTTCTTGTCAGCATACCAGAACACGCCACATGCCACCACAAGTGAAAGCCCAGTGGTCTTGATGTTTGGGCGCACTCTGCGCACACGCCTAGATCTCATGAAGCCAAACAGACGCGATGAAGTCTTGAACAAACAGGCAAGGATGCTGCATGGCGGACGGGAGCGTCAAATCGCTACAGGACAGGAAGTCATGGTGAGAGACTATCGGCGGGGTGGGAAGTGGGCATGTGGGATAGTGCAAGCACAGACAGGCCCCCGAAGCTATGAAGTACAGGTGGGACCAAGCATGGTGTGGCGACGGCACATTGATCAGATGCATTCGACTGGAGAACAAACAGCACCGACAAAAACACCTGTACAGCCAACAATGGAGCAGGGACACTGCAGAACTACAGAGAAGGCGGACACAGCACAGCCGATGGGCATCCAAGAAGATACGGATGTAGGCGATGGAGATTCAGGGCATGAGACAAGGATAAGAGACGGTTCAGAGACTGTGGTACAGCCACCACAGGAGCCACCAGCGGCCTACAAGCGATATCCAGAGAGAGTACGCAACCCACCAGAAAGACTGGACTTATAAAGCCCTAAATAAAGAGGCCCTTGACTAGTTATGTTCAAGTAAAGAGGCCCTGGACTAGTTAGGTCAACCTAGTTATGTTAAAGAGAATGTGCAGAATGTATTGTGTTTTGTTATTTGTCTAGATACAACTTAAATTGTAGAAGGGAGGAGTGTTATGTTCTAGGCTCCTTTAAGAGCCTACGTCATTGTGTGCGCCTGGTCGCACTCTTGTTGTTATACCGAGTTCTAACCACTAAAGCTGTAAACCAAACGTAGCACCTCTCTGTCTTTATTCTACAGTATATTATAGAAGCTACAACAACAATGTGAAACAGTATGGAATTCAATAAGGATGTGATTTATTGTGATTATTTATTTTACATTAAAAAATGCAGACAAATATGCGTATGAATGTAAGCCTGGCTGCCCTGATTGCCTATCATCGGTTCAGTTTATGTGGGTTAAGCCCCTCTCCACCACATCGTAGACATGAGTGATACAGAGTCAGTGGGCTGGAACTCCCTCCCGTGGAGACCTTGACTGAGTAGCTCGACCCCAAGGGCACAAGGTCCCTCCTTCTCCACCATGGCCATCCTACAACAGAATATACAGAGCTGCTGCCCGGGCGACGCCCTCCATCAACTTCAATGTTTGTTGCTGTCCTGTTGTTTACTTTGCCTACTGTATGTTGTATGTATCGTCTCTGTTGCACTTGAAGCATGAAAGTACCATGCCCAAGACAAGTTTCCCCTCGGGGACAATAAAGTATAATCAATCAATCAATCAATCAACTCCAAGAGGCCTCCTCTCTGTCTACTTGGCAGTGTAGGCTAAGGAGGCTTTGTGAGAAATTGATGGAGCTCTGCCTCCTTGCCGACCACTCAACCAGTGCTGAGGCTACTGGCAGAGTGATGGGGCATGTGATGGTTAGCCAGAGATCTCTCTGGCTCGACAAAACTAAATCATTGGAGAAGGAGAAGATACGTATCCTTGACGATTGGTGCTGGGACCTCCCTCGACCGTGTAGTGGCGCGTACACGGAGTCACTTCCTGGGTCCTACAGACCAAGGGTACTGATTACAGTTTGTGGGCCCTGTTTTTGTGCACAAGGGAACACGGCGCAAGTCCTCAGCAACTGAATATAGCCCTTGTTTGACAAGGGAGCTGTCCGTGCGGTGCCAAGGGATTTCGAGGGAGGCTTCTACAGCCTTTATTGGCAGGTCCCCAAGGAAGGGGGGGATAAATGGTGCAGTTTGTCCTGCATGCAGGCGATCCAGGGCATGGCTTAAGAATATCTAACCTCACCATTCGGTCTGTCTCTGGCCCCACAGATGATCACAAAGTGCTCTCTGAAAGTGTTCTCTGAAACCCTACATGCTTGTAGAATAGAGCTCGGGGCAGCTGAGAGGAAATGGAGAAAAAACGGCAGATGACATAAACCTTTATCACTACCATTCCAAAATACATTATTCTGCCTCTAATCCTAGGAAACTGTTCTCCATATTCTCCACACTCCTCAACCCACTTCCTCCTTCCTCTCTGTTTGCCGATGACTTTAAAAAAAAATGATTGATGACATTAGCAGCACCTTTTCTCCTCCTCCTACCAACACTGCTAACACCCCTTCCAGACTCTCTGCACTACACTCGGTCTCTGGCTTATCATCTTTTTCCCTGCTCTCCGGTGATGAGATTCTCACACTGATCACATCTAAGCGGGCAACCACCAACCAGGATTTGTCCTCGCTGCCTTCAAGATAGCCAGAGTCAAGCCTCTCCTCAAGAAACCAACCCTTGACCCATCCTCTGTCAACTACTGACCGGTATCCCTTCTCTCCTTCCTTTCCAAAACCATTTAACGTGCTGCATCTAAACAACTGACTGACTATCTCCATAAGATGTAACCCCTGGACCCCCACCAATCCGGCTTCAAGGTTGGGCACTCCACTGAGACTGCTCTCCTTGTTATCACAGAGGCCCTCCACTCTGCTCAAGCTTCCTCCCTCTCCTCTGTTCTCATTCTCCTGGACCTGTCTGCTGCCTTCGAAACAGTCAACCACCAGATCCTTCTCTCCATCCTTTCAGAACTGGGCATCTCTGGCACCGCACACTCCTGGTTTGCTTCCTACCTGGTGGGTCACTCCTACCAGGTGACTTGGAGAGAATCGTTGTCTTCTCCACGAACCCTCACCACTGGGGTACCCCAGGGCTCTGTCCTAGGGCCCCTACTGTTCTCCCTCTATACCAAGTCTCTTGGCTCGGTAATCTCCTCACAAAGGTTCTCCTACCACAGCTACGCAGATGACACTCAACTCTTCCTGTCCTTCCAAGGGAATGATGACTCCACTCAGAAGTTGTCCAGGGGATGTGGCAGAGCCACTGAAGATCTTTACGCTTCACAGGACAACAACAGTTGCAATGCGTTCTGTCTTAAGCAATAAAGGTTTGCAACGTTCCTCTGGGCATGGATACGCTCTCTAACTAGTAACCAGATGTGCTCCTTTACATTCCCTACTGATAGTCTCATTTCTCCCACTCTGAGTCAAGTCGCGTGGTCTATCTTTTCTCCTAATTGTCCCGCATTGGCCAGGGAGACCTTGGATAGTACAGCTTTTTTCTCCAATTGTGGAACATGCTATTCCAATCGCAGGGCCAAATATTCCACACTTACCCCGAGTTCATGGATCTGGCATGACATGTTGGTCCTAGTGAAACTAATGTAAAGGCAGACCCCCTTGTCTGTCATTTTGTGAGGGGAGTGTGTCTGTCTGGCCTCCAAGCCACCTGTCCCATTTGGGACTTTCCCTGTTTTTTTATGCACTTATGAGCGCTCGATCAAGCCTTTGGTAACTGTCAACTATGAGATGTTGTCTTATAAGAAGGCATTGTTGCTAGCCTTGATCACAGTCAAGAGCGGTAGAAACATCGGAAGGTTGGAAACATTTAGTCGCAGCTGGACTTTTTTTCTTTGTTTGTTGTTATTATATCATCGCATAGACCACTAGGCCACTCGATATTTAGCTGCTAAAGCACCTTATTTAGTTATATGCTGAATCAGCTATTCTGTTTGGTATTGACTAATTTCGTCTCACTGTCTTCATAGTTTACTGTATTTTATACTATTAGGTTAGGTTTGTACTATTAGGAAACATTCACTTGCAACTGGACTTAAGCACTGTGACCTGTAAGATTTTCTTTGTTGCTGTTGCTGTTTTGTTTTTACTATTATGTTATTGCCCATACCACTAGGCTATTTGCTGTGATATTTAGCTGCTGAAGCAGTTTGTTTAGTTATGCTGAATAAGCTATTCTGTTTGGTATAGACTCATTTCGGCTCACTGTCTTTAATGGCTTATTGTTCTTTTAAAAATTATGCTGAACATTTCACTTTTGGAAACAGTCAGTTGCAGCTAGACTTACGCAGTGTGGCCTGTAAGGTTTTATTTTTTTATTTTTTGTTGTCGTTGTTTTATTTTTGCTATTCTTTAATTGCCAATACTAGTAGGCCAATCGTTATGTGATATGTATACCCCGTTGAGGGAGCTCTGAGAGTTTTTGTTGTAGGATTTCTCTAAGGCCATAAATATGGCAGATAATAATATACTTCTAACTAAATTGAAGCGACATCACTCGGAAGACATTGGGACACGTCATGCGGTCTATGGTTTTGCTGAGTGGCATGGGAGGGGGGTTTGAATGGGAGGCTTGTTATGTGGGGTTGGTTGTTGTTTTTAAGGGGAGGGAATACCAGTCATCTGTTCTGCACTGTACAGGGGATGTAAGGTTAAAAATTAATTGAATGAATCATATAATAGATTCTCAGATAATCATACACAGTTTGGTAGTCATGGGAACTAGTGTACTTAAGATCTCTTCCTGGAATTTAAATGGTCTGGGCTTAATATGTGAAAAGGCGAAAGGTGTTATACTACCTGAAACAAAGGAACTCAGATGTGGTGATGCTTCAGGAAACACATCTTTTGGAAAAAGATACCGCTAGAATTCAGGATAGATGGATTGACTGGGCCTACCATAACACTTTCAACCCCAAAAATGGGGGGTATCTATATCTGGAATTGCGGAACAGCTTAACAGGTAAAATTCCAAAAACAAGAATTGAAAGACTGTTAGCTGGCTACAGGAAGCGTTTGCAAGCTGTTATATTTGCCCGAGGAGGAGTTACAAAGTACTAGCTGACAGGGTTCCCAAACTTTTGCACAAGGCCTTTTTCCTTGTTTTCTTATTTTGAAACTGCTTTAAAATGTGATGAAAAATGTGTCAAGTACCATTTAGAGGTTAGATTTGCTTCTTTTCACATAGATATTGATTCTAAAAGGCATTTTGACTAGGGGTGCCCAAATGTTTGCACCCCACTGGATATAGTGCCTTATTCCAAAGCACTTTACAATCATTTACCCATTCACACACCAATGGCGGCAAACTGTACAAGGCACCAGCCCGCTCATTGGGAGTTATTTGGGGTTCAGTGTTTTGCTCAAAGACACCTCGACACATGGCCAGCCAGGGATCAAACTGCCGACCTTGCGATCAATAGACGCCAGCTCTACCTCCTGAGCCACAGCCGCCACTTTCAGATTTCAATCTCACTAAGTTTGCTTGTCTCAGTTTGGTTGTAAGATATTAATACATTGCTAAAGGGTCATTGACTAATGTGCTCATTAGAGTTTGAACTTGCAAGCCTATTGTGTTATTAATGATCAAAACTATGATTTAAGTGAGAAGTTATGGCTTGTCAAAACCCATAAACGATAGGAAATTCTAAATCAGCAGCAACACCCATAACATCACTTATACACTAACAAGGTTTTCCAGCACACAGCTTTGATACCTGCTATGGTGCTGTATGTTGGGCTACTGTAGGCTACTTCAAACAAACAATAGACCACTGGGCAGGCTGCTGAGGATTCAAAGCTAATCTCATACAGCCTACTTCTGAATGAATGTCGAAAAACATCTGTGGATCGGCCAAGGCTTGAAGTTTGAACAGTACTAGCCTTCATCAAAACAGTTAGCATTATGGCCTTCACCATATATCATCTTTGGTCCATGTGAATGCAATATTTTATAAATGTAATAAAAACTATATGACTACAAACCTAACTTGGCCTCAATGCACTGCTCTGAGACATTACCTAATGGCGCCCGAAAACCTCATCTTAATCGGTTGTGTAGAAATTGCTATAGGTCTGTAAATGAAAACGGCTGAATTAATTGCTGGTTGAATGTACAGTATGCATTTTGTTGTCATATTCCACCCTGCAATGCTCATCCCAACTGAACATTCCTCTTTCCCCCTTTCAGTAGTACGTGTGCACTCCTTACGCAACATTATATACACCCAGGGAATAATAATGAAGACACCATTCAAAAGTCCCTAAAACAGTGTACTTCATGTTGGCAGAAGAATTGCCTGTTATCTGAAAAATGTACTTTCCTTTGATGACAGTGAATCACTGGAGGTGATTCAAACTCAGTCCACGAGTCACATGGATAAAGAGTGCTTTGTGTCTAAAGCAAGGCCTTTTGCAGTGGGCCCATTCTCGTGAAAGGACATTAACTGATGGAAGACAAACAAGTCATTTTGTGGTTACTTTGAATGAAATGGGCCTTACACTATACATTTGAAAGGAATTGTTTACATCAATGATAATTACCTGTCAAATGTTTTGAAATAGAAAAAAATTGCTCTGACAGAGTCGCTGCTAAGCTTCTTCTGTTTATTTATGAAATATCTCATTTGCCTTCTAAACATGTCACTGAAATATCTTGTGTCTAAATATCTCAAGTCTATCTATGGTTCTCCAGCTGCACAGCCGCAGAGAGGAATGCGCTACAAAGAGTCGTGAGAACGGCCCAGAAGATCACCGGCGCCCCCCTCCCCTCTCTGGAAGAGCTGTACAACACACGCTGCCTCAGGAAGGCCTCCAAGATCTCCAGAGACCCATCCCACCCTGGGTACGAACACTTTGCTCGGCTGCCCTCGAACAGGCGGTACAGGACCATGTTCGCAAGGACAAACAGACTGAAGCTCAGCTTCTACCCCAGGGCCATCCAGGCCCTGAACACAGCAAAGACCTAGGTTCTGGGCCCTGGACAGTCTGGACGGATTGATGGCAGCTGCTGGATTGAAAATCAGGTGTAGTGCTGAGGCACAAATGTGTACATTTCAAGCCTGCAAACTGCGACACTTTAAATGAATGTGCAATAACACTATGTGCAATTATGACAACGCTAGGGTACATAAGGTTGCAGAGAATAGGAAATGTTAGAATAGGTATAGCATAGCATAGAGTACAGCACAGTGTTTCATTTGTACAGTATAGTATAGTGGATAGTGTACATAGCCTTTATTTATGTAAACCAGCTCCTTTCCCTTCTTGTTTTTTTTAGTTTTTTTTTCTTTCCTAGCACCAGGGGAGCCCCCCCTCCCAAATTTCGTTGTTTGGTACCTGTACTATATAAATGACAATAAAGACCATTCATTCATTCATTCATCCATTCATTCATTTATATCTGTCCTTCTTCAAGGATAGATTGAGTCGACTCAAACTGGCCAAAATGAACTTTAGCTGCAGTGTCAGAGTGTGTGTGCTCATTGGAATGAGTGCCACTGTCTTCTAAGAAAATAGACAGGCCAAGCTGGGACAAACAGCACCACAATAGGTTTACTCTTGACTATCCTGTTAAATCGTCCATGTACAATGCTAGATGTTTACTTTATACAGTAGCTATTTTAGAACTGAAGCATTTAGGTAATGGACTTTCATGTGTGAAAGAAAAGAATAATAACATACAGGTGTGCTATCAGACATTGTTCCAGGTGTAAGGATTGATGGAGCAAGCTGTCTAACCCTACTAAAGTTGAACCCAAGCTTTTACTTTCACAAGTGACTTTCCTTGGACATCATTAGTAACTATAGCATATGATTGACAACAAATAAGTACATTCTTTCTAATTTCTTTATTGTAAATCAACATATCAAAGTGGTATGGTCACATCGACTTTTTCTACCAGATGCACAGTAAAAGCAGACAAGTTGACCATGTTTACAACTGCCTGGTCTTAATCATTGATGATCTACAGCTCCAACATTATAAGAAAGGAACCATGTTTTAATTAATGTTACAGTGTTTACATGTTAATCTCCATGTTTTTTTTAAATTACAGTGATTAGAGTGGTATGAGCATATTTATTCACAAGCTGTTAACATTAGAGGCCGATATAGCAGACACCTAAATTGACGCTCTATGCTCCAGCTGCATTATTATGAATGAGGGGCATACTCTTTGATTTATTGATGTATTTAAAGGGAAATTTGTTTTCTCCCATGACCTTGAGAATATGGTTGGTGATTTGGATTCTAAAACAGCGCCACTGTATAATGGAGATTAATACTTTGAGATATGCACTTACTATGCTAAATTAAAGTACATAATTAAACCTAGACAGGACATAAATGCATCATAATCGATTGCAATGCTCTCGTGTCAAGTAGTGAAGGTATACAGATAGAACATACACACTGTACATCTTGAAGGTCCTCAGTGGCAGGCTCTGTTTCTTTATATTTTGCTGACAAAATGTCTGCACAAGAATTTGTTCAATTTGACAAGTTGAAAATGTTTAGGACAGCTTTCAATGTCTAGTATTACTTCTACACTATGCGTTTGCCTTGGAGTCTGTTGTTGGTGTCGGTGAGGACCAAAGAGGTGTTAATGAAAGTCAAGGAAGCCACTATTAGGCTGAAAAATCTGGAAGAAATGATCAGAATTAGCCAAAACTGTAGGCTTGCCAAAATCAACAGTATGGACCTGAGCTCAGCAACCACAAACAGCCTGGCAGGCCAAGGGAGATGTGTACAGTGGATAACAGAAGATAGATCACCATAATTACACAAATAAATAAATAATAACTGTCCCACATGTCAAGAACACTCTCCAGGAGGTACTTGAATGTCCTACCATCTATAGAATATGTCACCAGCCAATCTACATCAAACCACTTGTTATCCTTAAAAGGATGGTCAGGTTACAGTTTGCTGTTTATTATTATTATTATTATTATTATTATTATTATTATTATTATTAAAATGTCTTAATTGATCATGTGCCTGCTGACAGCAGCAGCAGAATGTATTCTGAAGTGTAAAGCAAAAGTATCACAAGACAATGACCCAAAACATGCTATAGCAACTAGGGAGTTTCTCAGGGCCACAAAGTGGAAAGTTATTGAAAGGCCAAGTCAGTCTTCATATTAAATCTAATTGAACATGCATTTAATTTCCTGATGGTAAGATATTCTGCAAAAAGACCTCAAAACAAAATACTAAAGATGGCTGCAATACAGGCCTGGAAGAGCATCGCCAGAGAAGATACCTTGCCTCTGTTTGGGGTCAGTGGGTTGCAGATATCAGGCCATTGTTGCATGCAAAGGATTGTTTAATTTGGACATGACATGAATCTGTCCAATTGCTTTTAGTGCCCTAAAATAGGGGTACTATATCATCTATATTATACAAAGTGTTGTCATTTCTTAGTGTTGTAAATCAATATGTACACACATCAAATAAAAGCTGCGAATCCATAAACCTCATAGTGGACATAGAACTCAACCTCATAGAAGAAAACATGCTGCACTGTCCCATTACTTAGACAGGGCCTTCCCTCATCTGTCTAAATGGATCTGTCTATCTATCTATCCAACCTTCTTTCATCTATGAAACAAGGGTAGATCTATCTGTCTATCTATCTATCTATCTATCTATCTATCTATCTATCTATCTATCTATCTATCTATCTATCTATCTATCTATCTATCATCTATTATCTATCCAACCAATCACCAGACCAACCAAGCAACCAGTCATCCATCCATCTAACCAACCAAACCATCTTAATCCATGATCATAATTAAGGCTATCTCACTTTCTTTCAACTCCCCAGCAAATCTATCATCCAAAATGACTACCAAAATAAGACATTGCAAGCCCATTAAATTTTTTCTGGAACTTCTTTTTCTAGCATGTATTGATTAATGTATGTATTGAAAAGTGACGGCCAGTTCTTATGACAAACATACCTCATGGTTCATTCAATCAAAAAATATGCAAGATATAAGGCACCAACCAGAGTAGAGCATATCCCCTTCATTATCATCTCCAGACCCAATAACACTAACAGGCCTCCCAAGTCAGGGAGCAGGGAGGTTCCCCATTATATTTAAATAACTTTAGAATTGACTAACTGTTGGGACATTGGTGATCTTGACCCACAACATGACACACCAAGAGAATACTAGTAATAATGGATTGTAAAAAAATAGTTAGCACTCCTGTTTGTTACAAAGCTTTTGGGAAAGCCACTTGTAAAAAAAGGTCATATAATCATAGATTTATTTCGAATTTCATTATACTTGCTGATGCTAGTTTCCTGTAAAATGAAACGTTTTTATTCTGCTTAAATTTCAGCACAAGTTTTTCCCTTTCTCCACAGTCGTGATTACAGGCCAACCCACAGTGGCGATTGCAGGCATCCATATCATAATCATCATCTTGACCACTGTTGCCTCGCCTGAGGAGCAATTACCCGGATCAAGCTGCCCACTCCGTTGAGGTTTGATGAGAACAGCATGCACCGTTGCTTTTCTGAGGCTGAACTATACTATCTCAAGGGCCTGGTCTACCCTGTCAATCTGGGCGGAGAGGAGTCTCCACCTCCATTGATCACGTCTGGACAGAGCGGTGCTTCCAACTGCATGAATGGTCAAGACAAACTGTGATCACAGACAGATCACAGACAGTTCCTTGAAATGCGTCACACAGCACCTCCAAAGAATCCTCACGCCTTCTAAATGGTAGCCTACATCAGAGGTTTATTAGTGTCAGCTCAGTATGTGCTATGTGCAAATCAGACTGAGCTATCCTGAATCTACAACGCCTGTCAAGTAATGTTGTCATGATGAGACACAACCACATTGCAACCACATCATCATCTTTGCTGGTTAACGCGACATTTCATTTTTGAGGTAAAAAATCTGGAAATGAAGTTCCATTTCACTTTAAGTTCCGTAATAAATCCAGCCCACCCTTATTCCTTCACATCTCCAAAGCAACAGACATGACGTCTTGTAATCATTGTATCCTGTCTATAGCACGTTAGGAATACTATGCACAGATAAAACATCAAACTACAGACAATCATTATTGTGTATTACAAGTCCGGGGAAATATTCCCTTCTCTCATTTGTGCTTTTGCAGCAAGAAACAGATGGTGTGCTTATTTGCCTGATACCTAGACTGCTGTATCAGTGATAAGGCACAGCGAGTTCCTCTAGGATCAATACCACCCAGTCGTGTTATATTTCACCCTGATGGGGAGGTGTCAAAACACAATCAGACCCATGCAGAGACAATTGCATGTTGTGCTGTATTTAGGCCATATGGTACGTGGGCCCTAAGTAGCTTTATATTAACACTGTATAATATCACCGCAATAACTAGTAACTTGGGAAAAACATGTTATGAACGTTTTTTTTATATTCATTGATTTGATATCAAACTCTAAAAATACATTAAGTTCAGTTGCTCAAGAGTAGGACAATTAGATGTGTGCTCAACGACCGATAAATAAAGCCAGCCGAATTTTAATTATCTTTCCTGATACACGTTGTGAGTCCAGTAATTAAGCTCACAATGTCAAGCTAACAATTAGCTTAATGTTCAGCTAATGATTGATGAAAATTATTGGCCTGATGATTTTGGACAGAGGAAATTCTCCTCAATAGAATACTGAGGAAAAAAAAGTTCTGAGGCTGGCACCCAGGCTAACAGTGTTGCATAGCACCCCCTTCAGACCCGGGTGCTACAATTTATTTCATTGTTTACTAAGCTTCACATTCAGCTTAGAAACAATTTGAAATCTTTCCTCCATGCAGGCCACTTGGGGTATACAGCATATTTTGCATGCTAGGGTGTCCGCCCCTATGAATAGTGGGAAATATTAATAGGGTAATCTCTGGTGCTCATCGCTGAGGGAGCACTTCGAGGAACACCACCAGGAAGTCCCATTCTTTCCTCCAGGGGCTTGTGCAGCTGCGCTCATACCACCCTCATCTGAAGAGCTGTCTGAAGCGTTTATAGCCATGCCCACATTAACAGGCAGAGCTGGAAAAAAAGGATCCCTTCTCCTCATTTCCCACCATTCCCTTCCATTGCTCAATGCTACAATCTGGCTGGCTTGTCTCGGAGGCCTTTTGTCCAGCCGGGGTCCCCAGCATGAGGTGACCTATTAGTCGTGTCACATCTGTATGAGGAATGATGTATGCTAACCAGGAGCAGCCTGGTGCTAGCACTGCTGAACGCTAAGAAGTTTGTGCTGTCAGAGGTGGTTTTGGATGGGAGGTCTGATGCGTCTGCCACTCCACAGTGTGGTGCAGGCTCACAGCGGGAAGCTCAGTGCCACCAATTAAAGTGTGGCATTGTTCACCTTGGATAGACACACATCCCTGTAGTCCATACTGATTGACACTGCCCCAACAGACAAACAGTTAGCCCTAACAAATACATGTCACCCCTGGGACAAGAAGAACAGGTGCAAGGCATTTTCTGGATGGGCGACAACATCAACATGGATAAAACATCAACAATTAGTCATGGCTAATCCTCCAAGAGACTTGTCTGAAGGACACAGTAGTTTGTAGATTTTCCTTTTTTGAGTTTTTCGATAGGTTGTAGAATTGTATGGAGTATAACAAGTGAGAAAAATAATCCACTACCTGCAATGATTAATGTATTGCTTAATTATAGTAAGATGTTTACAATACTGTAGCAAATTAATTAGAGGCAATATCTTGACACAATCACAACAACAAAAAGTATCTAATGAATACCAATGAAGTTATTCAATAGCTGCTGTAAGAATAGTATTGGTTATCATAATAACAATGACGATGTCATTATGTATTTTGGTCTGTTGAGAATTAAATTAGCCTTATTATTTACATCGTGTGGATAACAAATTAGAACAATTTAAATAAGTGTTACAGATATGTATACAATATTCATTTGATTAACTAGGTTGTAGATATTTCACACACAATTCTGTGACGCTAGGCGAAGCCTTTCACCTCTCTCTCTCTCCCACTGCAGGCTTCAGTAAAAAAAAAGAAGAGCCAATTGGAATGCACATTTAACACCAGAGGGTGCCAAAGCTTTTTCAGTTTCAAGTTGGGTGGCAGGCAACATTTATCTACATTTAATTATTTCTGTTTATATAAAGGTAATTTCCATCAAATTAGCACTCCAGATAAAAACACAGATGTTTGCTTAATCAGCTAATTAACAGAATTGAGTTGGAAGAAAATCTGAATGCAATAATGAAAAGCTGTTAGGCCATAGCCTAAACATTTAATGAAAAACTGTTTATTAGAAAAGCAAAAACGACACTTGCCACTATGAAGTTGTTATGACTGTATTGTATGTGGTCATCAAGGTGATATTGGACAAGGGCCAACATGTGAGGAATGAAAACCCTGAGTATTATCATCCTAGCTCCAGGTAGGGGGCTGAGGCTAAGATGTGAGCATGCTTAATGAAACTATATACCTGTATGTGGTCTATATACCTGTATGTAGTAGCCCTGCAGCTGTTATGTTCAAGGACGTAATTCTAATCTAATCGTCTAATCTAGGACCCACTGCATGGTTACTGTTATGTGCAGTCTTATCTGCCTCATCGATGACACATTAATGTATTGTTTTCCCAATTACATGATATAGTCATCTTCAAATAATTATGTTGGTGTTCCATCTGGTTTAGGTTACCTGTATATCAAATTGTGACTCTTAAGGACATGGCAGGAGAGAGAGAGAGGGGGGATTCATACGCCATATTTAACTGTAATCATAGTTCAGTTTGAAGTGTTTTCTTATTTGTAAAGATCCTATTTGGTAATCTGCTTCCTTAATGTCTTGCTGTGTCCTGTCAAAACGACATAGCTTTTCCAGTACATACATAATCATAATGTTAATGTGACTTTATCACTAAGGCATTAGTAGCCTGACTGTATAGTTCTGAACAAGTGGATACAAGGCACTATTGACAAGTGTATATAACACTGTTTTGAGATCAACTCTAATGCATGATTTATTTATAAGTGTGTAGCCTTTTTCTAAAACCAATAGTATAGTAACATGTTTGTCACGTTATATCTGACTCATTCAATTTATCTAGCATTAAAGGCATCAGAGGGGCTTTAAAGGGGGAGTTCAGTTTACCCAACATAAATGTTATTGTGTGTTTCTGATCAATCAATGATGCCTTGTCTGTGTTTACTGCCTAAAACACTCTAAAATGATGTCACACAAGAGTTGTTTTTACTCTTGACCCTGCTCTACCATGCCAGTGATTCCCAAGGATCTTCCCTGGGAATGTGAGAGGGGAATCTTGGGAGTTGTAGGAATAGACTCAAATTTGTTGGACATCTAGACATTAGAGATAATTTAAAAACGGGATTATTTGTGAATTTGACCAATGAAAACAACAACTTGACACTGGATAAAAGGTAAAAAATTCCACTTTAAGATCTGGCAGTTGTTCATGTGTTCATTTGTTTTCCAGAAGTTGCTGCTCAGGTGACTGCTCAGGAATATCTCCTGATCGTGCCCCCGTCTGATGCGCCTTCCACTCATTGAGCTCATTGTGAGGTAATTGTGTCAGTTTGAATGAACATCTCTGTGACATTTAAACCGCAGGGCCTCCGTGACGTGTGACAGAAGAAGAAGAAGAGAGAGGAGCCCTCCATAAGTGCTAATTGCAACCCCTCTTCTACATTGCCCTTGATTGTGATGTTGAGGCTAAGGATGAGTCACACCAATCACACCCGAATCTGAAGATTGTCTCTGGTCCACTGTGCCAGGAGGATGGGCTCCCAACTCAGCAGACCGGCCAGCACTGCAAGTGACAGATGTCCGATATGTCTGGCATGGATTAGCTAAAAGATTATTTCTGCATCTTCTCTGGCTCAGGAGTTCCATTTCCTCAGACAATTCATTGGTCCCTGAACCATATGCACTCTATGATGCATCCAACAAGCAGAAATGGAGGGGGGGGCAGGGGGACCAAGCTATGTAACTGTCCTTGACAGCAGAATGATTTGATTACATGTCAAGGTCAAAGTGGAAGAAAATAGTTTGTCACCTTATTTTTGTATCTGCTTTTGATGGTATGTAGCTGAAACAGTGGTGGTTACTGATTATTCAAATTATGATTATTCAATCATACTATTCAGGGTGCAATTCTTGGAGGCTCTCAGAGGTGGTTAACTGTGCTGTAGTATACATACTCAAAAGCAAACAGGCACCTCGCAAAACCAAACGCTTCTCTGAAAGATGAATGAATGAATGATGAATGAATGAATGAATGAATGAATGGTCTTTATTGTCATTGCTATAGTACAGGTACCAAACAACGAAATTTGGGAGGGGTGGCTCCCCTGGTGCTAGGAAAGAAAAAAAAAACTAAAAAAACAAGAAGGGAAAGGAGCTGGTTTACATAAATAAAGGCTATGTACACTATCCACTATACTATACTATACAAATAAAACGACTAGGGTTGTCATATTGCACAATAGTGTTATTGCACATTCATTTAAAGTGTCGCAGTTTGCAGGCTTGAAATGTACACATTTGTGCCTCAGCACTACACCTGATTTTTTCAATCCAGCAGCTGCCATCAATCCGTCCAGACTGTCCAGGGCCCAGAACCTAGGTCTTTGCTGTGTTCAGGGCCTGGATGGCCCTGGGGTAGAAGCTGAGCTTCAGTCTGTTTGTCCTTGCGGCCATGGTCCTGTACCGCCTTTTCGAGGGCAGCCGGGCAAAGTGTTCGATGCAGGTGTTGTCCTCCTACATAGGAACAGCAGAGTTATAGTTACAGCTGGGTATTGCACACCTGTATAGTCAGTATAAGTATACAAAGCAACATGCAGATGGGATCTGTCTGTTTATTTATGCTTTTAAACATTGAAACGTTTGATTTTTATACATTTGAAGGAAGCCTCTCCAAATAATCCTATATTTAAATATTGTATTGTTTATTGGTCCGATTAATACATTGTTACAATGATAACAAATTGTTCTTGTACACGTGACATTTATTTTCAAATGTGTTAGATACTTTAGTCACTGATCCCAAGTTCCCAGCTCTTTCTTGTTATACTGTGAAACACCGTTATTGTGATTATTAATTTGATAAGTAAAATGGCTCCTGTGGTGGGAAGTAATGCCATATTCCCGGTAAGTATTTGATTAATTTATTTTCCCACAGCAAAGCCATAAATGAAATGATAACCCTCCAGACTAATGCAGAGTAAAAAAAGCTTTATCCACCTCACATAATGTTCCATCCAGCATCGCCCACAGTGATGACCAGTCAAATTGGATTAAGCTTAGTTGGCTTGGGGCTCCTCTGCAGCTGTTGCTGTTTGATATGGGGTTTTAGGTGAGCTGCAAGTGTTAACTTGGCTGGACTAGAAAGATGAGCAGAGACACATTTATTTCATATGAAACATGATGCCAGCAAGTTCATATTCCTGATGAGAAATTATAGGAATAAAAGGTTAAGGTTAGAAATCCATCTCACACCATTATAGGAGTAACGCCACTAACCCACACCATCAAAACAAACCACAAAAGAACAGGACCTAACAAATAATCTCTGTATTTGTGACAACTAACATAAGATAGGTGGTTCCATATTCTCGATGATTCATTTTAAACTACTGATTTAATTCCTATACAGTAAGAATACATACGTACCTATGCATATCCTAGTCATATCATACAATAATTGTTTTATGATTAAATGTTAAGAACTGTTTAAAATTAATCGAAGCTCAAAGTAGCTGTTCATTGAGCTTCTCTGTGTGCAATTGAGTTGTCTGACACCCTTGAAGACCATTACTTTCTAGAAAGTCACAATGTTACCGTTAAGCCTTTAATCTTGTAACTGTATCTATGTTGTGCTCATAATTGCTATCAGTGTATTTGTTCAAGCCCCAGTCTATACACATGTACCAGTCTATATACATGTCCCAGTCTATACACATGTGTTACGTCCGGACGAGCCCCCACTTGTTACGACCCCCTAGATCATGGGTCACCAACAGGCGGCCCGCGGGCCAGATGCGGCCCACCAAAGCTTTCCATCGGGCCCGCCGAATATTCATGTTTTTACTGGGTTTTTTAACGTTGAAAATGAGGGAAATACCGTTTAGAACATATATCATAGATTCATATAGTTCTTACAATGCAGGAGGAGTCAGACCTACCTCATTCACAAAGCTGCAGCCTTGCTTCTGGTTGGGCACTAAATAGCAGTAGCGAAGCTGAAACTAATTCCCCTCTTTTATTAAATGGAATGCGGCAGACGTAGCGCTATTCTCATGCAAGAATGAGGACAAATTTATAGCTCTCATTTAACATTTCGTTGTATTTTATTTTTTCACATAGCCTACTCATAGCCCTATTTAACATTTCGTTTTATTTTATTTTTCACTCTTTGTTGCTCTTGTTTAACATTTCGTAACATTAAAAGTGACTTAAATAACTAACTTCTCAGTCAGAAAAGGAAAAAGATTAACATCACTTAAATAAAAAAAATAGCATGGCAAATGATAGGCCTTCATTGCCAGAAATGTGGTTTTCAAGTCGGTCAGTCAAACGTTCACCGCTGCATCCTGGTATCGCCTGGCATCTGTAGCCTATATCAAATAAAACGGTAATAACCAGGTCATTAAATTACACTTTAACAATGAATAAACCATGCCATTTAACATAGCAACAATAAAATCCTATGTCTGCAATACTCACATTTTGTTAATGAGAGAACTAACATCTCCCCTCTGACGCCAACTTCTTAAAATCAGGCTGGAGGTCCTCGTGAATGGCTTCAGATTCCAGCACAAACTTGCGGAACAGGCGATGCTGCGTACTGGAAGTTCCTCTGATGAAGTTAATTATTTTCATTGTTTTGTCCATAACCTCTTTCAGATCCCCACTTAGTTTGGCACACAGCACGCCAAAATATCTCGATTGCCCCCTGGTGGCTGGTTGGATAATAGGTGTCAGGAGTCTGTTCACACTGATAATAGGCTAATAATCATTAATAACATTAATTTAGTAAGAAAATGAAAATATTAAACAGTAATATGCTAATAAAATAATAATAAAAAAAAATAATAAAATAAAAATAAAATAATTATATATATATATATATATATATATATATATATATATATATATATATATATATATATATATATATATATATATACGTATATATATATTAAAGTCCGGCCCCCACAGTGTATGCTTTGAAAAATTCTGGCACTTGGACAAATATAGTTGGTGACCCCTGCGGGGTGGTCTAGGGAATAGGGGGGGTAACAATTAAATAAAACCGGGGGGACAAGAATTAGAGGAGAAACGGCAATGTAAAATAAACAAGATTTATTGTAGAATATAACAAAAACTGGTTTCCGTGAAACTTCTGAACTCAAAACTACTCTGTAAAAAGAAGAGTGACTGAATAAGGTATAAACGAAGAATAGTAAATAACTGGCCAAGTGGTAGACAACTACCAGAGATCAAATACAAATAAGACTAAAGTGACAAACATAAGATTTAGCAAACACAAACACAACCTACACAATACAAAACTACAGCTGTACTACCGAAACCAACACAAAACAACTCTCAAGTTGTAGTCTGGCCCACTGGCACCATGTCTCTCCCAGGCTTTTATCCTCCCTCCACCCTTGATTGATGATTGAGCACACCTGTGCTCAATCAGGCCATCACCATGGCAATTGGTAGGAGGAAGGACAATCACCTGGGAGAGAACACAATAAACAAACAAAACACAGAACTACACACACTACGGACGTAACAACATGTCTTGTCTTTTATTTCTCAACTCTGTCTGATGAAGGTTGTGAGACTGAAATATCGTGTTGCTCATGGTGTTTAAAAAAAAATAAAAAAGGTTTTAGTAGAAGGCGATAGGGAGAAGGTTTTTCCTTCTATCAGTGGCCCCGGGCCCGAGCTAGATTACTCTTCCTGCAACGAATGGTGGATTGCTGATTCACATGCTTAGTATTCAAATGTATTGATTGTAAGTCGCTTTGGAATAAGGCGTCTGCTAAATGCCAAAAATGTAAATGTAAATGTAAATGTGTTGTTAATCTGGACGAAATAAAATCCTGCATTTCGGCATTGAGAGAGTACAGCACCTCTACTGTAGGAACATGCACCGAATAGCCTACCCTACAAGAAACAATATAAGACCATTTGGGAACCATCTTACTAAAACTGTTACAGAAACAATAATATTATAAGACCTGTTGGGAACCATCTTACAGTAACTGTTAAAGAAAAAGAGAGAAAGTCTCATTAACGATGGGATCTGCAGACAGAAGGGGAGGCAGGGATGTGCTTTATGTCAGAACCTAAATGCCAGCTGAACATCAAAGACAGCGGTAATTTTAGCCACCGATTTTTGCCAGCCCTGTGTTATTGTGCATGCCAGAGTTGTCAATACCCCTTGGTCCAGCTTAGGCTTTACACCAAAACAGTGGGATATGACCAGAAATGTTTACATTAAATATTAGAAGAAATAAATTATACAGTAAAGTCATCACACCCCTTCGCTTTTCCCACATTTTGTTGTGTTATAGACTTTTCAAATTGATTAAATAAAAACAAAATGGCATCAATCCACACGCAATACCGTAATGACAAAGTGAACACTTTTTTATTACATTTTTTGGAATCAATAACTGTTTTTATAGGGTCTCCAAAATTACATAAGATTTTATCCTTGCATTAAGATGAACTCAATTCAACTTGAGTAATTTGTTGATGAACTTTTTGCTTTTTAGCTAATTGTAAGTGTCATAGCAAAGGGTATGAAGACGTATGCACATGAGGTATGTCTGTGTTTCAATTTTAATACATTTGCATACATGTCTAAAAACCTGTTTTAACTTAATTTTAACATCATTATGGGGTATTGTGTGTGGTTTGATGCCAACTTTTATTTATTTAACACAACACAACAAAATGTGGAAAAAGTGCAGGGGAGTGATGACGTTCTATAGCGACTGTAGTACAAAATAGCTACTTGTCTTCCTCATCCATCACAACTGACTTCGAGAAATTAAGTGTCATAGTTGTGATGGTTATTGCTTTAATAATAATAACATTAATAATAATAATAACAACTATTATTATTATTATTATTATAGATTTTATTTAAAAGCACCTTTCTCAAACTCAAGGACACTGTACCGAAAAAAAGAGAAGCAGGACAATAAACAAAAAACACAACAAACAAACAGAATAGAGATACAGATGATAAAATCATATTCCAAAAATAAAGGTGTAAGAGCTCATGCAGCTATGGGGGGATAGTGTTTTCAGGACCCACGCCATGCTGTACCAAGGTGAGTCTGAACAGATGTGTCTTGAGTTTGGTCTTGAATGTATTGAGAGTATCAGAGGATCAGATGGCTGGTGTGTTCCACAGCTTGGGTGCAGCAACAGAAAAAAAAACAGAGGCTTCCAATCTTTTCCACCCAGAGCCCCCCTATTTCACACTTGATGAAATTTGCACCCCAGCTTGTCACACATGTTTCACTACAAGTGTCTACAATGTGAGGTACTTGTGAGCTATGAAGAGATAAGGCTCATTTACAACCAACTCCTTAAATTACAGGAACACAGTGAGTATACTGTGTCATATCACTATGGAGGTGGAGCATATCACTATGGAGCAGGGTGTTGAGAGTTGCAGCACGAAATAATTACTCTATTACATTTACAATTACAATCTAAATGTATACAGTATGTACAATGTTTGATTATTGTTTGACAACCATTACTTAGTTTGGTACAGCTGTGTAACTAATGGTTAGTGAATCCATCCTTTCAGGTTTTGTTGAATGTTGTACAATCATGTGAGTAGCAACGATAATTACAATGATCATATTCTAACATGATATACAATACATTCACATATTTTACTGGTCCCACTTTAAACAAAGGATCGCTTTTGAAGCCATTTAGCATGGCATATTCTGAATTATGTATGAGTCATCTAGGCCTTATGAGGGATTAATTACAGTAAGCCATTACAGTTATCTTCGACCATTGCTTGGTCCATACTCCAGTATGACCATCTCATACTGGAGTATTTACATAATACATATGACCATTCCAAAGTCCCTCCTCTTCTTACAACAATGTTGTCAGAGGAAGTACAAAGATAAGTCAAACTGTCGAGCAGAATTATAAATAAATGAAACGTTCATGTTGGTCATGCCTTGAGCACACTCAACTGAATTTGTGAGAGGTTGTGAGAGGATGAGGTTGCCATTTTATCGCTTTTGGATGAGGATGAACTCAATCATTTAGGACGTTAAACTACAGTATGAGATTAGCCTGTCAAAGTACCTGCCAGGATCTTGAGGACATCTGAAAATCAAAGTAGTCAAATCTCACAGAAAAGATATCAAGGTTAATTCTTAGGAAATGCCTACGTTATACACTATTGCAGGAAGGATACATGTAGTTGTGATAAGCCACATTTGGCATGAGTTATAATTATGTGACACTGTCTGATCATTTGGTCCGCATGTGCGGCAACCAATCAAAATGTTCTGACTTTTCTTTTGAAACACAAAACTACGGAAATACGAATCACTATTAACTATAACACTACTTTACATTGTTAGCAGGCTCACAAAACAAGTTGAAAGAAAAGACTGATTACTGATCAGATCCCGATATGAGGACCAAATGATCAGACTGTGTCACATATATAATATAATCATATATTATATTATATTAATAACAACAACAACAACAACATTAGATATGAATATAAATAAATGGTCATAGTAGTTATCACATATAACATAACACCTATAACTACAGTACAGTGCCATGTAATAATGAATGCATGAATAATACATGAAGAACGATGATGATGATGATGATAACACTAACTAAAGTAATAAAGCTACATTGACAGGTCAGGAACACAATACACAATTTGGGAGCAATCACCACAATGGTGAGTTACTGTATCCAAATCTGCAACTCACTGAGGGGTGCGTGTTGGTGGTGGTGTTATTACAAAGCTCTCTAGGCTCAACTATGGGCAGACATGATTAATGAAGTGCATAGTTATCCCCCAAACAAAACATTTCTTACATTCCCATGAATTGATATGCTTGTCACAAGATGAAAAACCTGTCCAGCACCAGTGGCCATACCTTTTACTCTTTCTGGGAATTAAACTATATAGGCCATCCCAATTAATGTATCTTGGATTATTAGTTTTTCTTTCACTAAATTTGCTGAACCTCTAAATTTCTTTGATAGGAATCAGCAAAGAAAATCAGTTGGTCTAATCAGTGGTTATGCAGACATGCCTGCCTTGAGAAAAAAGAGAGATGAAGAGAGAAAAATGTAGATTGATCCTTAGGCCCAATCCAGTTTCCCTTTCCCGTTTACCCCTACGGCTCGTTTCGGAGTGCCACTCGCTTTTCGGCTTGGCCCTCGGAACAGAGTTACAAGGGGTAGTGGTTGAAAGTCTTTGCCTATGAAATGGGATAACCCTTCAAGACCCTGATACGTCATCAGTAGTATCATAGAAAAGCATGGACGCTCGCGATAAGTTCACAACTTGAGTTGCACGCTATCAATCGATCAAACAAGTCATCCAATAAAAAGAACAATGCTTCATTACCAGGCCAGTTCATGACAGAATAACGGTGCTCTGTAGGCTAGCAACCCGTGCTCATAGCCTGACAGTCTGCACTGATATTAGGAGCGGTAACACGTGCAACAACTTCAACTTCACGGCTGAGCTTCAGTTACATTTCGGGCATCATTATGCCATCAAAGGGGGGAAATGTGACATGGAAATATGTCAAAATGTGGGACTGTCATGCACAAATCAGCCAACATGTAACGTTACATAGCTAACGTTAGACACACAGCTAGACACATCGGCATAATAGCGATTCTTTTGTTATGCATTTTGCAGTTTGCATTATATTCAAAGATATTTTTTCTATATAGGCTATCTTTACTGTAAATAATTTATTTATTTATTTATAATTATTATTTCCAATGCAAAACAGAATCTTTCGATTTATAAAAAAAAATGTCTTCAGTTTCTGATTGTTCAAATTCCCCTAGGCCTAGGTAAAGGGGGGTGGTGTTGGAGTCAGACAGCTCATAAAACTTTTTTTAAAATGGTTAAAAAATGTTAATTAAAAAAAGAGAGAGAGAGATGAATGTGGATGTGGAAATATATTTCATAATTAATTATATGCCAATATAATGTTGCATTATAATTAATTTAACGTGACTTCTGGTATAAACCACAGCCACTTCAGGTCTTCTATTCGGAAAAAAACAAAAAAAATCTGATACAGATCATTTTCTTTCTAGGTTGAACAGATACAGATGTACATGACATATCTGTACACTCCTAATCAGCATTTCTTCTGTATACTTTACAACTATAAGAAATGAGATAGATTTTGAAGACTAGTGAGCTTTTAAAGAAGGAGTGAAATACTGATGGTACTATAAGCTGTGAGGTTATGAGACACCTAGACAACTAGCCACTTTTCAACTATATGAATATATACTGTAGTATGTCTACTGCTACTGTTGACAGACTCCTCTGTTTTGTTTTATGTTGGTAAGAGACACCTCCAACTGTTTTCCATATTCATATCTCGCTTTGAGATGGATTTAAGGTTTGAGGCCATGCCGAAATATTGTGCATGGCAATTACCTGGGACTCTTTGAACAGCTTTCTGTGCAGCTCATCAAGGCTCATTATCATTTACGCAAACAAAACATTTGCTGCAAATCATATTCTGCTGGCTCCTGTGGAGTAGTCGTTAGGGCAAGGCTATCCACATTCCCCTCAAAGTGGAGAGCACATGCTTTTATCCACATTCCCCTCAAAGCAGAGAGCACATGCTTTTATGTGAGTTGTTCCTAGTCATCTGGAACCATTGTAGAGCAGCAAACATGTTCTTTGTCAATGTTGAAATGTGCTTAAATACTATCTACAGAGGTTTTTCAAGGTCAGGTATTATGTACCTAAACCTTTCAGAACAGATTGCTGTGGTATATAACCCAGGGAAATTATGGAAATGTGCATACATTGCAAGAAGCCAAAAGAGTTACATTCAGATATACTATAGTAGAAATTGTCTCAGTCAATTTGCACGTCGTCATTCATAGTTCTTGTTATATTCAACATTTGGAAATGTAATCATTCCATCTCAGACCTGCACATTTCCCCAGTTGGGATATTGATAAATGAATAAATTATTATCTTAACTTCTATGATTGAAGAATTATGTTTCTGATCTCTCTCTAATCTTTTGTATGTAGGTAATCTATTCTTTGATGTCTGGGAAGATGCCAGGGATATATTGGAAGTTCTCCTTTTCCACTCTAACTAGACTCCCACAGGAATTCTCATATGCCTCTATAGGGACTTGATTCGTTATCTTATCATGCAGGGAGTGAAGCACCTGGAATTGTTTTCAAGCTGGCTCTCAAAGGTTATTGTGCTGGTCACTTCATTCCTCACACTGCATCAATTCTATGTTAAAACAGTAGCTGCTTAAATGCATGATTCAATGTAGGAGGACAAGGGTGACAACAGTGTCTTCAGTTCTTTAACATAGCAGAGAACCCCATAAACTGAGCTTGACTATGCCCAGTCAACCCATGACAGGCGTTTTTATAGACTTCTAGTTTGATGTACAATGTTCAAAGACCCCACAAAATAAATCATTCTGGGATCATGTAAATGTCCACTGAAAATGTACACATTATTTAGTGATTTGATTGTCCTTTTATACCCATGACATTATACCTCTGGAAGCAAAATGAAATAAAGGTTCATCTTAACAGTTTTGTGGGGAGAGAAAGAACAGATTTAATTTCAAAGGAATATAATAGGCCACTTAACAAAGCTCAATAAAATTAAACATGCAATACAGTGCTTCAAAAAGTATTCAACCCCTTGGACTTTTTCAATATTGCGTTGTGTTGCAACCTGACTTTAAAATAGATTTGTATTTATTTTTTGTCACTGATCTACACAAAATGCCCTATAATCTCATAGTGAAAATTACCTTTTTTCTGTAATTAATGAAAAATGAAAGCAGTCTTGAGTCAATAAGTATTCACCTCCTTATGACACTCTTTAAAAGCCTAATCCACACAGTGTGTAATTGAATCTTATGCAAATCAGACTCTATAAAAACAACATATTCATTCAGAAAATCACATGAATTATCATCTATGCACTCAGATGGACTCAATTCAACTTATTTGGTAACTTGTTGAAGATCATTTTTAATTTTTAGTGAAACATTAAAACATCTATTAAATCTATTTTAAAGTCATGTTGTAACACAACAACATGTGGAAAAAGTCCAGGGGGGTATTCCATGAAACGCGATTAGAGCTAATTTAGGCTTGTTTTGATCATTCGCAATCATTTCAGATCGAGTTCTGCTCCCTGAATGTGGCTCAAATAATTCGCTGTTTGGTTGCCATGCAACCAATCCTTTAGAACAAACCTGGTAGCGACCAGGTTTACGGTCTGGTTTAGTAAGATGTGTGTCAAAGTGTCTTTTTGGAAATATCAGTTCCCACCTTTTACGAGATAGATAGATCATTTAATATTTTGATAGATAGTTTGATAGTGTGCTAGATAGATAGATAGATAGATAGATACAAAGGTGTAAAAAGATAGGTATGTGTGTAAACTTGCATCGAAAATAGCAGTGTGTTTTTGGCACAGGGGTTAAGGCAGCCAGCTTGCAATCAGAAGGTTGCTCGTTCAATCCTTGCCTTGGGAGACAGTGGTTGACTTTAATTTAATGTTGTTGTTTTTTTTACATTTAACAGAAGCCTTCATGCACATCAATTTACAATAAATACATCTGTCTAAGTAAGTGAATCATCTATCCATCAGTAATCATAAGAAATAATAATCAATGCCAAATCAAGGGTCCAGTTACAATGCTAGAAGAACAAAATGTACTAGTCAGAAAGGTTCAAACACCATTGTAATGTCAGTTCTCGTAAATTAGCCTACACCATCATTTTATACATACATTTTTATATTAGATTGAAATGTATTGTTATACAAGCATCAGACAACGAAATGCAGTAAAAAGTGTATGTCAGAAGCGGGATTCGACTTTCCAAACCGGACTTGCATGAACATTGATGACACAAGGCTGATTCTAATTCAAGGAATCACTTGAGGCTTGAATCCCAATTGAGAGTTGCTTGAACGAGAATTCAACGAATATACTAATCAACGTATGTGGAATACCCCCCAGGGGGGTGAAGTTTATGTTGTAGTAACCCCCACTGAGTACTGGGTATATTGACACCCTAACCTTACACAGTTGCTCCGCAATCCCAAATCAGGCCGATGGCCCAGGGAAGCAAACTGCAGGCTCGTTAGCCCGACAGGACACACCTGGGTCCACTTACAGAAGGCACAGATAAGAGCACTGGATCTGACATAAGGTGAGAGGACTGCAGACGGACAAGACGTGTTGAGATAGTGAGAGCTGGTCTCCGGCCAAACAATTCTGTGACCAAAGTACATTAATGAGTTTTATCTGTCATCAGACTGATCCCGGGCCATATGCCACAGTGAGATAGAGAGAGAACCAGGCAGCCCTAGAGGGAAACTTGTAGCCACCTCCGACCCATGTCCACGGAGCCAACCTGTCGGCCCTCCCACCCCCGGCTTGCAACGAGTCGCAGCCCTCACTCGAAGTATATAGTCCCGGGCGACCTTAGAGGCCCGACTGGGCCTATGTTGGACTCAAACTCCCTTCATTAGACATGCCTGGAGAGCAGTGAAACCTACCTGACTCATTGAGAGGGTGAGAGCTGGTCTCTGGCAGTACAATTCTCTGGCCAAGAGTATTTATGGGTTTTGTCTGCCACCATTCCGACCCGGGGCCATAGCCCGATGAGACCCAGAGAGAGAGAGCCCGACCGCCACCGAGTGGAGCCGGCAGGCCCGCCCTAACCCATGCTGACGGAGCTACCCCGGGGCACAGACCTGCCCCAGCACTAGAGCCCCTAGTGGAGCTATACCCCCTTGGACACTTTAGACGGCAGACGGCCATTTGAGTTAATTTTATCCCCTGTACTAATTATTCTTTATTAAATATGCCGGTGAGGCTGAACTGCTCCCTGTTGCCGGTGTTGGTTCCTACCCTGGTTGTGCTTGTGATACCCGGTCCTAAGTAGTGGATACTACAATGTATTCAATTTAACTTTATTTCAGACACACAGATCCATATCAGTATACAAAAAAATAAAATACAATACGAGGACAACACAAATATAATCATTGCAGTTCACAAGTCCACAGTGATTAAAATACAATAGACATTTGTTCCAATGTTTCCAAAAACAAGAGGATTACCTCGTGTCACTTTGTGTGGGCTCAGTTAAGGCCATTATGATTACATTTTTTGACTCAATTAATCGACACATTTGTACATAAAATCCCTCAATACAGCATGAAAGGTGAGAACATTACTACTCACAAACATGTGACTTTTGCGTTTTTTCATTTTTGCTTTACTATAGCTGCACCACAAGTGGGCTTTATAGAGTAAAGTACAGTGGGCTCTACAAAGGGCTGTTTTAACATCATCTGTACACATATGAAGTTTGCATGCCAGCATATTGGCTTCATATTCCATATCATATTCCTGATGATGTGACCCACATCTTACTTTGTTCACCACATTTAGCGCTTGGTCTGCCATAAAGAAGGATGTTACTTGCTTCTGATCCTCCTTGGTTTTAGCAATCATGACAACACTCTTTTTAGAGTTAAATTTAATGTCATACTGCACTCCATAACTTGAGCAGACTCTAAGCAGTTGCTGTAAGCCAGCACTATACAGAGACAGGACGACTTAAGTCATCAGCGTACACCAGATGGTTAATAAGACTATCCTCCACCAACCATCAGTCTTAAACTCTTTTAGCTTTTTAGAAAGATCATCCATATACAGATTGAAGAGAACAGGTTTACAGTATTCCATCTTGTCGAACCCCATAGTCACTAGGAAAGGTGCAGATATACTCTTACCCCATCTAGCTTGCATGGTTTGATGCAAATACCAAAAGACCAAGATCCTTATTAAATATGGGGGGACCCCTCGCTCTTGTAGTTTAACAAACAATTTACCATGATTAATTTGGTCAGAAGCTTTGGACGCATCCAGAAAACAGATCAATATTGTAGTGTTATGTCTTCTATATTCTATATAAAGTGTGTATATTAGATTAGTATCTCAAGACCTAATCTTGAGCTTTAGAACTCTCAGCCATTGTCTGAACCTTAGAATACCATGATGTACTGGCCGGCTCACCAGCATACTATAATCCACTATGAATTCTTTATTGTAGCGGAGGGTGCTTGAGGAAAATGCCTTCTGAACTGCCTTCATTCTTCGTGGCATAGATTCAACAAGGTGCAAACATTCCTCAGAGATGTTGGCCCATATTGACATTATAACATCACACAGTTGCTGAAGATTTTCGCCAAGAAAATATCCCCCACACCATTACACCACCAGCACCACCATTTTCGCCCAGAGAACTGCCGCTCACTGGATATTTTCTCTTTTTCTGACCATTCTCTTTTTCTGACCATAAATGCAGGACACTGAGTCTAAAGAGTGAGACCATCTGTTCATGAATTTAAACTAAAGGAGATGTGGACCATGCAATATGACAATGACCCAAAACATTCCAGTAAATCTACCAAGGAATGGTTCAAAAGAAAGAAAGGGAGAGTTCTGGAGTGGCCAAGTCAAAGTCCGATCTTAAAGATCTTAATCCTATTGAGATGCCGTGGGGTGATTTGAAACGTGCTGTGCATGCATGACACTCCTCAAACATCACATAGCTGAAATAATTCTGCATGGAGGAGTGGGAAAAACGTTCTCCCAGTCGATGTCAGAGACTAGTAGACAGTTATAGGAAACGTTGAATTGAGGTTATTTCAGCCAGGGGGGCAATACCAGTTATTATGGCATAGGGTGTCCTAACTTTTTCCTCAGTAGGAATTGGCATCTTTGTAATTTTTTTGTTAAATAAATGATAACAAATAAATGAAAACAATAAGAATACATTTTCATTATTTTTAGTTCAATTGCAACAACTTCATCTATAGATATTGTTTGAAATCAGATCAAATATTGATATGTCCATATTTCTTAAAAAAAGAACTAAATATTTCATAGGGTGTCATACTTGTTTTCACATGACTGTATGTACAATACATATTGAAGTACTGAAGTCACATTGATTATGTTTATTTGCATATGCTGCTGTTTTGTAAGCTAAATTTATATTTCAGTGTGTTGGATTGGTATATTAAAAAATATGCTTTTGTAGTGCCGGAGGAAAAAGGAAAGACGTAGGCAACGTAATGATAACTGTTTAATCAAAATAACAACTTGTACTCTCAGTACAGGACCAGAAAATAGATCACCAAAACCATTGTGTCCAAACAGGAAGTTGCAACGTTAATAATCCTCCCCTCTGCCCCTAGTGCCAGAACTGGTTCCCTCCCACTACACAACCAACAGTAAGAGGAGAACATGAACCCATAATGTAGTCACTACACCTTGCTATAATACACTCTAATAAAATGTTTGCCTGGCTTGTCTATTTTCTGTTTAGTTCATACAGTGCCAACAGTATGTGTGTATGTGGATGTCGGCTACAGACAGTAGCCTGTGTGTCTGATTGATAAGGCCATGACATCCACATGCAGGGAGACGGACAGATTTGCCCCGATTACAGACATTTGAAACACTTTTGTGCATAGCTCGATTGCTTGATATAAGCTAGGAGACAACATCGATATTTGTTTTGAATGTGGTTTACATAGTGGAGCATAAGAGTCGACAGATGTGGACTTTACTGATACATTGCGTAAAAGCATATAGCCACTAAAATAATACGATTTTGTGTCCACTTTTTTAGCAAATGACTGGTGTATAGACCTTCTTGTATACACTATATGTGTAATTATGTTTCTTTACATGTCATTATTGCTTCAGATTTGAGTTTGGTTTCACTTGTGATGAAACATCCACATTAAATGTGGATGACATTAGAACTGTACATAACCTACCGGTACTGTTTTTTAGAGTAGGTTATGTACAGTTATAATGTCAATATGTATGCTCTTTAAAATACACATTGTGGTATTCTAACCACAACCGCTATCCTTAAGTCCTGAGTTATTATTACAGCATTATTTTTAGCATGGTATCTGTCTGGTCCTCACTCTGTTGTGTTAAAGATCAAGCATGTAGTATTAAACGTTGCTGCCTCCGCTGGCCACACTCAAAAGTTAAATACATGCATATGCTACATTTTCTAATAGCACCAAACATATGCATATCCTTGTAAACAAGCCAAACGTGAAATAGGCATGTAAAGGTCAGTGTCCTATCTGACACCAGATTTGAGAAAATGCTTTGTTTGGACTAATAGAGCACGGTTCACTGAACATTCTTCATTATGATCTTATTCCTTGATGGCTACTGATTTATCATGGCCATATAGCACTATTTTAAAGCTAAAATCTACATACTGGACCTTTAAGCAGTATGACTTAAATGTGTGGCAAACTCAATGCAGGAATTGGAATCTTTTTTTTCTGTAATGGATTTATCTGGCCGTTATCTGGTCTAACAGGCGGCTCTTTGAGGACTGGGATGTTGTCGACCCATGTATAGTTTTCTACCATCTTAGAGGTCTGTGGCTCTCTCAAAGTCACCATGACACACCAACAACAAGTTTCATTATTCTCCGGTTGCTCATTCTGGGGGAATGGCCTCATCTTGTATGTGCTATCCACTTTTTAATGATAGACAGAAACCTTTCAGAGAGATTAATGTTTATTTATAAATAAAGTAAATGGCTACTTTTGAACTATTTTGTAACTTGGTAGGGTCATTTGAGTGTTTTGTACTAATTGTGGTTTTCTATTACAAAGGGATCACTCAGGACATTTTCCTTATTCAGTTCTATAATTGTTGTTTCAGTTTGAATGTGTTGAGTAGATTGTGTAGATCAGTTTAAAGACATAATCTAAATTAAATGCATTAAAATGTCAGGCTCCAATGTAATAACATTAGAGGGTGTAGGGGTTCCTACACTTTTTCTTGGCACTGTATATCATCATGCTTAAACATTGTACACCATTAAGCAAAATCTTGATTACCATCAACTTCTGAGTGACATTTTGCTAGAGATGTATAAGTGTATGCCTCGAAATGTTTTTAAAATCAGACTTGGCAATATCTTGTCAGGCATTTACATAAGTTGTACACATTTTTGGAAACAGAACATCTTGACCCTGTGTGCCACTGAAGGGCCCTAGTGTTATATAGATCAGAGGGGTATTTAAGTTTGTTGGAACAATACCTTGCAGATGTTGTGCCTTCACCGAACCATCCCTCTTTAGGAGTGAGGGTTAATATAATGCCCCCATTGACAAATTAGGTCTGCAGGGCCTAATGAACAAATGAGACAGAGGAGGATAAGCCAGAATGTATACGTTCTAATCTAGAAATAAAGTGCTCTCAACACACTGTGAAATAATCAACGTGTATGAATATAAATCAGTGCACTAATGGTTAGTGTATCCACTCTAGCACCCATACTTGAAATATGGCTTTGCATTTATGTGAGGAGAGAAAATATAGAATAAAATATAGAGAAAATATACAGATTTGGTGGTTCCTTGAATCAAGACCAATTTAACAGGAGTCTTTCTCCTTTCACTTTAGCATGGGGAATGACAGCCTCGACCATAGAGCTAGAATTAGATGATTAGCCTTAGTAGGCAGCTACATTTGAATTACATTGCAAATATTGTCATACTACTATACTATGCATACTATACTACTACTAAGTCTTGTTTGGTGTCTTGATTTGGATGGCTTTACTGTAAAAGTGTATCCAATAATGAAAAAGGAAAAAAAACATCACATAGAATCTTCTGCTCCTAAGTGCTTTATTCCACCAAAACAATGTGTTGGCAAGCCTTCGTTAGGTCATTCACCATATAATACCACACATACATTTAAAACATGTTGAGCCAATAGGATTGTATTGCATCAGTCAACTGATCTCACGCATAAAAGCACAAAAGTAGAGAATTATCATGTACAAAAAAGGGTTACGGTTAGGTTTGTTCAGTTCTAAAACAAATATATACAATAGGCAGAAAATAATATACAGTACATACCATGGGTTGGGGGAAACAAGGGAGTCAGAGAGCATTTATAAGAAAGGTCTAAAGTCACAGTCATGGTTAAGGCCAAAAGGATGTAACGTCTTAAAGATATGCTATGGTACAGGATTTGTGTATTTCTGCCACTAGTTCTAAAATGCACTCTCACAAGCCAGAAATGGGTCCCCAAAATGTAAAGAAATGTGTAAAGAAATGACCTGATTGGACAGATAAGATCACACCGCCCCACTACCATGAGCAACAGATTATTTAGCAAAGGTTTGTTGGTCTTAAACTAAGGACTGTGTCGTCTAATGAGATAATAAATCAATTAACATTAGAACCGTTAGTCAACACTTAAAGACAAAGGCTTTTTATGTAAATAATTAGTCACACAAAATCCTGTAGCATCTCTGTAAATTAATATACTGTAGCAAAATGTTTCACTGTAGCTCCATCCCTGTAATTTGTTTGTACACATATGACACCAGGGGAGCCTGGTGGAGGCAGGCATCTTGAATGGAATACAGGTTCATTATAAGGTGTGGAATGGAATGAGGAATGGTTTCGATTTATACTTCCACCAGCCTCCCCTGTATTACAACACATTTTTAGGTATTGTAAAATGACTATTACGATACTATTCCTTTTTTGTACATTGTTGGTAGTTAAAAGGGGAAATATTATTTCACAAAGACCGACACATCTGTCTGCATCATGACCTTGGCAATTTCCTGGCTTTTGCAATGGGAGGGAAGCCACTTATTAGTACAGTATAACAATGCACAAACCATCATATTTCACAAGCATTATTAATAAAAACGTTTTTTTTTTCATTTTCTTGATGCATCATTGTAAAAATATGTTGTACATTTAATTGTAAATCTCATTCATGCAAAGAGTTTATTATGAAAAGAAGTGTTTATCAAATGTTGTTTATGCAAACATGATCAGACCCTCTTTAAACATGGTACCTATCTAATTTACTCAAAAGAGATCATTTGCTTTGAGAAAATAACCTCTGAGCATGAACAAGACTTGTCAAGATACAGTATCAGAAGATTACTACGACCCAGGCAATTACACAAGTAATTCATCAGGGAATGTATTTTCACATTTCGTATTCAGTAAATACAGTGGCTCAAACAAGTATTGTCCCAATTTGCATATTTTAAGGTGTCACACTCAAAATGATTTTTAAACAAGGGTGTAAAAAAAAATACATCTCCTGAAACAAATGTACTAATAAAGTAGACATACAGTATGTGTAGCTTTATTGAGTGTGGTAGTTATATCTATCCAGTTCCAAATCTCAGTCTTCAGCAGATTTAAGCTCTTGGTCTGAGAATCCACTAGAGGTTCTCTGCCGTCCACAACACGTCCGCATGATCCTAATGCAGGGCAGGTAATGCCTTGCAGCTGCCCTGAAGTCACTTCGCAGAAATGTGTAAAGCACAGGATCCAGGAGACTGTTAAGGCTCAGCAGACCTCTACCCAGCTGGTAGGGCACGAACACAGCCTTCTCCCACTCACAGGTGTCACCGTGGAGAAGCAGTCCTATGTACTTCACACAGCCGGTGATGTGGTAGGGCCCGAGGACCAGGATGAAAATGGCCACCAAAAGCATAAGCAGCCCCCTGATGCGCCGCTTCTCCTCAGGAACCAAGGAGGCAATGGCCATCAGAGACCTCAAAGTCTTACCATGGAGGCAGATTATAAAGACGAGGGGGAGGACAAAGGAGAGAACCAACGTGATCAATCTATATGTTATGAAATTATCGTCCGAAGGATAGCTTTCAATACACAGGGACGTGGTCTGATTGTCTCCAGTGTGAAGCACCTCATAGGCAACTAATGGAGGTACTGCTACGATGACCCATATGCCTACGGACAAACACAGTGCAACATTCATCCGTCGCATGGCTTGAAACTTCAACGGCTTGGCGATGGCCAAGTAACGTTCCATGGCGATAATACACATGAAGAGTATGCCAGTGTAAATGCTGACATAGAAAACGACACTCATAAAGAAACAGGCAGTGGGCCCGAATCGCCAGCGGTGACCATTGCTGTAGTAGTCCATCCATAAGGGTAGAGAAACCAATTGGAGAAGGTCTGAAAGTAGCAAGTTTATCACATACACTGGTAAAACATTTTCAGACTTGATCAAATTATACAACCCAAACAGTGCCATCACATTCAGTGGGGTGCCGATGATGAAAAAAACACCATAAAGTACAGAGAGGAAGGCATCTTGGCTGAGGTCCACCCCACATGTATTATCTACGTTCGGGCCATTATCAGAACTGTGGTTGCTGCCAAAGTCCATAATTTCCCTGTGAATCAAGAGTAAAAGGTTTGTTCATATACTTACTCATAGTACATTATTTATTGTTTTCACATGTTGCTTTGTAGCTTGCATTTCTTTCTGATTTATCTTTGAAATCTTGAAAATGTACACAAAATATATTATGTTTTATCTTTAACATTCAGAAAAAGCCCAAAGAATTGAAAGACAGCAACATGTGAAAAGTATGCATGGTGGATAATTCTATCAATAAACCAGAGGATATTACAAATGTGTGCGTGAATACGTATATATTTTTACCATTAAAGCCAGAACACATCTCTGAGCATACAGTATGTTTCTTATATTCAGACCTGAGTCAAAGATACCTGAAGCAACTAATTCCAAGGACTTGAGCTCAACTTGATTTAGTTTAACTGGTACAATGACACTAAAAGATAACTTCCAAAGGTGCAAACAGGTATATCAACCACACGTCAACTTGATATACTTTCTGTATTTGACCCAGGTCTGCTTACTATGGTATCAAATTAACAATTTCTAAATAATCCATATACATGTATATCATGTTAACATATGCACACTTACTACTGTATATCAGCTATTCTTTCCCGCAAAAATGAAAAAACATATATCCTTAATAAAATGATTTGTTATAACTGTCTTGACATAGTCCAGTCCAATCTCAATTGAACACCTCTGGGGAGTGCGAGTTGAACAATTAGTGACTTCCTATACAGACATTTGTCAACAAAGTTGTTTAAGACAGGATATGAAGTAATAGAATGGTGAGCTGGTGAAATACAGTGATGCTGTATTATGAAACAGGAATCCTGAAATCATAAAAAAGACTACTGCATGATCGAAAACATGCTTGAGATGTTGTGGCCTAACATGATATAATTTATAGTGATCACATAGGCTCTGACAACAAAGTGCATCTGTTACTGGATGTTTTCTTTTGAAAGGTTTGCCACAAACCACACATGTGCTTATTTGAGAGGGATAGAAACACACACATGCCAGATTATCTCTGCACATGTCAACAAATGAGGTAAAACATGGAGCTGGGACCATCCATGAAGATGTATGCACTCACTGCAATGTAAGTTGCATTGGATAAAAGCATCAGCTAATGGCATTTATTATTATGACTATTATGACGAGTATGATTATGATTATGAGTATTATTATTATTATTATTATTGTTATAGCTAGATATGCCTTATCCCCTGAAGAAATATGATTGAAGCTTAGATGTCTCCTCAGTATACTGTGCTTTATCTTCACATAATAAATAGTTTGTCAAATGATTTCCCTGGTGATAGTTTCATCAGTGGCTTTTACTTATCAAATTAGAGAAAGAAAACAATGTTGCAGAGCTGAAATAATCATAGGGAGTCACATGTATGTTAACACTATTTTTGTACACAGACATGAGACAAAAAATGAGGTTGATCGGTATCAGATGATAAAAGATGGCATAGGGGTTCCCAATTCTGTATCTATACTCTTGTGTTGTTCTCTGGATGTAGAGCTTGCAGAATGGCCAACCATGTGTTGCATGTGCACAAAGGGCTGGTGGCCATCTCATCTAAGCATTTTGTGTTTAAACTAAAGCATGAGGGAACTCATCTTGCAAGAGAGAAAGAAAAAAATGGCAGTGTTTATCTAGCTGGACTAGCAGCAGTGGAATGAATAATGATGTTCTGCCAGGAATAGCAGATGCTTTGATAGGCACATACCAGTGTTCCATAGATGTCATGACTTGGCTTTACTCCAAGAGCCTAGTATACAACACGTTTTTCCACGTTCAGATCACCCTGATTACTTGGCTATCATATCACCCTTTGAACATAATTTTCATTGACTTGCATTCACACCTTTCTTCTCTCATATGTGACACTGTCTGGTCAATTGGTCCGCAAGTCGGCATCCGATTTAATGTTCAAACTTTTCTTTTGAAAAATGTAAACACATTTCAGCATTGTTGAAAATCAATGACACACTCGCTAATCAACTAACACAGCTTGTTTTGTGAGCCTGCTAACAATGTACAGTAGTGTTATAGTTAACTAGGTAGCAGTGGGGATTACTCACCGAATCCATTGCATTGCAGTATTTTGGCTTGACTGTGGTGTAAGTGTGTGGTGCAAGTGACCATGCCGTGTCACATATTTTCTAATGACAGAGCCACATGGTTTTTGCTTAACTCTTAGGCAAAAAACCACACAGACCATAAGCTGGGGACACAGACAGACCATGAGCATACACTGTTGCACGCAAGTCCAGAGGCTCGTTTTGTAGTGTACCAAAAAGAACATGGATGAGCAAAACCCTCTGAGACTCAATTTCACACAAGACCAGGTACATGTATGCAAATAGTATTGGAGAAAAAGTCCCATGGTTTCTTGAATAAACATTTTACATATCATGCTCATTCTAAACTACATTGTAACCGATTTGCCATCTCTAAAATGGTGTAAGAGGAAAAAAGTAAAGATCAAGAGCTCATCAAAGGTACTGTATACTATGAGAGAGAGACATGACAAGATAAAACATTTCGGAATGTTTAATTATTTATTTGTTTATATTTCTGCCAGTTGCATGTTCATACATGTTTATCTAATGGTAGAGCAGAGGGAACTGGAGACTACCAGTGTGACATACTATTCTACTGAATAAACACAAAGAACCGGAAATGTATCATGCTTTCAATGAGGCTTACAAATGTTTTGGGGAACATGTTTATAATGTTATTCTGTGTCAACATTTTTGGCTGTTTTCCTTCCATCCAATATGTCACATAACTGCGTATCACAATGACAGATATTGCACATCTTTATCATTCATGCACACTTCTGCCTTGCCTTTATTTCCTATCTTTTGGAGACACTGAGCAGTAACAGAGGCAAGTCAGATATGATTTGTTGCATCTGGGGTAAATTGGCCATACAAGATGAGTTTCAACAGGCTCAGATTAAAAATGGGCCTTGTAAGCAATCGATTATATTACAGATCTTATCGAAGAACCATGCACAGGATCTTGCAAATCATTGTCCACAGTTATATCCAATTGATTGATTTGATTAATTAACAATCTCTGTTTTTACTCTGTTTTTAATATTGAGAATACTGTAGCCTACCCTTAGGATTCTGTTCTGAACCGTTCTAGCTCTATGAATAATATAGGTAATTCCATGTCAAATCAACAGACAAAATAGGATTTCGACACCTACCATCTCAGATTGTAGATAAGTATTCCTGCATCATTATTTTGTAGAAATATAGTTTCATCTCTGATAAACTGATTGCTGATTGTACTTTAACTATAAGCCTGATTGCTTAAGGGAAATAGCTGTTTGACAAAGGGTGGGACAATGTCATAGACATCATTATTGCGTTGTTTGAATGACATAATATTTGAAACAGTGCAGGGTACCAAGGCTCAGATCAAGGACACTGGAGGTTCAAACTTATACATTACTGTGTTGAGGGAATTCAATAGTTTTTTTTCCAGGGTGGTGATTTAAAAATGCTTACAAGTTGTTGAAACACTTCTTGGCAGAATTCATCTAGCTTGGCAAACTCAGCTGGCGGTAGATAGGCCTACTCATATTCTAAAGCTTTATTGACAGTTTCCATCAAGGGCATAGCTCCGACTGCTTCCAAAGAGCCTCTAACTTACATGAAGTTGCCCAAATGCAATACCCAGATCAGTAGCAAAGCTTTCAAATGTTTGTGGGAAATTAACTCAAAAGCTATTTGTCACGGCTTCACTTTAGTAAGTGGGACTAAACTAGAGAATTAAATAATAATAATGAGAAACACTGTAGGTACAGTCCACACGCCACACAACTGAAGCCCTCGCGCTACACAATCTAAACAAGCGGCAAACCATTGTCGTCATCAGTGACTCACTGTTGAGAAATGAGGAAGAAAGTTGTTATGTTGTTGGACTGGTTTAGAGCAATATGATGTTGACCAACAAACAACAGAACAGTCTGTCAAGCCAACACATTTTTATGAAATCATGTACAATTGTGGTCAATGATCTGTGTAATTTGTGCAAACCATGCAGGAGGAGGGTCAAGAGAGTAGGAGAGCTGAGTTTAACAAGTGTTCAATGTACAGTACATGAGCTTATTTGATGATCTTCTTAAATTATAAAAAATCAACTGGAGGCTTCGAATATATTATGGTTGTTATTATGGTTGTATTCTTATGCTAGAACTGCTTCTGCACTCAATGTTAAGCAAGTGAATTCCATAGATAGGGCAGATTTCAATGACTCTCAATAGATTGCCCTGTGTTTGACTAATGCTTCACAATGAGTTATATCATGCTGCCCTTTATATGAGAACAAGGTCCATTTTGCCTCCTGTCAGTCTATAACAGCATGCCTCTTAATTGAATTGGAATTGATTTAGGTGCAGCTGAAAAGAGTGTTACAGTTATCCACATGTGAACCCTTTTATAACAAACCCAAAGCTGGTGAACCTTAGGTTACATGGCAGATGAGACCATCAGTGATTAATATCATGTAGTTGGAGTGGGTTGAAAATTATGGGTTTATTCTGCGTGGTCCCCATCTACAGGGAGTTGATTAATTCTAAAGTGTTTCATGTATGAGTTCCTCTCCTACCAAAGGAATTTGAAAAGTGCATGCCGCATGTCGAATACACTTGTAATTCTGGACTTGTATGATTGTGCTCCAGACTTCCCAATAATGAACATACACTACTTTATATCTCCTGTGTTGCAGCAGGTAGGTCATAATGTTTGGGGTTTGAATGCATTTTTGGAGCACAAAAGAGCAAAGGCAAGTGGGATACAGAGGAAAATGCTGCCACTTCAGTTCTATTCTATGAATATGTTACAGTATCTGACACAGCACATCCAATCTGCCGGCGACGAGAAAGTGAAGAAACATGACGCCAAATGGGACAATAGAGCTTTTTGGAAGATGTCAGCAGGATAACACAGTGACTTTAGGAGCAGGGGATGTTATAATCTCATTCTGATCATCACTACCTACGCATATTAACATGCCTGTGTATTCAGATTCTATATTGGACATATAATAAAAAGAATGGGCGGTGGGGAAAGGAGATCAGCAAAATGCTGTATGTTGTCGATGTATGTTGAAAATGAGGCTCCTTGTAAACCTGTCTTTGAAAAATCATACTTGATCCTTGATCACTCTTTGACAAGGCAGTAGTTTTGCTAGAAGCTCCTCTATTTGACCAATTCCTATCAATTTGATTAGTTGATGCTTTGGAGCGTATCCAATAGGGTTTAGCCTACTCTGAGTCTCAGAGGTGAAAAGCAAAACACCTCCAACTTAGCCATCTGGCACTTAGGACAGCAGAGGAAACCGTGACCCATATGAAGGATTTCACAGGAGAACTGCTGAGTAGCATCTGCTCACTGTGAAAATGCCTTGGGTCCTTCACATGACATGACAAATTACATTGGGCAGTTTACATTTAATTATTCACTTGAATGCTCGCCTCCATGAGGGATTACAAGTGAGGTATGGGTGAAAACAGATAATTTAAATGTTTGTAACATGAGTCAATAAGTACAAACTTAATGTATTTATATATGTATATATGTATGTATTTTCCATATCAAACAAAACATTTCACAAACAAATTCAATTCAATTCAATTCAACTGTATTCGCCATGTGCAGTGCACTAGGAACATGACTTGGTATTCTCCATGCTGAACAAGCGACAGTAACAACTAGAACATGATTAGAACATTTAAAATGACTGTACTACTGAAAAAAAAGAGGAAAAAAAAGAACTGCACATCTGCTGCACAAAATGCACTCAACAGCTCACACACAATAACCTGTTGCTCAAATAGAAGTAGTCTCACATAAACTGAAAGTCCTAGTGTGTATCATTATATGTTATTTATTACAAAAATGTCTTTATTCCAAATCATGTTAATCTTATCACCCTACAGTGAATTCACATTGATGGAGGATGGTGATTTACATTAGCTATGCTGATGGAGGTAAGTCAAGGTGATGATTTGTTGTCTGCTGTGATTAGCAGCTCTCCAGATGGGATGATATGTTTCTGAAGACCAACAGCTGTCTGTGCTCTGGTAAGGAACAGGGGGGATTCCACAGTTGTTGGCCACGATGAGCCAGCTGCATGTGGATAAAAGTGATGATGTTCTTGAGGGAACCAAGGGAGTTGTAAGGAATGGGTGACCTCTCTGTCAGTGTGTGTCTTTGATAGTAAGAATGGTAAATGGACTGATTTATAATCCAATGAGGATTACGTGGCAATGGAAAACAAAGTACGACCATAGTGGTGCTTGAAAGAGGAAGGAACTGAAAGGAACAAATAATTACACTATTAATGAACAATATCCCAGAGAAATCACGGAGAGATGACGTACACTATATTCAATTCTCAAACAACAGGTTGCAGGGCACAAAGGTCCAAGCAAATTATACATCAACAACAAACTCTTCAGGGATTCCAAGATCCCACACAACACTTCTCTCTTTCTAGCACTAACTGACCACCGTTAACACTTAATTCTCTATGTACAGTTTGGTAGATAGTGGAGATTAGATACTAAAATGGTGAGGGACAATTTCTCCCAGAATGATTTTGGCTTCCCCAGGTAAGTTTTGGCAAACTCCAGTCTGGCTTTTTTATGTCACAGTGTCAGCAGTGGGGTCCTCCTGGGTCTCCTACCATAGTGGCCATTTCATTAAGATTGCGACGGATAGTGCAAGCTGACACTGTTGTACCCTGTGTCTGCAGGTCAGCTTAAATTTGTTTGGAAGTTGATTGAGGTTTTTATCCAATATTCGGACAATCCTTTCCGTTCACGTCCAGGGAGGTTAGCTACAGTGCCATGGGTTGTAAACGTCTTGATGACGCTGCAGACACAGGAACATTAAGATCTCTGGAGATGGACTTAGCCTTGAGATTGTCCATGCCTTTCCACAATTTTGTTTCTCAAATCCACAAACAATTATTTGTTCTTCTTTTAACTGGTTGCAAGTGTGATGTCTATATTGCCAGCACCTGTGACTTGCCACAGGTGAGTTTAAATACAAATGAAAAGAGCATTACATGCGTGAAATACAATTATTTCATAAAATGTTGAAAAGGTGCCAATAATTCTGTCCAGTCCATTTTTTTAGTTCTGTGTTTGTGTATGGAATTTGGCTTTTTTCTGCTTTTTGTGTTGTTCCAATGCAAACAAAAGAAATAAACATGTGAATACCAAAGCATTTGTAACAATTTCCTGGGAGAATTGGTACATTATCTGACAGAAGTCAAATGTTTTGTCCATGACCATAGAAAATGCTAACATGGTTATAGGAGAGTTTGAGTATCACGCACTTGGAAAGTGATGGGAGGCAGTATGTTTTGGATTGTTGGATTGCCGATAGATCTCCTCCTCATCATCCTGTTGGATGGCAACAGATTCTTCTCAAGAATTTCCTGGTACCTGGCTCCATTCATCTTCCCTTTGATAATTTGGATTCCACCATCTAAAGATTTTTTTATTTTTTTCTCGTCTGCCCAGACGACATTCTCCCAGTAATCTACAGGCTTTTCCAAATGTTCTTTAGCAAACTTCAAATGAGCTTCAACATGCCTTTTCTTCAGTAATGGAACTCATTAGTGGCATAAGCTGGTTTAATGCTTTTTCTTACTGTGTTCAGTACTTTTTTCCTGTGTCATTCCACTTTATTGCACATAGCTTTTCTATGGATTGGGGTGTTACAATTTCTTTAGCTGTGTAGTTCTATAGAGTTAATACCAATGTCTGGTCTAAAGGTCATGTGAATAGCTGCAATGGAAATATGTTGAATACAAAAAAAAAAAAAATGTGTTGAATGTATGTGTGTACTGTATGTATATGTAAAAAAGAAAGAATGGAATAGCCTCCTGATAACATTTAACATTTTACAAATTATCATAGCTTCTCCCGTGAGGTCAAGAAGAGCATGTTAAGCAACCAACATTGTCAGCACTGATTGCATCTAGGATGTAGGATCCCGTGCGTATTATGTTAGGATGGGACAAGAATGCAATATTTGTTATTTATTGATCAGACCAGTGTTTAGAATTGTGTAGTTTTCTGACCGTGCTTTAACATGTATCTAGGTAGATAACTATGGACTTTGTACTGATCAGATTGATTTTATGTGTATCTAGGTAGGTATCCATGCACCTTATCCTGATCAGACAGACTTTACATGTATCTAGGTAGGGAACTAAGCACTGTATACTGTTCAGACTGACTCTAATGTGTCTAGTCTAATCTAAGTAGTTAAGGCTGTGATCTGTGATTATGAGTATGTTATTTGATATTTTTATGATGTATTATAACATGCACTTTGTATTGTCCTTGTTTTTAAAAATATATTTGTTGTTTCCTGTATTAGATATTGTGTCTATGTTCACTGTTTTTAAGATGACAGATGGAAATTAGCTTCTTGCTAAATCTGGTGCACCCATCTTCTTGTTTTCTGTACACAATTAAATCATGTGCACACTGTCCTTCTCTAAACCAAATAAAATAAATTAAAAATATGTATACATATTCAATTCAATTCGACTTTATTCGCCATGTGCAGTGCACTAGGAACATGACTTGGTATTCTCCATGCTGAACAAGCTACAGCAAGACGACAATACTCATGTAAAGTGCAAGGTGCAATGATCAGGAGTTATTGAGGAGGGCTATGGCTTTGGGGAAGAAACTGTTCAAGTGGCGTGATGTTTTTGACCTGGTGACCCTGTACCGCTGTCCAGAAGAGAGTAATTCAAACAAGCTGTGAGCTGGATGTGAGGGGGTCAGCCACAATCTTGCGTGCTCTCTTCAATGATCTGGAGCTATGGAGGTCTGTGGTGGGAGGCAGGGGGCAGCCGATGATCCGCTCAGCTGTCCGTACGACTCTTTGTAGCTTGGCCTTGGATCGGGCAGACGCAGAGTCGTACCAGACAGTGATGGAAGATGTATATATATATATATATGTATACATACAGTGGGGAAGGATTTCACCCTCTGCTGATTTTGTGAGTTTACCCCCTTACAAAGAAATGAGCAGTCTATAATTGTAATGGTAGGTTCAACAGTGAGAGACAGAATCAAATTATATGAATTAAAACATTCTGTGTTTTATTAAGTAAAATAAGTATTTCACCCCCTACCAACCAGCAAGAATTCTGGCTGCCACAGACCGGTTATGTGACCATTATGGTCGGTTATGTGAGGCACACAGATTAGTCCTCTCACTGTGTGATGTTCACTTTTTGGACCCTTTCATACTGTTCCAGTTGACCCGGGACATCATTGGGGTTTTAAAAGCACTTGTCTTGACACGGGGCTCCTAGTCCCAAGGGTGACCCATACAAGGGGGTATACTCAGGGCGCAAGAAAGCCCCAAAATAGCCCATAATATTAAAGGGTGCCTCCTGTCGGCACAAACAGGTACTGTACCCAATAATGCACAATAGGTACTGTGTACACATTCAAAAGTGCATTCATTCATAAAGTATATTTTGTTCTGGTGGATCTAGGGGGCTGCCCTTTGGAGAGGCTGGAGCAGAGGATGCTTAGTAACAACCCACAAAGTGTCAGACCCCTGGTAATAGGTGGGGCCAAACGACAGCATGATGAGTAGAAGCGTTTTTACGCACATGATGCCCCTAACTTTGAAAATGCAAAATCCACTATAATAAAGACCTGGGTGTCATAAATCATACGTATCTAGGAAAAATGTTAATGAAACAATGTTTTCATTGCTGTTTATTATTTTGAATTTATATTCTCAATTGAATTTCACATTTATCTACGGTAATTATAATCAAAGCTGTAAAGAAAATACAAGAATAGAAATGAAAGAACCAAACTAAGATTGTTTTGCCAATAGCTATGAAATACATCTCTCAAAAATGTCTGCAAATGCTGAATCACAAAACACGAATGGAACGGTTTTCACTGCCACTGTCGAAATACAGTATTATGTCTGAAAAATCCCCAATAATTCTGAAATACCACTGGCTACAATTGTGTGTGCATGGGTATGCCTGTCTACACAACACATGAAGCACAGAATGTGACAATGCGTGTACCTCAAATGTACTTTTTGCAGTTGCTGCGTTCTGTACAGTGCAAGAAAATGTAAAAATGTTTACAATGTTGCACTTCAAAGGGTAAAAAGTGCGAGAGCAGACGGCTTCTTGGCGCGGGAAAGCCAGAGCAGAGGTGTGTGAGTGAGTGAGTGTCAATGTGAGTGTGTGTATGTTTCTGTGTCTCTGTGCATCCGGGCCTAAATGACCCGAACATCTTATGAAGGACATACATTTGTTGGGGTATTTTCTTTCCACTTTTACATGTTTTTCATAGAAAATAAGCCAATGCCATGGAGTTTCATATTGATAAAATGTATTCTTGTACCATTTCTCTTTAAGTGAAAATGTAAAACGGGTCCGGTTGACCCGAACACCACACAAGGGTTAAGAAAGTAGTCCTAATCTCAAGTCGTTACCTATATGAAAGACACCTGTCCACAGAATCAATCAATCAATCAATCAGATTCCAACCTCTCCACCATGGCCAAGACCAAAGAGTTGTCTAAAGACATCAGGGACAAGATTGTAGACCTGTACAAGACTGGAATGGGCTACAAGGCCATTGGCAAGCATCTTGGTGAGAAGGAGAATACTGTTGGTGCAATTATTCAAAAATAGAAGAAACACGAATTGACCATCAATCTCCCTCGGTCTGGGGCTCCACGCAAGATCTCACCTCGTGGGGTGACGTTGATCATGAGAAAGGTGAGGGATCAACCGCGAACCACACGGGAGGAGCTTGTTAATGATCTCAAGGCAGCTGGGACCACAGTCACCAAGATGACCATTGGTAACACACTACGCCGTAATGGACTGAAATCCTGTAGCTCCCGCAAGGTCCCCCTGCTCAAGAAGTCACATGTACAGGCCCATCTGAAGTTTGCCAATGAGCACCTGGATGATTCAGAGGAGGCTTGGGAGAAAGTGCTGTGGTCTGATGAGACAAAAATCGAGCTCTTTGGCATCAACTCAACTCGCCGTGTTTGGAGGAGGAAAAATACTGACTTTGACCCCAAGAACACCATGCCCACCATCAAGCATGGCGGTGGAAACATTATGCTTTGGGGCTGTTTCTCTGGGGGACAGAACGACATCACTGCATTGAGGGGAGGATGAACGGGGCCATGTACCGTGAAATCTTGGGTGAGAACCTCCTTCCCTCAGCTAGGACACTGAAAATGGGTGGTGGATGGGTGTTCCAGTATAACAATGACCCATACGCCTAAGGCAACAAAAGAGTGGCTCAAGAAGAAGCACATTAAGGTCATGGAGTGGCCTAGTCAGTCTCCGGACCTTAATCCCATAGAAAATCTGTGGAGGGAGCTGAAGCTTCGAGTTGACAAGCAACAACCTCCAAACCTTAAGGATTTGGAGAGGATCTGCAAAGAGGAATGGGCCAAAATCCCTCCTGGGATCTGCGCAAACTTGGTGACCAACTACAATAAATGTCTGACCACTGTGCTTGCCAACAAGGGTTTCTCCACCAAGTACTGAGTCATGTTTTGCTGGGGGGTGAAATACTTATTTTACTCAATAAAACACAAATCATTTTTCAAAATTAATATAATGGGATTTTCGGGGATCTTTCTTTTTTTTCTGTCTCTCACTGTTAAAACGAACCTACCATTACAGTTATAGTCTGTTCTTTCCTTTGTAAGGGGGTAAACTAACAAAATCAGCAGGGGGTGAAATGCTTATTTTCCCCACTGTACATACATGTGTATATATATGCTTAATAATGCATAATTATAATTCTCTTTTCATGTGCTCCAATTAGGGGAGGGATGGAGCAGGGGGAAAAGGGACTAGAAATGATGCAAGCAATGCTATCACATACAACTTAAATTCATTTTTCAAAGCTGATCCATCCCTTAAAAAAACACAGCTCTTAAATTAGCAAAAACACAGCTCTTGAATCTGTGAACATTTTAAGGGACAAAATCCTGCCTTGAGATCTGTTCATAAAACAAAAATGTCCATGGAGACAAACATAATTGACCATGAAATAAAAACAGAAGCAAACAATGAGGTTATTGATTCATGCCAATGAGTGGGTACACCCACAAGGACCCCTCCCCCTCTGTCCCCTAGGACTGTTAGGGCAAGGGCATATTGTTGCCAATCACCTTGCCTGTTTCCTTATAATACGTGCTTAGATCCGGCCCGATTGACAGATGGTTTGTATGGGCCAGGGTAGTCCCCTTGGGTGTGAAGCTAATTTTCTAAAATAGCATATTGCTTGTAATGCTGCCACATGGGACTGCATACAGTTCCATTGAGTGCAACACTTGGCAAGAGCTTGTTCCATTAATTTTCCTTTGAAGTAAAAAGGCCCTTTATTGTACTGTTTTGCTGCCAGGACAGTGAGTAGTAAGTAATGTATGAAGTGTAAAAAGATAGATGGAACAAGTTGATGATTCATGTTAATTGGAATTGGACTGGAATTGGAGGCCGGATTTAAGTATAATTCAAAATATTTCTTTATTAAAAACAATAAACAGTATGAAAAAAAAAAAAAATTCCAGAGGCAAGAAAGCTGTTCCCTCTGGTTGTATTGGTTGTATAGAACAATGTTTTAAAAGTATGCCAAATCTCGAGTCACCCCAGTCTAAAATGTATTTAAAAACATACCTTCTGAATTCCTCTGACAACCAACACACACGCACACACGCACGCACACACACACACACACACACACACACACACACACACACACACACACACACACACACACAGACCATTAGTGGTTATTGAGAGTGGGGTAATTTGACCTAGTGAGTAAAAGACAATTCTACCTTTGCACTCGATCAAATTTCAGGACTTTTCCTAGATATATGCGTATCCTTACATTTTCAAAATCCAGCTAGTATAAAGTGATTTTGCAGTATTGCGCTAGTATTTGTCTGCCATCTTTTTTTTCCAAGGCTACAATTCTCTTCCATATCAGCAGAGGTCACAGGGGGACAAGATGTGTGAATAAGATGTGTTTATACTACAAATATCAATCTTATTCACTGAATCTAATTCTGCACATGTAGCACATGAGGCACATATAATATGTATATTATATATAATATAATATAGATATTAGCCTACATGTGCCTCATGTGCTACATGTGCTGAATTTGATTAAGTGAATAAGATTGATAGTGCAATAGTGATAGGATATTAACATATGTACAGACAGTTATGAAATGATAAACTGTACAGTATGTCTCCTAATATCTGAAATATCGGAGCTGAAGCCGGCTTTCCACAATGGGGTTTACCCAAGTTACATACGCAATAGTGATAGGATATGATACAGTTAGGTCCATATATATTTGGACACAGACAGAATTTGTGTTATTTTAACTGTTTACCAAAACATCGTCAAGTTACAGTTATATAATGAATATGGGCTTAAAGTGCAGACTCAGCTTTAGGGTAAGGGTATTCACATATAAATTGAAGGAAGGGTTTAGGAATTACAGCTCTTTAATATGTAACTCCCTCTTTTTCAAGGGACCAAAAGTAATTGGACAATTGACTCAAAAGCTGTTTCATGGGCCAGTGTGGGCTATTCCTTCATTATTTCTATATCAATTAAGCAGGTAAAATGTCTGAGTTGATTCCAAGTGTGGCATTTGCATTTGTAAGCTGTTGCAGTATACGCACAACATGCAGTCAACAGAGCTCTCAATGGAAGTGAAACAGGCCATCCTTAGCCTGCAAAAACAACAACAAAATCCATCAGAGAGATAGCGGGAACATTAATAGTGGCCAAATTAACTGTTTGGTACATTCTGAGAAAAAAAGAACGCACTGGTGAGCTCGGCACCACAAAAAGGTCTGGACGTCCATGGAAGACAAGAGTGGTGGATGATCACAGGATCCTTTACATGGTAAAGAAAAACCCCTTCACAACATCCAACCAAGTGAAGAACAGTCTCCAAGAGGTAAGCATATCATTATCCAAGTCTACCATAAAGGAAAGACTTCACACAAGCAAACAGAAGATTCACCACAAGGTGCAAGCCATTCATAAGCCTCAAGAATAGAAATGCCAGATTAGACTTTGCCAAAATTATCTAAAAAAGCCAGCCCTGTTCTAAAGTACAGTTAAAATGGACACCAATGCCTTGACCTGCTTTTGTGTGTTGCTCTCATGTTAGCAAGTTAATCATTACATAATAACATACATTACATAACATTACATAACCCTAGTCGTCTTATCTGTACAGTATAGTATAGTGGATAGTGTACATAGCCTTTATTTATGTAAACCAGCTCCTTTCCCTTCTTGTTTTTTTTCTTTTTTTTCTTTCCTAGCACCAGGGGAGCCACCCCTCCCAAATTTCGTTGTTTGGTACCTGTACTATAGCAATGACAATAAAGACCATTCATTCATTCATTCATTCATTCATTCATTCATTCATTCATTCATTCATTATATTATCAGGCAAACATAATAGTAAGACTGTCCACAAGAGTGCAACCACCCTGTCACCCTGAGTTTTGTATCGGGGAAAACAGTCCGAAGCCATTGCCATCAGACCACAATTTTGCAACAAAAGTACAATGGTGAGGAAAATGACATGGTAAACACTGACATTCTCTATTGCATACACTATGAATGCATGAGAGAGATAGAGCATTCGCCATTATATTCATGGTGTTTGACATCGTTCTTCTTTTGGCTTAGCGATATCATTGAAGCCATCCATTCCTACTTGGAGGAGGATGCGTTAGTGAAGTGCTGTAATTTGTTATCTTATCTTACTATAATTGTATAAATTACAAATCTTTAAATTTGCTATTGTTGTGATAATCGGTGAATCGCACATGGTAAACAAATCATTGTTTTTAAATGACAAACCATCCGTCCAAATTATAATTATAAATGTCAGCGCAGGGAATGCTCTTGTAACGATAACAAAATTATGTTTATAGCTTGTTAATGATAATGATGGATTTCTCTTGCAGAATGGAGCTTATCATCCATAACAAGACCCTTTGCATAGAGCAGGCAAGCACATGGATTAAAACTGGGGAATATTTTCACAATGGTATTCAGTGATGAGTCTACTGTAGCCCTGGACCTCTTCTCCATGTTAGCGAAGGCAGTCTCCCAAACCAAGACTGAGACATCCCCTCAAACGGCACTGTATGGGTGCCATATCTCACCAGGGACCAGGCCCATTGCGTATGTGACAGCAGATGGTGAAAGCGGGAACAAGTCGGCAACCAATCAAAATGCTCTGACTTTTATTCAGAAAAATTGAAATAAATGTCAACGTTGTTGAAAATCAACGACACAGTCGCTATAGTCAAGCCAAAGCACTGCCATGCAATGGATTAGGTGAGTAATCTACACTACTCTACACTAACTAGGTAGTAGTGGGGACTATTCCTAGGGGTAGTGGTGGTCTAGTGGATAGTGAGTTGGACTTGGGATCGGAAGGTTGTGAGTTCAAATCCCGCCTGAAGCCACACCACTACTAGTGTGCCCTTGGGTAAGGCACTTAGCCCTCAGTTACTCCAGGGGGAATGTCCCTGTAATTCGTAATTGTAAGTCGCTTTGGATAAAAGCGTCTGCTAATTGGCAAAATTATAAATTATTTATTCACCAAATCCATTGCATGCAATATTTTGGCTTGACTAGCAAGTGTGTCATTGATTTGAGTCCAGAGGCGGCTCTTATAGCAGGTAAAAAGGCACTGCTGTTCTAGTGTTAATGCAATATGACTATGAATAACAGTTGTCCAGCCTCCTTTCCCCTCTACATATGTTTGCTTACAGTAGAATGTCAGTTTGGTCTCAGAATTACATCCTTTTGATCTGACAACTGAGTGAGAACTGAGGATGTTCTACAATGAACACCATAGACTTGACTATGATGTTGTTCTTCACTCCCTTTTGCTATATAGGAATAGAATTGAATGCACATACACAATTAAAGCTGACAAAACTATCATTTGAAATTGCATAGACCTAAATATTTTTTACTAACCCTGTTGAGACCGAGCTTTCCTAGTTCAAAAAGCTTGGGGAAATCCTTTGCAGAAAGTAGCTACAAAGGGGTGGTAATCCATTTGAAATGAGTGTCGCCTTGCCACACATCAAACCAATCAATTACCCTGCCATGTTTTTGCAAGATAGCATAGCCAACAACGCTCTTCAAAATAGTCCTACCCGGACGGAAAGGACGACGTACATGACAACAACCGACCATCTACGGGCATGAAGGGGGGCTCTTTGCAATGTAATAGCCAATGAAATGTCAAGGTTGTTCTCACAGTGCTCAGTCCAGGTTCAATCCAAGCCAGATCGGCTAATCTAACATTCTCCAGGACCTCCAAAAAAAGGGATTGGAGTTAGGTGTGAGACTATTCTTTTACTAATCTTGTCAGGCTTGTTGAGGAGCTTTGCCTAAATCCGAGTCACAGAGACAACTATAACTATATAACAACTATATTATAATTAGAGTGGTGCCATCTCTTCTCTGCTGTTTTGGATCTTGGTTATTGAATCATATTTTACCTGTTGCATTCATGCTACGCCTCCTTTCCCCCTTCAGTTATGTCTTTCCTTTTCAATAATGTGTTATTTCATTACTGTCCCCCTATCCAAAACATGACCCAAACTCTCTTGGGACACCTGAGGGACCAGGCGAGGTGTGCAGCTTTTCTTTCTCCTCAAAATCAATATTTGTCCCGTGTGTGGTTCACATGATGTGTGCAGGCACTGTGTCGTTAGTTCAATCTGTATTCAGGGTGGCACTACCAACATCTGTTTTATTTCTTTTATCCCTGTTAATCAAACCGGTCATGAATATTATATGGAAGGAATATATGTGCTGGTGAAATGGCAATGAAAATGAATAACTACCAGGTGAATTCAACCTGCAGGTACTATTGTCTCTCAGATGTTGTTTTCGATTTTTGTTTCTGACACAACCTTTATTTTATGGGCTGAAATTAACTGGCTCAGTGGTTAATTCACTCTGTATTCAGGATCCCTTCTTGCTCACCTCACAATACTGTGATCCTTGAGGATTTGGGGGATGAATGGAGTTATGCATAGGAGAATACAACACAGTCATAGTATCTCCTTTTCGACAATCGGCTGTTCTGGGCTGAGGCTTGAATCCCAATCGAGAGTTGCTCGAACCAGGCTTTTATTTATCACGAATGTACTAATCAACGTACGTGGAATACCCCCCAGGTCTGGGGTCACAGGATCTGGGGCAACAGACCACCTCCAGCTGGTGAGACACCTTCCCCGCAGGCCACAGCAGAGCTCAGTATGGCCCTGGGAGCACCAGGGGATACTGATTCTTAATGTAAAGCAACTCATCTATAAATGAGAGCAAGAGGTGATAAATTAATAGTGTTACGGACTGCATATGCATGGTCAGGTTAGGCAGATCTTGAATTGAATAAAGATGTTGTCTTTTCAAGTGTAGTAGGCCCACGCATGATTTCTATGACCTCAAACTGTTTGGAAATGGACAGTTAGAAAGCACTGATTGCTTTCCAAAACCTGTGGACAATGTCTCTCTTATCTGACTGGCATTGCCAACAGAGGTTGCAATGGATCAGCCTTGACGTGCTCAGCCTCACAGGTGTTGAACACCTTGAATTGGCATCTATCATAGGAGGAAGCATTTCTCTGACTAGTGCATACCACTCCTTACCGCTAAATCTCATTCCCACTCAGTTTTCAGTCCGTTGCAAGTCCCACTAAATCCACCAATGAGGTGACTGTAAATTAAGCTTGCAATGTGTTCCATGTCTTCTTTCAAAGTAAATAATATGTTGTAAAATATGTTGTCGGTTTTATTGCACTTATGCATCTCATACATCAATAAACCATTTTGGAAGACAACTGTTCACTGAAGTTGGTTGTCTCAAGCTTTTAAGAACTGCCAGCATTCCAATACTTCCTCTTTTTTTTCTACGTCCCTTGGCAAGTCAAATTAAATAAGTTCCAAGACAATTGGCTTTTACCATGCTGGGAAACGTACAACTGGGATAGAAAGCATAAACTAAAGCCTGTTGTTTATTGACAGCTAAAATCATACGCCTTAAGGACCCACATTGGTCCCATATTAAAATAAATGAATTGGGCTTGCACATATGCAATTATAACATAACAATAACCATTAAGTGTCTTTTAAAACAGTGATCTCCTCAGTTGTCCTGTACAAATACTTATTTCTCTAGAGTTTAGCAGATACTCCTACCGTATAACATTGTTCATATACCAGAATGACATTTGAACAGTTAAACTGACCCATTACGAACATCCCAATCTATATTAATGTGTTCTAATCAATTCCCAATATATATTAATGCAGACTGTAATTTTGTAGGTATGTGGATTGGTATTTCATCTACATTCTTCTTGCACCAAATGGAGCTCTCTAGTTTAATTATTCATCCTCTTCTCAGCAATCGATTTGGAATCAGAAAAGCTGAGTCAGTACCTCAGATACCGAAATAGATGGATACAAAGATTTAAGTCTATTTTGTTCTAAAGCATTCTACTGAAAATTAAGAAACACACAGTACAAAAATATACACTATTTTCAGAATAAATAAGTGAATGAGAAAAGGGAGATTCTATTCAAGAAGGTGGATAGAAAACCATTTAAACATTTTCCTGCTTACTTACCAGAATGACATAACAGAATGATATGACTCTAGGTGACTTAAGAGACTTAAATGCACTTAAACACTTCACACTGGATGTGAATCAATCCTTTGCGATACACAATTTAGCATAAATGTAGATTAAAATATTCGTCTTAGGATAACCAAATGCTCAAGGTCTGGTGGACCAACATATCATATTTGGCCTTTATTTACTTTTTAGAAAGAAAACTGAAAGAGAAACTGCTGGTTGCATATAGCCATTGGCTTTACTGTGCATCAATCATCTCTCACAGAACTTCTTGCTCAATGCTCACCACACATTTTTTATTCAGAGCCATGCATCGCTTGTGATTGGCTGAAATTAAATAATAATAAATAACAATACTCAGTAAATTTACTCCCATTAATGCCAGTTTTTGAGTTGCTGTTATTCCGTGCTCATGTGAGGATGTTTCCCAAGCATGTTTCCAAACTGACCCATCTGAGCAGAGAGAAAAATGAACAACAATTTGAAGTGCGTTCATTCTATTAAACCCATTCTCGTAGGTCACTTTAGTGAAAGCAATACGTGATAGCTTTAAATGCCAATTACACATTGCATTAATCATCCTGGACTATGGCTCTTTATTTTACTGCCAGGAAGAATGTTGTGTCAAGTGAGGCATGCAGAGACAAAGAGCTTCTCTCAATCTATCTAATGTAAGCCCTCTTCCTGTGTACATTATTTCCAACCTATTTCAGTTCAGCATACATCAAAAGAGATTGGAAGCAACTCTGATGAAGTGTTGCAGTTCTACTGGACAAATCGATACTAGGTTTTCCCACCTAATCCATGTTTTAGGCAGTCAGCCTGGAAACCGCAGATCAACATGTTTGTAAGTGCCTGAAGTAACTCAACTGTATACGTTGTGTCTCTCAACACTGAGGTTAGTGCTACATTTTCATTAAAGGAGCGTTTGATTTATTCTATTTTTCAGAGGTTAGCTCTGACGAGTATTCAATCTTAATCTATACAAACTCTCATTATTTATAAGCCTGGCATTTAAATAATTAATGTTTATTAGATTATTAATATTTGTGTCTCAAAACACATTCTGGAAAATTATTCTTGGTTCTTCCAACAATAAAACTGCCGTTATGTCCAGTTAGTTTAGCATTCATTTTTCAAATACTTAGAGTAATAATAACTTTGAATGATGTATTATTACATTTTAAATTCATAACTTTCATAATTGTAATATAATATTTATTTAATAGCTATAAGTACCTTTGGGTGCTTGATTATCAGCTTTTAGTTTATTAGTGAGTGATATTGGATTTGCACACAAGCAAAAACTGATGCAGATGGAGCTACACCTAATGTTTGAAGCTGCTGCAAAGTGTACCTGACTGGAAAGTGAAAGTTCTGCAAAGTGTTCGTGACTGGTGTCACCTGAGGTGGAAAACACATTCAACTATAAGCTTTTAAAGTTAATGAAATGAAGATGGGTGCAAACTGTCAAGTAAGTCATTTCTTGTTATTTTGATCTTCAATGTTGTAATGTTGAGACAGTAGAGATGATCACAATGGCTGACCTAAATGATGACATTATTCATTCGCTGCTTTGACAGTGATAGAGAATTATGCACGAGGCCTCCTGTAAGCTGCTTTGACATGGGTCAGAAGAAGCGTGTCCACGTGCCCTTGATCAAACTGCTTTATGGAGGTACAGGTGGCTTTATCCAGCTGTGCATGTAGATTCCTCTAGAGTCATGCTTTGTCAATGCAGCACCTCATTGGGTTATCCTCTCTGCGCCCAAGCAATAGGCCGCTCTGCAGGAAATGTGAAGAAATCAGATTCCATACTCTGCCCTGCTGAATTTAGGGTTGTCCTATATATGTTATCCTCATCTACTTGGTGCTGTACTGTCATTACGTTAACTTCATTGGCATTTGATTGAATACAGAAAGGTTGTGTATTGTGTAGCCTATTATGGTGAGAAAGAATGGATATGATTGATTACCCATTTTGTTGTCCGTATGAATCCAAGACATTGAATGTAAAGGACAAGCAAGTTCACAATGTTTGAATCGTTGTTGTTTTTCTTTCCCTTTCTGATGATTGTAGCAAGCCCCCTCTATGTCTTCCTTGCTTGTCTAGGGTTACTTGATGTTTTTGTGAGATGGTCCTGGCAGTAAGACCTGGCTTACAGTGTAGCCTTCCTGTACAGTAGTAGGTAGATAAGTCTCCGTCAAGGGGGAAGGGGCTCTGACCAGGTCTGTGTTTATGCCCAGCAGGCTTTGTGCTGTACCTCGGACACTGCGGCAGGTTTAAGGAAATGCTTCTCAGAGGCTTTTTCTGGAGGACTGCTCTGGAGGTTTTTGAGACCGGTCTCCCTCACTAGCCTTCTGAGACTGGTCTCCCTCACTAGCCTTCGACTTGTTTTCTTTTCAAGCTTTTTTCTTTCTTTCTTTTCTCAACATGGAGGCGGAGGCGAAAGAAGTCAGCAGCATCCTACTAGATCCTACTATGCAATGGCTTTCTAGGGCCATTTGTGAGACATAGAAGTTGGGTGGGAAGTAATTAATTAATCCAAAGCGACTTACAATTACGAATTACAGGGACATTCCCCCTGGAGTAACTGAGGGCTAAGTGCCTTACTCAAGGGCACACTAGTAGTGGTGTGGTTTCAGGCGGGATTTGAACTCACAACCTTCCGATCACAAGTCCAACTCACTATCCACTAGACCACCACTACCCACCACTAAGTAAGTGTGTGGCATAATCAAGGAATAAATATAACCCCTATAGCCTGTTTTGTACATAATGGGCAACAATGTCATTAAAAAACCTGATGGTATGTGATCAATATCCAAAAGGAAACTACTGTCATGAACAATAGATCCTAATAAACACTTTTAGTCTGGTAGGGGATTTTTTTATAGTGTAATTACACTATCAGAAGTTTCCGCCCAAAACTGAAATCACAAGCCTGCAAACGTGGAAATTCTGCTCCTCTGAGAGAGTCTTGTACATGGTCGAAAAGGTGAGTTTCTTTATTCAATGGCTAAAAGAACACATAAGATATCTAGAGATGATGATGAATCTCACATTCATGCTTTGTAAAGGCGATCATATAATCATTTGAGTTAATTATACTTTATTCCACATATATGAGAGTGTTGACTGCCTATAATATAGTGAGTATATATATTATGTGTAAAACAAAAAGGGCAACCTTGCATAACTATTGATAGTAGTAGTATTGTGGAACTGTAGTTGTTTTTCCAGAAATTTATTATTTGCGGTCACCTTGGGCAGACCTAATTACGGCTTAATTTCTATGCAAGGAAAACTGTGTCCAGGTATCTAAGGGATAAGCTTGTTTTTCTCCATTGTTTGGAATTGCAAACAATGTAAACAATGGAATTATAAACGAACACTCTGTCTATGAATTTGAGAGTGGTTCATTTCTCCAGCCCCTCCCTCAGCTGTTTACTAAAAAAGTGACAGGGTGACCGCTTTTGCGTTGTTGTTTGAGTCAAACTGGATAGTCAAGACATCCCCCCAAACTAAACCCAATCCAACCCTTTAGGAGAAACTGAGGGACCACAAAGCTATAGTGAATCTAAACTGAACGTTCTCGTTTTATTACAAAGGAGGGGAATGCATTGATAGGTAATTTAATGTAACTGCACTTGAATTACTGCCACTATAACATTTATAACATTTTTGTTTGCTCTTGTGCCCTGGCTAAAAGTGTCTTAATCTTATTAGACAACCGTTTTCCTTCCTAGCTAATGTAATAAACAGTTCATACAATGTTAAATTGTATGCATAATGGGGAAAACACTTCAAATGCTAAACATCTTGTGATTTGAATGTTACTTCAAATATTCTGCTCCCATTCCCTTTCCATAGTACACCACCTTAGTGGTGAATGGAGGTGAGGGAATAGGGGATAGTAAGACCCTCTCTGAATGCTTCTGATAGTTCCTGCTGAAAGAAAGTCCCTGCTGGTGTGGATGATTGGACTTGCGACAATGATAGATGACATTTCCTGGGGGCCCTATAGGACCCTGCTGTGCTGCGAGTGACAACCGGGTGTCCTGCTCCATGCCTCTCTCCATGTCACTGAGTAAAAGACCTCCACGTCTGATACGGATGCAGATAATGCAGTGGCACATATCCCTGTGTGGCCATTGCAGCACTGGGCAGTGAACAATGAGAACATCTTGAGGGGCATGTTTAACTTCAGAAAGGTCAATGTCCTATGCTGGTGTTAAGCTTCAAGTACTTCCTGTACAAAAACTAATCTCTCACAGTGATCAGGTGGGATTTTGGCCCATTCCTCAACAAAGACAGCTTTTTTAAAGGAGTGATATTATGCTCTTTTTCAACAGGTTAATATAAGTATATGGGGTCCCTAAAACATGTCATTGAAGTTTTTTTGTAATGAAAATCCACTCAGATTTCAGATTCTAGAATGCCTCTATAACCCTCTATTCCTGTCCTTTTCTCTGCGGGCTGTTTTTGTTTCTGTCGCTTGAAATCCAAATGAGCTTCCTCTCTCCACGACCCTCTCCTGAGGTTTGTTAGCTAACGTCCCGAAGTGCTCAAGAAAAGAAACCAGAGGAACACCTCTTTCTTTGCACCACTAGAGATGAGATAGATACTGACTGGACGAGACAGCTAATGGTACTTAGCTAGCTAAGCCAGTTTACTCGTATTGCCTATTTGTTAGAGCAGAACAAAGGAAACCAACTTTCAGAAATCTTGCGAGGAGCTTGTGTGCGTGGCCGGTTGATGGTCATGATGTTCCTTCCACTTGCGGATAATGGCCCTAATGGTGCTTATAGGAACATTTAGGAGTTGAGAAATCCATGGGTAACCAGAGCCATAACTACGCTGGCAACAATGTTGTTGCAAGGGTCTTGGGAGAGCTCTTTGCCTCTACCCCTCATGAAATATTTCTTGCAGGAAAGCTTGCTGACCAATTTTATTTGCAACCCAGCCGATTCTAATTAGCAAAGGTAGGACACGCATGTCCTTCAGTACAACACAGAACACATACTTGGAATGTTATTATTTTATTTAAAAAGCTATATTAAATATGAAAAGGATCATCTTTATAGGTCAAGGTCATTACTTTATATAGGTGGCCAAGGAACCGCCTGTTAAATACGTTTATGTATGAAATCCGTCCTTCAATATCACAGCAAAAGTTTCATGCTATTCCACAATGTCAGCCGTTATGTTGAATGACAGCGGCTTTGTTATCCCATGTTTTCACTAGTTTACAACATTTAATCATGCAATTCACATGTAGTTGTTGTATGAATACTGAATATTATCATTTTAAACTATTTTATGGCATTTTAAGGTATGTCAAGGCACATTGTCTTCATACTGTAGATGCCATTGTCTAATAAGGAGAGGCCTATATGACAGACATGATCCTGTTGAAAGACTACCCAGAAGAAAAGCAAGGTATTGATTTCATGGTTTCATGCTACTGTCAGCAACAGAATAGGATATAATAGGATCTAAAGCTGGATAACACTTAACATTAAGTACTACACTATTACACAGTAGTTAATGTTTTATTGCACTGCAGTAAAGGTATAACTGATGCATTATATTCTATTATATTAAGGAGAGGGCTATATGGCACAGACAAAAGTGATTAAATTATGGATTAAAATGGATTATGAAATATATTACTTAATAGCTGCTTCACATTTGGGGCACTTTATGAAAAACCGAGACTGTACAAGTTTGAATTGAAGTAGTTTGATGGGGATTTTATGTGCAGGTATCTTGAAATTGCATTTTTGTGCCTGCATTGAATATACATTTACCAGTTACAGTGTAACAATGCATAGTTACAACATTAAATATCATGTAATAATCGTGTAATAATGCAAATTAATTCAATGCAAAGTGTTGACGCAGGCTCAAATTATAGTAAAGTGATTATTATTAACATTAGCAATGACCAAAACATGCTTGAGAGAGAAAGGGAGTGGGAGTTGATTCAACTTTTAGATTAGATTCAACTTTATTGTCATTGCAGAGTACAAGTACCAGACAACAATATAAATTAAATATATATATATATATATATATATATATATATATATATATCAGCGTATTATATATATATCAAAAACCAAATAGTTTAAATTAAGTGAAAACAATCACAAAAACAGTTTTAGTATCAATATACTGCACATCTAATATGAATCCTTTCTATCTATTAAATTAAGAGCATTATTGGGGCCCAGAAGTATTTGAAGTAGACTGAACTGAAGTTAAATCCATATTCACTGAATCTAATGTGAGATTCCCGCATGGGCACATGCCCATTTCTAATATCTATTTCTGCCTACAAGCCGGACCCAACCACATTGTTTGGCAAGCTGAGAAGAGGGGATGGAATGGGAATTGCAATGACAATTCCTAATAGTGTCTCCTCCTCTCTACCTCTCCTTGCTCAATGCAAACTACTTCTAACTGAAATGAATCTGAAAATATATGTTTTACTATTCTAAAGAAAATGTTTATCCAGCAAATGTCTTTACATGACCAAGGAACCTGTTTGGGTAAAATGCAGTCATTATTTAGACTAGAAATGTTTGCAGAAACATGAATACTGAAACGAACCAGCCAGTGGAGACACACTCATTTCACATGAAACAAGTGCATTACCTGCAGCTGTGCATTCATACTGTGGCAGAAAACCCTGTCACGGATACCCTACACGGAGCCATTCCCAAGCCCCATTATCTCCCTAAACTACCTGCTAGTTCCGCGTTGTGAAGCCGTGTCTGTCACTGAGGGCCAGGGTGCACACTGGGTTGCATGACTGACTATACACCGTACAAACTTCTCCAGCTAAACCTGAAGTTACAAACAAACCCCTTATTCCACAAACAAAACTTAGACAAGGCTGTCAAACACAACATTTACAAGCTACATATACATATAAAGCTACATGTTGCCCCTTTAAATGATGTCTACATTTCTTTTGAAGCATATCTTAAGGCTAAACATTGATCTGAGACCAACAAAAACTTAAAAAATAGAGTTTTATATCCTAAAATGTTGGATTATTATAAGGAAATGCAGTGTTAAACTTAGAGAGCTTCCAAAAATCCTTCCAAATTCAATGGGTAAATATCATTAACACTAACCCCAGGCTCTCATTACTAACAAGAGCACCTAGAGTGAGGTCCGGAGATTACATTAGTGTAACAGTGTAATTTAATTGGATCAATACCATTCAAAAGATATAATACACTGGTTGTGTTAAGTCAGGACTTAAGGATAATTAGAGTACTACATTTTGTATTTTAAAGACCTTACATATTCAATATAACATATTGACGGACATAACTGGTGTAACTGTACATAGCACATACATGTACATAGCCAAAGTGTGAAATGTAAATGTAATGTAAAAAGAACACAAATCTGAAGCAATAATGACATTAAATATACTAATACATAAATGCAAGAATGTCTATACACTAGTCTTTTGCTAACGTTAAACCAATGTATGTCTGTAATTGGGGCAAATGTATATCTGTCTCGTGTTTGTGAATCTTGTCCCATTATCATCGATCAGCCACACATAGGCTATTATAGCCTACCTACACACACAGATGGAGAAAAATAAGGTCTAATAGACTGAGAGCAAAACTATGATGTTGCTTGAGTAAAACAAATGTAATAAGCCTGCATTTCAATACACGGGTGTGATGAAGGGTACTTGTCTGTTCTTCACATGTTGGGTGCACACTGCACAGGCTTCTATTCACGTAATTGCTATGATAATGCAAATAACTGTTTTTGTCTGTCTGCTATGTTGCTGATATTGCCATTATTGTTGAAATGGATTAGCCATTCATAACTATAAGGTCAGTTTCTATTCACCATGATGAGAGTAAAGCTACAGTGAAAAGCGCAGGGATAGGTGTTTAATAGCCCCTCGGGATGTGACTTGGACATGTTGGCTATCAAAAAAGGTGTGGTAGTCAATGTGTGATATGGACATTTTAAATGTAAAATTTAAAACAGCCATTTAGGAAAGGACAGGGAAGGAGAGTGACATGGGTTTCACAAAGGCATAGATATTTCATCATGTATCACATTGTGCCTATAGACATCTGTTGGGAAGACTAGTGTTAATGTGACAAGGTCTGGTGTTTTGGCCTGCAAGTAGGGCAAGGTAATTTTTCAGTTTTTCCAGGACAGAAAAGGGCAGATTGTAAGCTTTCAAATTATGTGTCAAATCAGAAAAAAGTTGAAGAAGATATACATATTTGAATGTTGATAATCCCCAAATCAACAAACAGAGAAATTCAGCCTTAAAGTTTTCACTTTTCACATGGGTGGGAACAATAGCTGGTTAACTCCACCCCCAACCACTCCCCCTCTGTTCGTGCGGCCGCTGTCCAGGGTGCTGAAGGCCAGGTTTACCTGGGCCTGCGTGTGGGTCACCACAATGTGTGCTAAAAGTTCATTACATCCCATTATACAAATACAAGAGAGTAAAATTATTATGGCTTTATTTCCAGTCGACATTGCAGCAGCAAGAGAAAACATAATGGCAATGGAAAAAATGGAAAACGAAAACAATAAGGCACAATTGTGATTGTAATTGATACAACAAGTGTCCGTGTATATGCATTTATCATTATAGTCCATAATGCATCTAGTGGGACATTGGTGGAGTCCCATCCCATCCCATCTGGGCATCAAAGCTGTAATAAAAATAGAAGACAGTACATTTACAATGACTGGTTGCCAACATACCATTTTTACAAAACACTACTATGTTCATAAAATAGAATTGCTAATACAATGACAATGACAAATGCCTGAAGTGCTGGTGACTCTCATCAAGGTCTCATCTGTCAGAACCTCTGACCTTGTAAAAAAAAAAGAAAAATTTCAGGACAGAGGTGTGGACACTTCAATAGCGTGGGCTTGCATGCTTTCCACTCGCATAGACTCTCATGAACATAGTATACTGTACTTGTTGAGGTCATCCTGTATAGACATACTGCATAGAAAGAAGTAGGGTAGTGAAATAATTTCACTCCACAGTATTATTCTACAGCAAAGCTACCAATCAGCAACATTCTCCAGCATACAGCATCCATACATGAATCATTATGTTTGATTCCACACAACATTACCGTTCATTACAAAAGCATTTACCTTTTCTATAATGTATTCTATCTCTAACAAAGCTAGCTAGCTAACAAGCTAACACCTGTTTGGTTAGCCCAGTAATCATACACACACATACACACACACACACACACACACACACACACACACACACACACAATAACTTGTGTACATTCATACACAACACACACCACGCCATATCAGTTCTCTAACAAAGCTAGCTAGCTAGCTAACACCTGTTTGTTTAGCCTAAACATACACACAGCTTAGTAAACAACACATGTAACTCACACTTACCCCAAAACAAAGCAGAAGGTGTCGACAGACCACAGTCCCATGAATAGTATGTTCGTGGGGAGCATGGCGCGTTCTGGCCTGCAGAGGGAGCCAGACTGTTGGTGGGGGATGGATGAAGGGCTGATTACAGACAGGTGTCAGTGATCAGACTTGTTATCCTACTGGTCTATTTAACCTGTGTGTGTTTGTTCCCCCGGGAGAGTGAAGGAGGCGGGGAAAACCTGCCTAGGTGGTGGAGAGAGAGAGAACAAACGAGAGAGCCAGAACGACGGCAGAGCAGCGGCAGTGCAAGCTGAGACCCGAAAGGGAATCAGCGCCGTGTGCAGTCGCCGCAGCGGATCCCGAGCGGGGAAGCCGGTGGGCGTGACGGCCGCACGCCGTGGTTATTCGTTGTTCTTTATTGTTTAAGTAATTTTTATTTTCCTGAGTGGGGAAGTCCCACTCATATTTTTCATTTTATTAGACAGATGTCGTGAAGACAGATAGGAAAGTAAGGAGAGAGGTCATGTCAGCAGGGCATGGGCCGGATTCGAACCCATGCCGACATGGGCATATGTGTGCACTGTAGACCATGGTGTTAGACCACTGGACCATACCCAGGCCACGTTCTTCATTGTTTAAAAGACTCACTCAGCACGTCAATGACGTTGCTGAGCTGTGCAGGACGCAATAAATACGTGTTCTACAACCGTTCCTCTGTGTCGACCTCCCTCTGTGCCTAGAGTCTCTTACAATGTTGATTGACGAAACTTTCTTTATGGATACAGTCATTGATAGCAGCGTCCGTCTTGTAAACAAACATACACACACACGCACATGGCTATTTGTGGGGGTGGCTGAAACAAAGGGAATACGGCCCCACACTAATACTACTTTTTTCACAACAAGACTTGTTTTGCTCATTTGCGAGGTTTCACACTTCCAGACATGCAGACCAAATCACTAGACTGTGTCACGTATTACCAATGAGCAGCAGGAAATCTTTCAAATATCTTTACAGAAGTCATTAAAGGGACTAAGTCCTGGAGTCCTTCACGTTTCATCCAGGCCTCCAGCATTGGCAGGCATAGTGCTGTATGGAGTAATAAGCCCTCAGAAAACAAGATGGATCACCCGAGAAGTGAGGTTTTACAATAATTGGGGTAGATATCTCTGCATTCCATTTCAACCAGTGGCCATCTTTGGGTGGCATTTCATTATTCCGGCAGGAATTGTCACCATAATGAATTCATCAATTTAGGAAAGATAAATGGCTCAACAAGAAACAGACAGAGCCATCTCCCTGATCTGAGGTGGGAAATTGTCTTTTTTATATATCATTTTATTAGAGAAAAGAGGCAGGTGGACTATATGAACATCTTTTTCAATTTAGTGTGTTTCAAATATTAATGGCAACATGATTTGACCTATTCGTGAGGCACATCCAATGCAATGAGAGAATCGGCTCATTTAGCAAGATAAGACCTTTGGCCTTGCTCTGGTTCCCCATATGGTCCGGGATGAACAATGAATATCAAAAAAGCCTGCTCATGCATTTTGAATCCCTACTCTCTGGTCTGCGCTCGCCAGTCGATACTGCTAATAGAAAGTATTAGGTCTGACAAAGAATAGTGAACATTTCAGAAATATAAAACAGTCCAGTCTTTCACTGTGTAGTTTGGACTACATCTGTAGTCCTTTTGGTACACAAAGTACATGACGAATTGTGTCCTCATGGAGGTAATTAATTTCCACAGCTTCTTGGTAATGATGTTCACCTTGTGGGTGTCTCAACACAATGTCTGACACTGTTCTCTGCTCAAAGAGATTTAATGGCCCTGCCATTTTCTTGAATTTAATTGGTTGCAATCCAAATCACTGGGCATGCACAGGCAGTCTCTGAGCCTGTAAAACCTCCCCCCTCGTATTGAGTATGTCCTCTTTTCCCATTTATTGTCACGATAAGGCTTGTTGGCTGGCTAGGTAACAGAGCTATGAAGCTTTGAGATAGATTGAATGTGGTTTTCCCGTCCCCGCTCGACAGTGGAGAACAGGTTTATGTATGCCAGGCTAGGAGCTACAGTAGTACAATTGTACAGTACAAAGGAAAACAATGTATTTGCATTATACTATTTCCATTGACATTCAAGCCAGACTACATCAGAACAGAAAAAGGTGGCTCAGAACAAAGTCTTTGTGTGTGTGTGTGTGTGTGTGTGTGTGTGTGTGTGTGTGTGTGTGTGTGTGTGTGTGGAACTGTATTAAAGTTGAGGGACAGCCCTACGTATGAATTAACAGTAAAAAACTGAAATGTGACAAACAACTAAAAGCATTTGGCTCCTCAAGCCCAGCAATTGCAGCAATGTAGCATTGTTTTCTCATATTGTTTTCTATACAAGAAACAATGCTATACACAAGGAAGACATTTTCTCACAATGATAGTGCCTAGAAACGTGCATTAGTCCTCACCTAGGGAGTCAATTAGTTAAACATTGGTATGGTCAATGTTCAAATATCATACAATCAATCTAATCTATCATCTGGATGTTGCCTGTACAATTAGGGGGTATTCTAACCCCCTTAATAGAATCACATATTTCAACTTGAACACAGTTTTTTCACTGATTGTGTATGCAGTTTGTGGACTCATCAACCTGACTTAATCTGCTACCCCTTGTCAGAGGTTATATGTCCCCGATCTCAGAAGTGGATTCTCTTTAGATCAATTACCTGCTTGCCTGTCGGGAGCCACAGTGATGTCGTGCAAACATGGGATTAATTATTTGGGACACGTTGGTGCTGCTGTGTGCAGCAGGTCTTCCAACGGAGGACTGAGGACGCTGCTTTGGGGGCCTGGGCTGGTTTGTTGACAGACACACGCTGAGCTCAACTGGACCCCTCCAAAGCTATGGTCATCTTATTAATCATGTACCTATTTCCCTTAAATCTACCATTTTGGTTCACATATGAGAATCTCACCGTGCCTCTATTGCCTCCAGTTTCTGACTTGTAAATAGGCTCAGCTAGCAAGGCTGATTTTCATGGCTTGTATATGGACTACCTGAACTGTGTTTCCAAATCATGCACCACCCTGCTGCATCATAATGTGGATAGAGTAGGAGGTGTTTTCTGGTATGTTTAATTGTTCTCCCTGTGGTGTTCAGTGTAGCTAATTATCTTGTATTGTCAGTGGCATTTACACGGCCAAAAGGTCATACTGGTCACATTATTTTGCTGATATTTTGTCTTCTTGAGGGACCAATCTGTGAAATCTTCTGCTGTTCAACATTTGCATTAGTCCATTGTTTATGCTCTAGTTGTAAATTGAGATTGTAATTTGAACAAACCATTCAACCCGAAATATGATACAACTATCATGTTTATGTCATAGACTCTCAGTATCCGTAACTCTATCTATGAATTTGAGAGTTGTTACATTTCACCAGCCCCATCCCTCAGCTAACCAAACTAAGTTGCAGGGTCAGGCTATTCAAAATACAGAGAACTATAGACTCTCTGTGGATCATCTGGGCTAACTGTAATTCAGAAGATATCTCTTTTTTATGGAGATGGACAATTTTTTCCTAATCCTTGTAAAAAATTTGGTTTTAAAATGTACATGCTGCTCTAGAAATAATTCTAAAACCTCTGAACAGGGTTGTGGATGTATGAGTGTTTATTTGGCTTCACTGAAGTATTTTGTTTTCAATGTTGAGCCTGTCTCCTCTGCCACATGCCCAGTTCTCATGCCACAATGCCGGCATTGTTGTTGCATCCATACTTGGCAAGCCTGCTTCCTGCCTGTTTGAAAGTCTTCATTCAGCACCCTCCTGGAGCTGTGCCAGCACACTGCCCCCCATTTGTGTTCTGCTTCAATTGCCCATGCTCCAAATACACAAGAAGAGAGTAATGGGCAATATATCTGAATTTAACTTTACAACCAAGTGACTTAGGCGTATTTGACTCTGGGATACATTAGTCCAGCAGAGGTACAAATCACAAATAGCGCAGCTGCTGGCTTCTGTTGAATAGTTTTAGTTTTTAAAAATATATATTTGATCATCATCAAAATCATGAGCAGTGCAGAGTTATGTATGTGGAATTGTGTTTCTTTAAAAAAATGTTTTATATATTTTTCTTTTTGCCCTCTCGCCTCCCCCTGTCCTCACACCGCAAACCTCATATTTCCCATATATAATGGAAAACATATTTACATATTTGACATTTATCAGATAACTTTATCCAAAGCGAAGTCATTTTGTCTAAAGTAAGTGAATCATCTATATATCAGTCATCATAAGAAAAAAATGCTTGGACCAGGGGCCATTGGGGGCCACAGTCACAATGCTAGAAGAAGGAAGGATTCATTTTTTAAAATGTAAATGTTGTTTTTATTATTATTTACTACTTCACTACAGAGTGGCCCACCTTGAGATGTTTTGACCCCACCCACTTCACTGTGTGACACTCTTTGATCCCCGCTTTTTGCCACTAGCCATCACAAACGTTGCGCAGCGCACACGTTAGAATTTGAAAGCCTTGAGGGAAAAGGGTTTGCGGTTGTTGTGGGAGGGCTTTTGCCAACAGTACCCCAAACAATGAACAAGTACTTACACAACTTCCTGTCTGTGCTGTACAATATAATACATGAGTAATCAATCGGAGGTTGTTATTTGCTAACAGTGTTGCCACAGTTACTTTGAAAAAGTATTCTGATTACTGATTACTCCTTTAAAAAGTAATGTAGTTACTTTACTGATTACTTGATTTTAAAAGTAACTAAGTTAGATTACTAGTTACTTTTTTAGTTACTATTGGCAGCTGCCTAGGCACCCGACCCCCCCCCCCCCCCCGCAACATAAAAATGAAAACTGGTTTTGCCAAAACTCACTTTATTTTAACAGTAACTTAAATTACATAATTAAACTTTAAACAATAACTTAAAACAACAAAATAAAGAGTCTTTCTTTGCCTCACCCAACATAAATACTTGTTTTTAAACAATAAAATAAATATAATCTTTATTTAACAGTAACTAGCAAGGAGTGGTTTCACAAAACCTAAAACGATGACAACAAACTCAGTCACCACCCCCAAGCTGCATTGTAGTCCTCTGTCTCCCTCTCATTCACTCTTTCTCTCTCTCTCTCTCTCTTTCACTCTCTCTATTGCTGTCTCATTCACCCTTTCTCTCATTCTCTCTCTCCCCCCCCTCTCTCTCTTTTACACATGCTCAGTATGAGCCTAGCTCTTCATTCATCCCTCCCTCCCTCCTCCTCCTGACCAACCAGTGTTGCTGCTGCTGTTCCCTCCTCTGCCTGCCTGTCTGTCTGTCTCCTCCTCCTCTCCTCTCCTCCTACACATTTACACTGTGCAATCAGCGTGGTGATTAGGGATGGGACGATTATCGTGTTTATCGTTAATCGCGATAAAAACACCCGCGATAACTTTATCGTGGAGAATTTTAATTAGTTGAATAATCGTCATAATCGTTTTTTTTTTTTTTTTTTTTATTATTATTATTTTTAAATGACTGGACTTTTTAAATAGGCACTACATTTTATAAACACTGCTTTGTCTGACTGGTGGTCCCCAGCTGATGACCCAGTTAGGCCCACATAGGTGTTCAGTGAGGTGTCACAGCACACCTGTTCTAAAGGCACTGTTGGAGGTGCGTCAGGCAGCAATGCTCAGCAGGAGTACCATCCCCTGTATCATGATTTGATCTGTCTGTTTTTATTGTATGTATTAATGTATGTGACCTATGTGTGTTTTTTGTTGTTGTTGTTGTTAATATTTTTATTGAGTTTCACAGAGACATGTACACAACAGGACATAACAACAACAACTAGTATCCGTGGGGGAGGTTATTGTCCCATTAATAGTAGAAAACTAGTTTTGCACTTTGTTATGCACATTGTCCATAAACAATAACAGAAAATGTTCTTTCTCTTTTTCTTTTTTTTTTAAACAAACTAACAAACAAAAAACAAAGACAAACAAAACAAAACAAAAACAAAAAAACAGGGGGGGAGGAGGCCATGTCACATATCAGAAATAAACAGAAAAGAAAATGACAACAAATGCCATAATATATGGGGGGATCACCCCCATCGGAGACAGCATCCATGTCTTACAGTCCTAAACACAGCGGCAGCACAACACCAGCACAGTAAATAATATTGTGACCCATACATTGTAGATCTGTTACACATTAGTCTTGTGTACTTTCTTGAGTGTAATCCACCAAACCTTTCATTACAATGGCAGCCAGTCTGGTACCAATATAATCTAAGAACGGAGACCAAATCTTATAGAATGTCTTTATCTTACACTTATACCTATATGTCAGATATTCCATAGGAATCATATCAAAAATTACCTTGTGCCATCCAGCTATTGTAGGCGGTTTGCAGTCTATCCATATCCTACACAGAAGTCTTTTGGAATGCATACTTTTAAGTTGTTTGTCTGGTGTAGTGTATTCCTATTGATTATGAATCAAAGAACAGTTAGTTTAAGATAATTTAATTAGTTACAGGCAGGTTTATACATTACATCTGTTCCCCGTGGATCCTGGGTGAGAAGAGAGCGCTCTGCCTCCGTCTCTCCCCCTTCCCTTTCAGAGGGGAGGGGCCAGCGTGTGTGTGTGTCTTTGCCCACCCCCCAAAGGTCCCTGCTGGTCATCTGTGTCCCTGCATGCCCTGGCATGTGTGTGTGTCTAAAACATACCACATATTCATACATAGATCATACATACTACAGAAATATACTACACATCCCCCCTCGGACCACCCAGAGGGTGTTCCGAAACTAAACTACCATAAAACAAAAACAAAAACACAAAACCCCACAAAACATCCCAAAAAAAAAATATTTTCTTTTTTTTTTTTTTTTTCAAATAAAATTAAAAATTAAAAAATAAACAACAACAGACAGAAAAACTACACCAACACACAACACAAGAAGCACAATAACACAGACCAACCCAGGACCAGTATTAGGAACCAAAGATATCATAAACAAAAAATAGAAAACAACCAATAATAAAAAGAATTTTGAAAATAACAATCCCAATTAAACTAAACACAGTTTATCATGCACAAATCAATACAGAAACTTCCAACGACCGATGTTTTCTTTGTCCTTGAAGCGTCGGGGTCAGAGGTTACTAGCACTTGTACCCAGTTGGAGAACAGCCTTTACCGCTGTCTCAGATCGATAACACTTCCATAGTCAGGAGCTTTCCATTTTCGTTGCGCTAGGAACAGAACCTCACTCCTAGCTTTGTATAACCACCACATCACTTCTCAACTGACCTCAATCACACGATATAGAAACAAACAAACAATACACAAATAATGACATTCAGTTATCATAACACATAATTTTCCAACAGTAAGCATAGGACAAAGGGAATGCATTAATGCATAGATCTTCACCTCAGGTGAGGACTAGTCTTCTGAAAAGTTCATTAACGTGGACTGAGTGACTGATTTTCCAAAAACAGTCAATGAGGCCCTGCCTTCTAAGAAAGTCAAAAATCATGTCTGCTATAATAGGTGCTCCTATCTTGGCAAAATAAGTTTCCCATTCCCCTAAGACCGTTTCCAGCCATGCTATCATCTGCTGTCCATTCCCGTCGTTCCCTTTGATCTGCTGCTTCACTACCCTATTCATAGTCTTTAATCTTTTCCTAACTGGTCGTCGTCCGTCAGTGTCATTGAGGTTAAGGCAGCCGCCTGGTCCCCTCCCACGCTGATCAAGGTCTGGGGAGTCGCCCTCAGCATCATCTGAAGCATGGTGCAGGCACTCGCCAGCATCCCCAGTAGCACAGGTGTCCAGGCTTTGGACACTCCCAGGCTGGACCTCCAGACTGTCAGCACTCTCTGCTTCGTTGGTTTCTGGTTCATTGGCATCTGGACAGCTTTCCACTGTCCCCTCGGTTTCAGGCACTGCCGGTAATGTCACTGGCTGTAACACTGGCATTGCCACTGGCTCTGGCAACACCACAGCATCTCCTCGTAGCTCCTCCTTCTCAGGTTCTCTGGGGACCTCGGCACCTGTTGGCACAACATCCTGCCTACTCTGTACATCCACCCCCCTGTCCACCACCCGTGGCCCTATTGGGGTAGGGATATGCCCAGACACCACTGGTGTACCCACTCTGATGTTGTTTCTCCAACAGACCCCACATTGACCTAAAGCATGGTCAATCTGTTCCATCAAATATGGACTCCAAAACCCATATTTCTTGGTGATCTTGCGTCTCACCTCCCCCCTAGCCACATGTGCTAATCCATGAGCTTCCTGTATTAACATGCCTAATAAATCTGAGGGTGCTACAACCAACCCCTCATGATTCCTCCATAGACCTGTGTCATCCTGACTTGCCCCCCTTGCTAGCCAAACGCTCTTGTCTAACGTAGTTACTCTACTCTGTAACATCAATAAATCCTCAAGTGTGACCATGCCCTGTAATTGCTTTTCATGTGTGACCAGAAGACCTTTACCTGCCTTGTCTGCTCCTGTAATGGCTTTGGCTGCATCCTCTGCAGCCCTGTTACCTTGTGTGACATGTGATGAGTCAGACCTGTGTGTGGCACACTTCACTATAGCTAATTCCTTTGGCTTCATCATGGCTTGTAACAGCTTCATGATCTGTGCGTGATGCTGTATAGGCGTACCATCAGTTCTCTTAAAACCCCGCCCCCTCCATACAGCTCCATTAAAATGACAAACATTATGTGCATAGGCAGAGTCGGTGTACACTGTCACTCTCCGTCCGGTTCCCAAGTTGCATGCTTCTGTGAGGGCAATCAACTCAGCCAACTGAGCCGAGCAAGGCTGAGGAACTGCCTCAGCCTGTTCTACAATAAACTTTGAATTCTGTGCTTTAACTAAGGAATACCCAGCGCACAACGTTTCTCCTACCCCGTAACAAGACCCATCAACCCAATATTCTATATCAGCTCCCTTTAAAGGCAAAGCTTGTAGGTCTGTTCTATGCTTAATCACTTTGGCTGTCGATGGAACCTGAGCACCGCTGTCAGGTGTGCATTTTACTGTACAGTTCAATTGGCATAGAGCATCTCTCCCTAGCAGCCCTGTTGGCGTGTGTTCTGACACAAGTGTTGACAGAGTTGCTCTCTGTCCCTTGTACTCTAAGTCTACAAGCTCAGTTGTAGGAATCAGCTGTTTAATTCCCTCAAATCCGATTGTCTTCACATATTCTCTAGACATAGGGAGGTGCGTGGCGCCTTCAGGCTTCTGTGTCACCACCAGCTGGCACCTCCCACTCGGATCTTCCGGGCACCCCTATAGGCCAGCTGCTGGGCCTCCGTAAGGGTTCATCACTCCTGGAGCAGGTGTAGTAGGGGGCCAATATCCTCCTCCTTGGCTCCCCCCTGCGCCCCCCTGGGGCCTGTTGCAGCAGGCACAGGCTAGATGTCCATTCTGGTCACATTGGCATGGTTCTAGCATCTCCTTCCCTGCTGCTGTCCATCCCCCTGGTGGTGGTCCTTGGCCAGGCTGTGTGTACATCTGGCATGGAACCGCTTGCACCCCTGGTGGCCCTTGTGGGTATGGATACCCCCCTTGTGGCCCCTGTGGGTAGGACTGGTAAGTAGCAGGATACCCCCCTTGTGGCCCCTGTGAGTAGGACTGGTAAGTAGCAGTCTGCACTCCAGGTGGCTGTTGCTGTGGGGCTAAAGCCTGCACTCCCTCTATGTTCCTCTCGCTTTCAGTCAATTGCAAATGAGTCAATATTCTGAGGGATTCTTCGTCTCGTGCCTTCTGTATCTGAATGTTCTTTCGATATAACTCAACTTGATGAGATACGTGGTCTATATAAACAGCTTTGTTCATGTGTCGTAGCCCCACCACTTCTGCTAGCTTATCCTTAACTGGGGTAGGAAGCCCTTCTTGTATTTTTTCCCTGATTATGGATTTTTCTAAGGGGTTATCTTCAGCGTCTTTCCCTGTCACACTTCTCCATTGAGAGTGCATACGGGCAATATAACCCCTGGGATTCTCATCCCCCCCCAGTGGCTTCACAATGATATTGTCTGGGTGAATGTGAGTAGGGTAGGTCTCTCTGATTGCTTTCCACAGCCTGCCTCTGTTTGCTGCGAAGAGCTCTGGATCATAAACTGATGTATTGATATATCTATGAAGTCCTGCCTTCATCAATATTTCCTGCATTGTATCCAATCCTGCAATAAAAGCTAAGAGTCTTTTCAGGTCTCCCATCGCGGCCTGCGTTCCTATCAGTATCACGTCGACTTGCGCCGTCCAAGAATGTCCTCCCTCTTGAAGAACTGGGAGTTTCTCGATCACTTCAGACAAATCTGTATGATGCCACGGATGATATTCCATCTTGTTACCCCGAATCAGCACTGGACAGTTCTTTAATGTATTTGATGACATTCGGTGACAATCTCCCTCTTTCTCCGGGCGTCTTCTCCCACCTTTCCTTTCGGCTGTGGCTATCATCTTCCTGCCCTGCGCGTTGTAGCCTCCATCTGCATTGTCGTCATCACTTGAGTCTGCACTGCCATCTTCGCTGTCATCTTCCTCGTCACTCCTGTCGTCCCCTTTTCCCCTTGGCTCCTTCTTCTTCTTCTGGGAATGATCCTCCAGTGCCTTAGCATATGGAGGGGGACTGGGGGCAGGACACTGAGCTATTTTCTGTCCCTCTACCTTAAATAGATCTAAAATAGCTAACTCTAACTTGCGTTTCTCTGATCTAATCTTTCCTCTTTGATGTGCTTTGTGCCCATTGATAAGTATTTCCAATGTTGCAATTAATTGTAAATTAATGCTGCCCTCCTTCGGCCACGGCTGTTCAATGTATGCCCAACGGCTATTCCATTTCGTTGACATTTTGCTAATTTCCCTAACAAGAGGATTCATTTTTTCCACTATAGCCATAGGGGATAACGTAGCCAACATTCCACGATGTTCACTAATATCTTTTAACAGCTTCGTGGAATTCGACCCCATTCTACTTGTTCAATATGCTGACAATATTCTATATTAGATAAGGTGTACGCTTCTTACAACCCACCTTATTTTGTCTTGTTTGCTAAACAAATGCTAGTCCAATATAACTGTATTGACCATCCCCACAAAAACCCTGCAACTTCAGAATAACAGACTTGCCTCTTGTGTATGTCAGTGCAGTATTAACTTAAATCTAATAGCTGTGTAAGTACTTTATACTTAAATGTGTTTCCTAATTGTTTATGAATGTGTCACTTAATTACTCATTCAATACTAATTACAGTTCTGGTCAACACAATTATTAAATCACAAAGATTGGTCAACACCTAAGTATTCACTGATTTACAAAAACCCTTTTACTGCTTAATTATCAAATATGTACTATTCTGCTATTCCTTAATCAAACACTGTGGAAATGACCTAACTAAAATAAAAGATGTAAATTACAAATATTAATTATAACCTGTAAAGGAATCGACTTGTTATTTGGAAAAGAATGAATGATTAATTATTAATTACACACTTAAAGAAATCGACTTGTCATTTGGAAGGAATAAAATGATTAATTATTCATTACAATCTGTAAGGAAATCGACTTGTTATTTGAAAGGAACAAAATGATCAATTCTCAATTACAATCATTTATAACCATCTATTTATTAATGTATCGGACTGTTTCATCGACCTCAGCTGTATCTCCCTGAGGATTTAGTGTTTTAAAATGTATTGTCGTATTTCGACCAGCAGATGGAGCTGTGCTCCGGCTAACGCGCATCGATTGCGCATGCGCCAACTCTTAGCCAAGGCTATGAATGTTTTAACCGTAACTCTAAACTATTTAAAACACCCCAATGATCAACTCACTATCCTTCTATCTCCAAATTACTACACAACCTATGTGAAATGGTCCGTAAGAAATAAGGAATGTAATTAATCAGTCAGGTTCCTTTCCAAAGGAATGCTTTCCAAAGGAGTGCCTGTTTGCAGAGGCAAGAAGAGGGGGGCTACAACCCGTCTCCCCTGAAAAATCACCGCGTGTTTGTAGCCTGCTCCAAAACAATCTCTCCAACACAACTTGTTTTCATAAACGATTACTTTTCACGACACAGCAACATCAAGACTATCTTTCAATCCAGCCCAACTACTATTTATCTCATTCAAATATTCTACGTTCACGTTTCCCTCACAAAGATGGCCTCTGTGTGTGTCCTTTAGACTCTCTGACCCACTGCAAATGGCGTCTAAATGCAAATGGCGTCTAAACTCCGCTGAAAGTACACTGCACGTTTCCCTCATAAAAATGGCCGCCCACACAATAGCGTCCTCTCACACAGACAAAGAGAAATGGCGTCTACAGTTCTGCTCATATGTTTTTCACTTCTACAATATAAAACAGACTACCCAGTCCTCCAACACATAAACACAACCTCACCGAATTTTACACAAACACACACACGATATTCCAATACCGTACAAACAAACCTTACTATATTTTACAAAAAACGGACTTCAAAGTCCGGCTCTCACCACCCAAGATTATGAAAAGTTTGCTTCTATTCCAACAAGATTACCGTTACACAGATTCTTTTGACTATAACTTATCTGAGATTTACAGTTTATTTTAAACACACCAATCGACTAGAGAGAGATTTCTGCAGAAAATCTGCCTTCTTTGTTAGATTGAAGTTCGCAAAATACTGTAAATTAAGTTACATTTATCTCCGTCGCTTGCTCGCCATTTACTGTAGTGTATTCCTATTGATTATGAATCAAAGAACAGTTAGTTTAAGATAATTTAATTAGTTACAGGCAGGTTTATACATTACATCTGTTCCCCGTGGATCCTGGGTGAGAAGAGAGCGCTCTGCCTCCGTCTCTCCCCCTTCCCTTTCAGAGGGGAGGGGCCAGCGTGTGTGTGTGTCTTTGCCCACCCCCCAAAGGTCCCTGCTGGTCATCTGTGTCCCTGCATGCCCTGGCATGTGTGTGTGTCTAAAACATACCACATATTCATACATAGATCATACATACTACAGAAATATACTACACTGGCAACCCAAACAATAGACACATGGGGTCCTTATCCAATGTAACATCTAGAATTAGATGAATTTTATCCACTATACCTTTCCAGTAATCATCTATATATCTACAAGTCCAAACACAATGAACAAAGCTCCCAACCTCGGTAATACACTTTGTACACATTTCCGATTTGTTATGATCCATTTTATGTCTAAGTTGGGGAGTAATCTGCAAACGTTGTAGTAGTCTAAATTGCGTTTCCTTCGTCCTATTACAGATTGAGATGTCGTTTGCCGATTGCCATATTACCGGTAGTGACCAAGTTGCTGCATCAGTATTAATGTTCAGGTCATTATTCCAGTCTTTGGGCGTAAATGCAGGTTTGCCTTTATCATATTTCGAAAGTGCTCTATACCCAAGCCCCAGAATGCCTCTCGTCTTTCCAGCGGAGAGGGTTGGTGACAGAGGCCAGTGTCTTTTTGGCTATTTGAAAAACTTCGTATCTGAAGGTATCTGAAAAACTCATTTCGTGGTAGGTCATATTTCTTACATAATTGGTCAAATGAAAGTAGTATTTCCGTATCATATAAATGTCTGATAGTAACCATCCCTTTGCTGTCCCACCGCTTGAAACCCCTATCCGTGGCACCAGGGGAGAAGTCTATGTTGCCCCAAACTGGCGAGAGGGAGGATGTAATAAACGTATGTTATAAATAAATAGTAATATAATTGAGATTTGTCACATGAGCCGCGCGCGAATATCCTCACAGAAATTTGTCTCGCGCGATTGTTCAGCCTGCATCAGGGCTCTACGCTAACCTTTTTCACTAGGAGCACATGTGCTCCTAAATGAAAAATGTTAGGGGCACACAAAGAAATTTAGGAGCACAGTGAAAAATGTAATTTTTGCACCAAAATCACACATTGGCCCATGCCTACAGCCCTATTAGACGCAGAGTTGATGGCATTGTATTATGGTAACTAGCTGTGTCAAGTTCTCCTGGTTAGCAGCATGTTCATTCATTCATCCATGTCATGCCTGTCAGCTAGCAGCTAGCAGCCCAGCCAGGCTTTAGGGCTAGTGTAACGATAGTCAAACAGCCAAACTTCTTTCAATCAATCCTTTTATTTGACCTGCAGAGAAGACATATAGAACACAATTCTTCTCTGGTCTGCTTGTGAATCCATTAAGATGGCGGCTTCGTTCTGGCACCACCGCAAGTACGGCAACAAGAGAAGGACAAAAGAACGTGCAGACCTGCAGTACACCCAAACTCCAAAGGGGGGCTCCAACAACAACCAGGGCTGCTCAAAGCACGGCGAAACTCATCTACATTCACCACAACTAAACATATATTCCCAACTCTGTTACACCCACCTCCCCTGAATTTCGCCAACCTTGAGCAGCAACTATACATTTAAATACTACTTTTTACTTTTTACACTATTACATAGGGCCGCCAAAGGACAGGACAGCCAACTTGAAAAGTATCCTATAAGGATGAAGTGGAAAGAGAGGTAACCTATCTCTCCAACCAACTACTGGCGGTAGGATGCGTTCTACACCCCACAAGACCCTTTTTTTTTTTCCACTGTGTATTACTAGCCTTCAAGAGGCCACAACCTCTTATGAAACAATCAGAATAACGAACAAACCTATATGTCATAGGATGTCAGTGTGCACAGTGTATACATGCACTGAACTGAGCTTCGGCTTATCTAACTGTGGGAAGCCTGAAACACTGACCTACAAACAGCTCGAATGTTTGACTTAGTGTCTTGGATAATGTCTTGTCCTGACATAGTATAAATCAATCTGTCAACTGGTTTGATAAGGCGACCAAACTTGGACTTGACCTGTGTGACTGTACTAGGATGTTCACACTGTGTAACAGAAGCTAGAGTGTCAGTACGCTGTGTGTCACTAGCATCATCTATCTGATTCGTGTTACCAGAAACATCAGTACAATCATCAGCGCTAACCACAAATCTAGAATCAGAGTTAATGGACTGATCTACCATTTGCTCCTCAGCCATCTGCTCGGGAACCCTCTGAGGGGCAAACGAGACTGAAGACACTACAGTGTTAGTAGCCTCTGTCCGTGAGTGGTCAGGGAATGGTAACTGGGTGACCCACTCCAGGGTTCTTCCCTTGGGATCCTTGGGCTCTGGAACAGTCAAGGGAACATCCCTCTCCCGAACAGCTCTACCCCCATACTCCATGTCTTCAACCTCCCCTCCCTCACTCCCAGGACAGGAATCCACTCTCTCCGACTCGAACGCGGTTCCTCTACTCACTTCCCCAGGCAAGGAATCCTGTTCCACTTCCGACATGGACATGTCACTTGGCTCATTTGATGTATGAACAGCAGACAGGGATGAAACTGGGTCAGAGATCACACTCGTATCATACACCGGCAGAAAGTTCACCAACAACAATAGATTACGGTGGACTACCTTCTCTCGTCCAGTGACAGTGTCTTGTATCCTATATGTGTGAGTCTCAGAGTTCCTATCCACCACAGTATATACAGTAGACTCCCAACGGTCAGCCACCTTTCTCTTTCCTCTCTCTCTCTTGTTCGCCAACAGCACACGGTCTCCGACGTCAATGGTGGGCCCTTTCACTCGTCTGTTGTAGAGCTCTGTGTGACGGTGCTGTTCTTTTATGACATGTTCCTGGGCTATGACCATAGCTTCTCTCAGATCCTTCGTGAGAGACATCACATACTTGTCGTAGCTGACCACAGCTGGATCATTCAGGACTGTCCGGAAGAGTATATCGACAGGGAGACGAGGAGTACGCCCAAACATCAGATAGAAAGGTGCATAGCCAGTTGACTCATGCGCTGTGCTATTGTACATGAACGTCAGAGTTTGCAAACGCCTCGGCCAGTTGATTTTTGCCTCTGGTTCAAGCGCTCGGATCATGTTACCGAGAGTTCTATTGAAACGTTCCACACTACCGTTACCCATCGGGTGATACGGGGTTGTGTGCGACTTTCTGACACCGGAGACTCTGAGCAGCTCACTCACTAGTTGACTCTCGAAGCTAGCTCCCTGGTCGCTGTGGATACGTTCTGGGAACCCAAAGACGCAGAAGAACTTGTCCCATAGAACTCTCGCCACCTGTTTGGCTGACTGATCTTTGCAGGGGAATGCCTGGGCCATTCTTGTAAAATGGTCAGTAACAACTAACACATCAACTGACTTGTTCCTTGAGTCCTCCGCTGACCAGAAATCAATGCAAACCAGCTGAAGTGGCCTGGTTGATGTGATACTCTGCAAAGGCGCCCTCGCAGCAGGTTCAACAGTCTTACTGACAATACACCGCTGGCAGTTACGGACGTAGTCTCTTACGTCTCTGTCGAGGTTGAGCCAGAAGAACCTCTGTCTGGCCAAGCCAAGACTCCTGAACTGACCTTGATGGCCGGCATGGTCATGAACACCTCTCAGAACTTCAACTTTCTTAGACTCAGGAACCACATACTGGCGGCGTTTTGACTTCACGACTTGATCCCTTGAGACTCTGTAGAGTATCCCATTGCTCACAACAAGTTTCTCCCAGTGCTTCAGGTACCTCATGACTGTGACTGATTCCTTATCTCTCTCTCTCCTGGAGGGTCTCCGATGTCTCTCCACATAGTACAAGACTCGAGAGAGAGTTCTGTCTCTGAGCTGTTCATCCCGGAGTTCCTTCTCACTGTAAGCAGGAAGTGAGTCCTGACCACCTGGGACTAACTGAGGCAAATGGTGCAAGACTGCTACAGCACGCGTTCTTGCTCCGACCTCCCACAGATCGTCATATGACTGTAGAACAACAGACACTTCATCCATCTCCATAGACTGAGCGTGGACATGCAGAGGTGATGGGACACTTTGAGCGTAACTCTCTGCCTGGCGTGGAGTGTCACCACTATCATTGGACGACCGGAAGGCGTCCTGTACAGAAGCACTCGACACATCCTGGACTTCGGAGAGGAGATTCTTGTAGGGCTCTTCAAGTAATCTGTGACTGACTCTCTGCTTGACGAAAGGCACACGACTCAAGGCATCAGCGACAACATTCTGTGGGCCTGGCACGTACTTGATGTCGAAGTTATAGCTCGCTAACTTAGCCACCCATCGTTGCTCGCAGCAGTCCAGCTTGGGCTTCGTCATGATATGAGTCAATGGATTATTGTCCGTCCAAACAGTGAAATCATGCCCCTTCAACCAATGGCTAAACTTGTCACAGACACTCCACTTCAAGGCTAGGAATTCCAACCGATGGGCTGGGTAGTTTCTCTGAGACTGAGAGAGGGACTTGCTGGCGAATGCGATTGGCCTCGCTCGGTCTTCACCCTCTTGGATCTGCGACAGGACAGCACCGATGCCATCAAGGGACGCGTCCGTTGACAGCATGAAGGGACGGCTGAAATCAGGGTGAGCCAGGACAGCCGTCTCAACCAGCGCCGTTTTCAGCTTCTGGAAAGCCTGCTCCGTTTCGGGGGTCCAGTCAGTAACCTTCAACTTCCTGCTTTGTGACCTTTGTTTGGACTGTTTCACCTTCCCTTTTCTCTTCTGGCCCGTCAACAGAGAGAAGAGAGGCTTTGCAATAGCGGAGAAGCTAGGCACAAAGTGCTGGTAATAATTGATCATCCCCAAGAAAGATCTGATTCGTTTCTGTGAGGGGGTTACACCGTCCGCTTCCATCAGGTCAGCACTTGTCATCTTTGCGATGCTCTCAACTTTGCTGGGATCAGTCAACACACCGTTGTCATTAATTATGTGGCCGAGGAATTTGACGGATTTCCGGAGAAAAAAACACTTCTTGGGGGCCAATTTCAGGTTATGACCACGCAGTCTACTGAACACCATCTCCAAGCGTTCCAGAGCTGTCCTCTCATCAGGGGCGTACACCAATAAATCATCCAGATAAACCAGTAAGCTCAGATAGTTCTGGTCTCCGAAAATGCTAGTCATCATACGCATGAAGCTCCCAGGACTATTACAGAGGCCCTGCGGGAGGCGATTATACTCATACAAGCCCATAGGTGTTGTAAAGGCAGAGTACTTTCTGTCATCCTCGTGTAGTGGCATGTTATAAAACCCTGAGGTTAGATCCATAGTACTAAACAAGGAGTTACCTCCAAGTGCAGCTAAGCAGTCGGCCTGGTGAGGGAGAGGGTGAGCATCCTTCAGGGTCCTCTTGTTCAGCCAGCGAAAGTCTGTACAGATACGGAGATCTCCGTTCTTTTTCCATACAAGAACCAACGGAGATGCATATTCACTGGTTGACTTCCTGATTATATCTTTCTCCTCCATCTCACTCAGTACTTGGCGCAACTTCTGATACTGACTGGGGGGCACTCGTCTGAATGGGAGCCGGAATGGCCTGTGATCTGAGAGGTGAATGCGATGTATGAAGCCCTTTGCCTCTCCACAATCCAGGTGATGGCGTGAGAAGATGTCCTTGTAGCGCACAACCAGGTCAGCCATCTTGCTTCTACACTGTTCAGACACGTCACAGGAGTGTATGTCGAGCCCACTCAATCCCATGTACTTCAGTTCCTCATCAACAGTGCGGGCCGCATTTTCACTGGACGGGGTTACTTGACAGCAACTGAGTAGTGGGACCTCAGCAGGTCCGGTCTCATCCATGTCCTCGAGCGCAATGCAGGAGAAGACGTCGGCCAATTTAGCATTGCGTCTTACCAAGACGGGCCTGTCGGACGAGTTGATCAGCTTCAATGGAACCCATCCGTCTCCCCACAAAGGAGTAACAACTCTGGCCACCAGAACCCCTCTTGGAGCTGAGCGACACGATGTGGGCTCTGTCATCACAGCGCTACCAGGAGACACAATAGTGGACTTGGGTAGCTTGCCCCACATCAGGTACTCCCGACCAGGCTCAAGACACACGGCTGAGTTGCACCTGACTGTGCCTATCTTGTCAGGTATGACGTCACCTCGCCAACGGTTCAGACCAGCGAGCATCGAGAGAAACTGTTCAGATTCTGGATCGCCAGCAGGACAGGGCGTAGACACAGCCTTCCAGTAGCCATCACTTTGCTTATACTGCCGGAGGATATATTTAATAACATTGGTGCCTAGTATCAACTCATCATGCTGGCCTTCAACTACCAGAGTGGGAACCATAATCCTACAGCCATACACCTCCATTTCCACGTTGAAAGCTGACTCAGGCTTGACACGGCGACCACCACAGCCAACAAGCACCACATTTGAACTGAACTGGTTATGCTCTGTAGCAACTCCAACCTCTCTAAGCTTTCCCTCTGCCGTCTTACTCATTGTACAAGCCATAGACCCACTGTCTAGCATAGCATTTAGAGTCACTGTATTACCAACTGTCACAGGTGTGTAGAAAAGGCTGTCACTACCACTAATTGTATGCGTATTCTGATAAACAATATCTTCAGAGTTATCACTTGAGCTTTTGAGAGCTATATACACTGTCTCAGCACTAGATTCGTCCTCACAATGGGAGTTTACTTGGCGACCTATACTTTCTCCCTCTGAATACAGGCCACCTAGTTTCCCTGAGGCTGAGGTGCTCGGGACGACCTGGTGGGACACTCAACTTTTGTGTGACCTGGGGCTAAACAGACAAAGCACAGCCTCTCTGACATGCAGTGTGAGATGGTAGTGTGTCTACTGTCATCACAGACTCGGCAGGCCTTCTCACGGGCGCCACCCTGGTATCTTCCGCCACGAGGAGCACTGTCACGCTGCTGCACTTTCCCCATCATCTGCTCCAGCCTCTCCATAATGCGAGCAAGAATCCTGTCTTCAGATTGCTGAGTGTTCTGGGCCACAGCAGTCGCGGAGGAGGGGCACGGAAGCTGGCCTAAAGCATGGTCCTGGGAAGGAATGAGGGTAGAAGGCAGACACTGTGTGTGGTACACTGGACTATGGGCAGGAGCAGGGGGGTACTGGGTGGAACACTGCTCAGACACAGACTGAATCGAAGGCTCTGGATGAGACTGCACAGTGTGGAGGGCGGTGGCATGGCTCTTCAATGGCACAGAACTACCGGTCCTGCCAGAGGCTCTCAGCTCTCTCTGGTAATTATCAATCTTCAACTGTATGTCTCGTGAGCTCCACTCCTCAATAGCCTTGCATTCCAGAATACGGGATAGTCCAGAGTCCGGGCAATGCCTGACAAACATCCGTGCTACCTCTTCACCTATGTTCTCCATCCTCCTACCTTGTCTGCGAAGGCCCTCACCAGCTACATCAGCTGCTTTGTTGATCCTCAACCAGTAGTCTACAGGGTTCTCATTGGGTCTGGGTAGAGTGGCATAGAAATCTGACAACGGGAGGCATGATGACACATCACTGAAGTACTTGAGAAGGATATCATAGATGAGATCAGGGTTCTGCTTCACATCAAGTGTCTGATCGCTACGCAACCCAACCCTCACGACATCCTTTGCCTTACCCATCAGCCTTGCCAGTATCTCCTCAGCCTGTTCATGCATTGGACATTTCTGCTTTCTCAGATAAGCTTTAGACATGTCAATCCAGTCCTGGACTGAACACTTATCAGAACTATCACCTCGGAACATTGGTGGTTCCCTGTCTGATTTTACATTCACAGTAACGCGCGGAACCTCCTGTCTAACAACATTAGGATCAGTTACAGGATCTGGAGGCGATGTGCAGTTGAGGTGTGCACTGCTCATACTACTTGAGTGAACTACACCAGCTGAAATTAACTTGGTTACAATGGACTCGCCGATCTGAGCACCTAGCTGACCCATCATGTCTGAAAGGTGATGAAGAGCTTCAGTGTCATTAACACTGGGTGTGGATGTGGGAGGAGCCTCCCCTGTAAACTGTCCGACAGCAGCACAACCTGGGTCCTGACCTGACCCTGTGCCTCTACCACTGTCAGTAAACAACTGGGAACACCCCACCTCCCTACTATTGACAGCACTGTCAATGTCAATGTCTATGACAGCACTGTCTGCTCTGCTCTGACATGCCCCCCATGCACCCCTCCCCATAGGCAACACTGGACTGGCAAAAATCTCATCATTAAAACCTGGCCTCTGAGCCATGGTGGTACAGACTTGCGTTGTGTAATATTACTGAATGAAAAAAAAAATAATAATAATAATGTTTAAAAAAAAAAATAAAGTTACAGCAGGACATAAAAACCAAAACAATCAAAGCACTTTTTAAACTGATATAATCACAGACCTCAGACTGAATGACCATTTACTATAATACTCTGACCACACTTGATCTATCACACTAAGACCTGGCATCCACGCAGCATCCACGGAGATCGGCGTTCAGCTGATCTTGAGATCGACGTGTCACGGCACCAGTGTAACGATAGTCAAACAGCCAAACTTCTTTCAATCAATCCTTTTATTTGACCTGCAGAGAAGACATATAGAACACAATTCTTCTCTGGTCTGCTTGTGAATCCATTAAGATGGCGGCTTCGTTCTGGCACCACCGCAAGTACGGCAACAAGAGAAGGACAAAAGAACGTGCAGACCTGCAGTACACCCAAACTCCAAAGGGGGGCTCCAACAACAACCAGGGCTGCTCAAAGCACGGCGAAACTCATCTACATTCACCACAACTAAACATATATTCCCAACTCTGTTACACTAGGTCTGTCAGCTAGCAGCCCAGCCAGGCCATGCAGAGGTCTGTCTCCATGCTGCCCACCTCCCTGCTGCTGGGTCAGGCTACATCAGTCACACACGGTGGCCAGACAACTCCACATCTAGGGGTATTAAACTACCCCACATCCAGATGACCAGTCCCCAGCCCCATGCTGCCCGGGGTGGTGACATGTGGAGGTGGCCAGCCCAGCACGGTGCCTCTGCGGCGGCTAGCTGTTAGCACACCACCATCCCCGGGGGTCCCACCTCTCTGCCACACTCAAGTACAACATGTTGCATTTTCATGCCATTAGGAAACTTGCTTCCTAGGGTTTCCTAGGATTAGAGATGCATTTGGACTTCTGGAGTACCTCCACTACTTTCAATGGGTTCTTAAGGTCTGAGAGCTTTCTACTTTCTACCCTGGGTAGTTAACCCTGGTTGTAACCTTGGGTTCAAATCTGGAGTGTGTGGGACCAAATCTGTAGATGTGGTGAGCTAATGAAGCTAATGAAGCTTGAGATGAGAAAAGGGCGCTTGTCTCTTTAAGGCCCAGGAGGGAGTTAGCGATTAGCGATGTTAGCTTAGCGCCAGTTTAACAGAAGTAACTTCACTTTTAACATGACTTCCCGTGGTCGTAGCGGGCTGGCTGACGGCTTAAAATGTGGCCACACGGTTCGCGCAGATTTATTTTTAGAATAAAAAAATATATATAATAATAATAATTTTAAAAAAAACTGTACTCGCACATGTGCTCGTGAATTTATTTCTCTAGTCGCACAGATGTATTTTTAGTCGCAAATGCGAGTGAAATGGTCGCACTGTAGAGCCCTGTGCATGGGTAACGTGACTGTCAAGTCAGCCTTGTCAGTCAGTCACTAACGTATGCTAGCCTTCTCACCATGGCTGCATCGGCCCCGTGTCCATTGCCTCACCTTTCCAGGGTTGCACGCAGGCTTCTATGCATACCTGCAACTAGTGTTCCTTCAGAGAGAGTGTTTAGTGCCAGTGGGCACATACATAAGGCAGAAAAAGTGAACATGTTGACATTTTTGCACTTTAACCTATCTTGAAGCTTTCAAGTCTCTAAGCCACAAGGCTAGCACTCAGTTTGATGACAGAAAAGTGTCAGTGTTCAAGTTTTGTTTGACAGTATTTTTTTCCTTTATTTATGCAGTGATACCTTATAATTTATCATTACCTTATTTAAGATTTTATTAAAGATTTTTTTTTTGTCAAGATGTTTTTAAAATGATGTTAATGTTATTAACATGATTCAATAAAAATACAACAAAATCTAAGTTAAAGTGATTACAGTGTGTTTTATTGGCATTCTAAAAAAAAGTTTTTTTTTTTTTTTTTTTTTAATTCTCGCGATAATATCGTGGATCGCGATTATTTTGCCCACGATAATCGTGACATGACATTTTCTAATCGTCCCACCCCTAGTGGTGATACACGTGAGCGATTCTGCTGCAACCTCGTGTTGAAAACGTGAGCACTGACGTCACTCCCCAAGACGCGAGAAAAGCAAACAAATGTTTGTTTACTATCGAACATTACAAAGAAATACTGCATTTAACCTAAGTTATGAGGTAGTAACGCAATAGTAACGCACAGTCACTTGAATAAGTAACTTTAATCCGATTACTGATTTGGAAATAGTATCGCGTTAGAATACTCGTTACTGAAAAAAGTATTCAGATTAGAGTAACGCGTTACTTAGTAACGCGTTACCGGCATCACTGTTTGCTAACCATGTAAGCCATTGGCTATTGCAGGTAGTATGTGACACTGAAGTAGACAGTGGGTTTTAGAGAGGGAAATTAAGTCCTCTAAGCAGGAGAGTAGAGTGGACCAGCCAAAATCAATTTAGGAGAGTTTAGTCAGGGGACAGAGATTGTAATCGGTCAAATTAAGAGATGAGTGGTTGCCAGTGTGGTTAAAACTTGTTAACAGATCCCCTGATCATGAATTCTTTTTTTTCTTTTTTTAAGTTTAGAAAGGACAAGACATCTTGAATGAATGAATGAATGGTCTTTATTGTCATTGATATAGTACAGGTACCAAACAACGACATTTGGGAGGGGGGGCTCCCCTGGTGCTAGGAAAAAAAACTAAAAACAAGAAGGGAAAAGAGCTGGTTTACATAAATAAAGGCTATGTACACTAACCAAGATGGGTTTGGTGGGGGAATCTCTGATTTCCAATGTAAGACACTCTTTGATCGGCAATCAATCAGGCAAAAGTGATGACACCATCCTGTTTTGAAGTTAGAATCATACCCTCATACTCTGGGAGACCCGTAAGGCAGTCATGAGAGGTCACATCATCTCATTTGAAGCCCCAAGAAAAGTCTTATAGGAACTTGCTCTCACAAGAAGATTATAATAAGATTTTGAATTTGAAATATGAATACAACCGCATTCTTGGTGAGCATGTTGGTAAACTCTTACTCAAGCTCAGACAGAGACACTTCGAGTTGGGCGACAAGCCGGAGAGGCTGTTGGCCAGACAACTAAAGGGAGCACAGGCGAGCCGTGCAATCTACAAAATTCTATCTAAGGCGGTCAATTTGTTGACTAACCCTTTTTTATATATTATAAATATAATGATGTACTGCCAAATCTCAGGCTACTAGTGCCGTGTTTTTTGACTCCCTCAATTTACCAAAGCGGGATGAGTCGTCCAGGTTAGAGCTTGACTCAAATATTTCGGAAAGTGAGCTAGTAAGTAGAGGCTATTAAAGCATTTCTGGTGCTCTGGTAAGGCGGCAGGCCCAGACGGATTTGGTTGTGAATTCTACAAGGCATGTCATAAGGTACTTGCCCCGCTTATACCCAGGATGATCAACGACTCCATTAAAAATAATACATTTCCAAAGACCCTGTATGAGACTAATATCTGTATCTTTTTTTTTTTTTAAAGGCAAGGAGGAAACTGAACCTGGAAGCTACAGGCCAATTGCTCTCCTTGATTTTGATAGAAAAAAGATTTCATTCTGCAATGTGCGTCAGCTCCTAAACAATCTATATGCCAACCCGGTAGGGGACTCCAGGGCGGCCATCTTATCCTTGGATGCGGAGAAGGCATACGATCAAATAGAGTGGCCCTATATGTTTGAGACACTTCAAAGATTTGGATTTGGGGATTATTTTATTGCATGGGTCAAAATACTATACCTTTGCCCACGTCATCTATCCTTACTAACAATGATAGGTCCGGTCCTTTTGATTTGCAGCGTGGGTCAGACAAGGAGATCCTTTGTCTCCTTTACTCTTCAATCTCGCTCTGGAGCCCCTCGCAATAGGAATCAGGAGTCACCCAAATATCAGAGGTATTAGGGGAGGAAACCTGGAAAGCCGGGTGAGTCTTTATGCAGATGACACACCGGTATACCTTTCTAACCCAGAAGCCTGTCATTTGGCAAGCTCTCGGGCTACACAATCAACTGGGGTAAAAGTGAGTTTATGCGTCTATCTGACTATAGATTCAGTTTTCCTTAATGCTTTACCATTTAAACTAGTACATGATCACTTTACCTACCTAGGTCTCAAAATACCCCGGGATACAAAACTTTTATTTAAACTGAACTATGCTGACATGGTCACAAAGCTAAAGCGGGACATAGAGAAGTGGAGGATTATGCCCTTATCTATGATAGGCCGTATCAACGCGATCAAGATGGTATCTCTCCCTAGAATTTTGTTTTTGTTTCAGAATCTCCCAATCTTCCTCACTGCAGCGTCTTTTAAGAAGTTGGACTCCATTATCTTTCCATTTGTTTGGGGATATAAAGGATTAGGCCTTCCTATATTTTCCTAACTATTTCTGGGCAGCCAACGCTTTGCCAAGTGTTTCTAGTGTGGAACCATCTGAAGATCCAGATTCACAAGAGGGCCCCCCTCAATCTTCAAGATTTAAGGACAATCTGTGTAGAGGAACAGGCCAAAATCACACCTGAATACTGCAGGCGATTAGTTACTTCATACAGAAAGCACCTTGATGCTGTCATTACAAACAAAGGCTTCTCCACTAAGTTGAATAATGGAATTAATTTCAGTTAGTGTGTTCAATACTTTTTTCCTGTTTCATTCCACTTTATTACACATAACTTTATTTACATATGGACTTTAATGTTTAGATATTTTGTCTGGATTGTTTGAGTTAATACCAAAGTCTGGTGCAAATTTCACTTGAATAGGCTCATTGGAAATACATTTACTGGTGAAAATATTGATGTGTTCAATACTTATTTCCCGCATTGTATATCTGGATATATTTTGGATAATGGGGCCTTACTGTAATGAATTGAACAAGAGTTTTCTCTTTCTTAATGCCACCTTCCACCACCGATCTGAGATTGTAACTCTGTTTCTCAGTCTAGACATGATTTTAACTAAAGCTAGGACTTCCTCCATTAACATGATATCATAAATATATGAAATGGGGTCTTTATTGATATCTTCTGTGAAAAGTAGACAGTCAATACCGGAAACAGGCCCTCAGGCTACTCAGACCCTTTCGGCCCTAGGCTGCAAACCCTAAGTCGAGTTTGGCAGGAAAACGTGACTGTTTCAAATGGGTGCTGATAAGGAGAGTGAGGTCCACTTAGATTTGTGTTTAATATAGAGATGACTATTGGATTGGTAGAGTGCTTGGAGGATGAGAGTGGCAGACTACTGCACACCAATGCCTGAAGGGAGGATGATCAGCAGGAGCTGGCTTCCAATTGGCACCAATTACTCTCTGGTTCACAGAGCCAGGGTATAACCTTGTGTAGGTTGGCAGCACTAGTGTACTAGGCTTTAAGGCTATCTAAAGTGGCAAATGGTGTAAGTAAAATGGTGAGAGCAAAGAGTAGAGGCGAGAGTGGGCACCCTGGCATGTTCCATGGGTTAGAGGGAAAACCCTTGAGCGAAAGCTATTGGTTGAGACACAAGCATGGGAAGAGGTGTAAAGCAGATGTGTCCAGCAAGAGATTTGCATCAAGAGAGACTACCATTTCGGGAATAGTTGGAGAGGCCAGAGGGTGTATGAAAATTAAAAGCCTTTGTATGTTTGTAAAGGAGTGGCAGTTCTTTATGAAACCTGTTTGGCCTTCAGATATTGCAGTGGGTAATACATATACATTAAGGAGCAAGATTATGTGGAATGAAGAGCAGCTATTGGGTCTTTCTTTACCCTTCTTAACGATTAAAGAAATGGAGGCCTGGGTGAAAGTTGGTGGTAGTACACCTTAATGGAGTGAGTCCTCAGTTTCTGGTTGCTCAATATCCCTCAGTTGAAGCGTGTTGGTAGTGGGGTTCAGACAGTGTATACTACTTAGTTTAGTTTAAGAATAAACATAAAAAAAGAGAAAAAGAGAGATGAAATGTATAATATGAGGATGTGGAAATATATTTCATAATTAATTATATGCCCTTTTTTTATTTAATTTTTTTGGTTGTTTATTGCTCATTTTCCATAACATAAAATAGTGGGTCATACAAATGCATGAACAGCCAGAGAGATAATCAAATGATACAGCATCCATATATACCCACAGACGCATACAACAACAACAACAACAACAACAACAACAAAAAAGGACGTAAAAAATAAATGAAGTAAAATAAAATAAAGTAAAAGAGAAAAAAGAGAAACCACACCTAACAAACACACATCACATAGCTTGGATGTCCAGATATTCAAATAAATTGTCTGTATACCCTAAAACAAATAAGCAGTAGCCTGATGTATAGTGGTCAAGAGTCAGAAATATATGGGGCCCGTATATATGGTTCCACTAGTTAATCACACACATTCAACCTAGCCCAGCTGTCCCAATTGAGTAATTTAGGGACTAAATTACTCAATTATATGCCCATTTGAAATCAATGTGATGCTTTGAAAGCCCACTAATTGCATTGCCAATGAATATTAGGTTGGAAAATACAACATTTGCCCGATTTAACGTAACTTAAACCACGCCCACTTCCGGTGTTCTATTCGAATACAGATACAGATGCAGATCATTTTGTTGGTTGAACAGGTACAGATACAGATAATGACGTCTCTGTACACTCATGGTATCCAAGCTATACAAAGTTGTGGTATTAATTCTGAGGCTGATCTGTTCTTCAACTGATGGGCCAGGAGACGACCTGCCCTATCCCCATGTTCATATAAAACCAACTTTTTCTTTAAATGTTAGTGTCCTAAGTAGAAGCTGCTCTGCATATTTTGTGGTTATAAGATTAAACTCTGTCTGGAGACCAAGTCTTTCTTTATAAAACTCTGGGGATGGAGCTGTTATGCCACAGAAAAGCGCCGATCCAAGACAGCTCTATTACTTTTTTATGCATAGTTTATTATGCTTCAAAAAAACAGCATCAGATAACAGAGCAGAATCCAGTCTCCAGATACTTTGGGATACTTCCAGTTTCTTTGGGCTTAGTTTCAAAAGTGAGCTCAAGGGCCACAGGAGCATGGTCAGAGATGGCAATAGCCAAATATTCAGCTGAGACTAAGGGTAAAACAGTTCCAGTGCTAGATCTATCGAGTTGGGGATCTATGACACAGTTCATATCTCCCCCAAGTATCAAATAATGAGTGTTTAAATTGGGAAGTGAGGACAGAAGTTTCTTCATAAAACAGTACATCATCCCAGATAGGGGCATATACACTGACAAGTATAACTGGGAACTGGAACACTGAGCTCGTAACTATGACATAACACCCATTGGAATCTAATATGGGCTCACTATGGGAACTGTACTTTCCTACCAATCAGTGTGGCTGCATCCCTTGCACTAGTGTCAAATTTAGAATGAAAAATCTGGCTAGTGGGCCAGTTAAGCATGCTAGAATTGTTTCTCATGTTATGAACATGGATTAGCCACCATGGTCTGGAGAGCCTCCAGCTTTTAAGTTCTTAACATGAGAAACATCTCTAGCATGCTTAATTAGCCCATTTAACCCTCCCACATTCCATGAAAGTATCTCAACTGAATGTCCCACTCATATTGGTATAGTACGGTATGTAGTATGGACTAGCAATATTGAATTAAAATTATGTAAATGGAATACATGCTAGTAGCTAGTGTTGTTCCGATACCATTTTTTGATCCCGATACCGATACCGATACCTGACCGTGCAGTACTTGCCGATACCGAGTACCGATCCGATACCACGGCGTTTGAAAAAAAAAAAAAAAAGTGGCCAGTGGGGAATGCTTGAAGTGGCCGATGATCTTTCTCCCATTGGCCAGCGCGTCGCACACACTCCGCTGTGACAGTAGGCCTTCCTGCACCACTAATGCATGTGTGTTCTGTGTTCTGCATATGTAAACAATTCAAACAAACATAGAGAAAACTTCTCCTCGGGAGAAGGAAGGAGGCAGGAAGTACCTGCCGCACGGAGACAGACAGACAGACAGACAGACAGACAGACAGACAGACAGACAGACAGAGAGAGAGAGAGAGAGAGAGAGAGAGAGAGAGAGAGAGAGAGAGAGAGAGAGAGAGAGAGAGAGAGAGAGAGAGAGAGAGAGAGAGAGAGAGAGAGAGAGAGAGAGAGAGAGAGAGAGAGAGAGAGAGAGAGAGAGAGAGAGAGAGAGAGAGAGAGAGAGAGAGAGAGAGAGAGAGAGAGAGAAAGAGACGGAGAGAGAGAGAGAGACACGGAGAGCCACAACAGCAGATCCCGAAAGGGGGTGTGGCGCGGAGACGGAGCCGAGAACTATCCCGAAAGGGGAACAGCTGGGCGGGACTCGGAGAAGCGGCCGCGCGGACATTATTATTATTATTTGAACTCTCTCCAGCACGCCGGTGGCGGTGCTAGACTGTGCAACCGAAATAAATATCGATTAAGGTCGATATGTTTTTCCTGTAAAATGTGTCCTATCTTGGCTGTGGGTTGTATCGCTTTAAGCGGAGTGCTATGTCTGAGGGCTGCGTTGGTAAAAGTCGCTCTGGGAAACTGATCGGCACTCGTAGAACGCCTCTTGTCCAATCGGATTCCTCGGTCCGTTTATGACGTCGGAGCCCAGTGTGCGCTCCGGCGCTCTCAGGGGGACTTTCCGAACGTTGCCCCGGTAGCATAGCTTAGCTTGGGCTCTGAGCAGCTGGAAGGGACAGCAGGTTACCTGAGGTGAGCCTCGCTGCTCCACCGCTCCTCTCCTCGACAACCACAGTTACGTGTTTGTTTTTCCGCGATAGTGAAAGTTTGGTATCGGGTGTTATATATTTGTTAGTACTCGCCGATACCGATACCAGCATTTTTGTGCGTATCGGTGGCCATGCCGATACCAGTATCGGTATCGGAACAACACTACTAGTAGCTAAGGAGAATAGTACACATGTTGAGAATGAAAACATTATTTTAAAAATATACAATACAATCTTGTATAATAGTACACCACACACACACACACAACATAATCATGTAAAAAGGTAGCACATAAAACAGAAACATATACCCATCACATCTATGTCCACCCCCATAACAGGAGTAAACCGCAGGTAACACTTAACTTTCTGGAATAAAAATAATGTTGAAAGCTTAAGCTCTCAAGCTATATGAAATATATTACATGAAATGAATGGCAAACTCTCACGACCAGAGATGGGTCCCAAACGCAGACACAGGAGAACAGGTAAGAGTTCAAACAAAGAGAGTGTATTACTATCTAAGAGAGAAGGTGGGGATAGGCAGGCGGGTCGGCCGACAGGCAGGGGGTCAGGCAGGTGGAATGGTTGGCAGACGGGCAGGGGGTCAGGCAGGTGGAATGGTTGGCAGACGGGCAGGGGGTCAGGCAGGCAGAATGGTCGGCAAACAGGCAGGGTGGTCAGGCAGGCAGGTGGTCGGCAGATAGGGGACCCCTCAACAGGGACAGGGAAAACAAGGTTAGGCTGGGGTTGACTGAAACACAGGTTACCAGGCAGAGGCGAGACACTAACACATGAACCCCCCCCACCATTTGAGACCACCCCCCCCCCCCCCCCACCATTTGGCATTGAGTAATGGCAAATGTCTGAAAACGCCCTGATCGTCCCCGGGGACGTGCACCACCTGGCGGCGGAAAAAAGCCCAGTGGTCTCCCGAACATCAGATTCCCCCAAAGTGTCCAAATTCCATAAGGATAGGTTAGGGAAATGGCGGATCTACTAGTGAAGGAGGTGTTCCGTGCCCATGGCCTTCCGACTGACATCGTAACTGATCGGGAACCCCAGTTTACCTCTGCGGTCTGGAAGGCCTTCTGTTCCACCCTCTGGGCCTCCATCAGCCTGTGCTCCGGATTCCACCCTCAGACTAACGGCCAAGCTGAGAGGGCCAACCAAAAGCTGGAGTCCACCCTGCGCTGTTTGGTGTCGGCCAACCCCTCGACCTGGACTTCCCAACCTCCGTGGGTGGAGTACGCCCACAACACCCTGACCACCTCGCCCACGGGTATGTTACCCTTTCAGTGCCTTTGTGGCTATCGGCCACCTCTGTTCCCTTCCCAGGAGGGGGAGATCCTGGTCCCGTCGGTCCAGGCTCACTTTCGGCGTCGGGACTGTGCTGCCCTCCTTCGTGCCTCTGGCCATTATCAGCAGCAGGCTGACCATCGGCGGGTCCCTGCTCCCAACTACGCCACCAGGGACAAGATATGGCTCTCTACCAGGGATTTGCCTTTGAGGATGGAATTTAGGAAGTTGGAAGTTGTCCCAGAAATACATTGGGCCCTTTGTCATTGAGAGGGTCATCAACTCCACGGTTATGCGCCTTAAACTTCCCCGTACCTTCCGTATCCATCCCTCTTTCCATGTGTCCCTCCTCTAACCTGTCTCCTCCAGCGCTCTGTCTCCCCCTGTGCCTGACCCACCCCCCCCAGGATGATTGATGACCACCCTGCCTACACCACCATGGCCGGGGGGTCCAGTACCTGGTGGATTGGGAGGGCTATGGTCCTGAGGAGAGGAGCTGGGTCCCCCGGCACCATATCCTGGACCCTACTCTCGGCCGGGACTTCCGCTACCCCCCGGGAGAACAAGGTTAGGCTGGGGTTGACTGAAACACAGGTTACCAGGCAGAGATGAGACACTAACACATGAACCAACCATGGATGGCTACGATCTGCCGTCCACTGGCAGCAGGTGCAGGGCTTAAGTAGGAGCTGGTTGCTGTCTTAATTGCCCGCAGGTGGAACCACTAATTGCTGGCCAATGCCCAGGGGGCCGAGTTGTGACACAAACAGATAAACAGAAGTTGGCAGAAAAGATCCATATGCTGTTATTTGTGGCATTGTCTTGCTGCGGCGACGTGAGCTAAGTGTCAACAAAGTATAATCTCATTGTGAGCATAATGGGAAAAGGTCAAGAAAAAGGAAAATGCTATAAAGGACTATTACACTTTTATTTCTAAATCAGTTTATTAGGTTTAGCAATTATTCAGCATAACAAACAATAATAAGTATGCATCCCCTCCTCCCTCCCTCCCTCCCTCAAAGCAGAGAGTGATAGAAAACAGGGCAGACAAAAAGATTACAATAACAATAATATAAAAATAATATTTTTACATTTTTTTATGTATGTGTGTGTACTTGTTTATGTGCCTATAGATTAGATTAGAGAACATTCTATCAGATGTTTCAAACCTTTATTTAAAAACTCGATAGGCACTGAGGTCACCCTCATTTACAGTGACGTCGAGTGTACAATAGAATAGTGAGCAAGGGCAAACAAACAGTGAGCAAGTCAGGATTAAAGGAAAAAAAGAAAAAACTAAAAACAATTGCAATTATTAGAATACAGTTTTTGCACCAGGAGTTTAAAGGCAGAGGCAGAGGGGAGGACCTCCAACCGGAGAGTTTGCTGCAGAGTGTTCCATGTATTAGGGGCATCAATAAAAAAGGCTGTTTTACCCAGGTCTGAACGCGCATACGGAACCCGAAAAGAAAGCCAACTATTAGATCTGGTCACATAAGTACCAAGACTCCAGTCTAATAATGATGAGATATAAGGAGGAAGCTTGCCACAGATGGCCTTGAAAACGAACAAGTTCCAGTGGTAACTGCGCCTCAGAGAAAGAGAGGGCCAGCCAACCTTGTCATAAAGTATGCAGTGGTGAGTGTCATAACTATCCCCGGTAATAAACCTTAGAGCTGAGTGATAAACTGAGTCCAATTGTTTCAATGTAGATGAAGCTGCATGCCTATAGATAACATCACCGTAATACCGCCTCGACAACTCTCTTCCTACAAAGCAAGGGGAAGCTAGACCGATTACGGTAAAGAAAGCCCACCTTTTGCCGAAGTTTGGAGGCGAGGCTAGAGGGCATCCCCATCCTCTGATCCTCTGGAACTACTGTCAGGGTTTTTACATAGTCCAGAAAATGAGCATCACCTCATCCACTTTGACTCTCAACATGGGGTCACCCCAGGCCTGTGTGCTCAGCCCCCTACTGTACACCCTGTTCACCCCTGACTGTGTGGCCATACACAGCTCCAACTCCATCATCAAGTTTGCTGATGACACCGCTGTGTATTGCTTGGTCACTAAAAACTACGAGTCAGCCTACAGCGATATGGTAAGAGTCCTGCTGGTGTGGTGCCAGAATAACAATCTCTCTCTGAACATCAGTACATCCAAGGAGCTGATCGTGGACTTCAGGAGGAAGAAAGGGGGGAATCACGCCCCCACCTACATCGGCGGGGCTGCAGTGCAGATAGTCCGCAGCAATCACAGAGGACTTAAACTGGTCACACCACAACCACTCTGTGATCAAGACGGTGCTCCATCACCAGTTTTTCCCCTCAGACGGCTGAGGAAATTTGGTATGGACCCCCAGAGTTCTCACAAACTATAGTTACCCCATGGAGAGTATCCTGACCGGCTGTAACACCACCTGGTAAGGCAGCTGCACCGCCTTAGACCATAAGGGCTCTACAGAGGGTGGTGAAAATGGCCCAGTCCATCATGGGCCGCAAACTATCAGCCACTTAATACATTTACTCTGAGAGGTACAAGAGGAAGGCTGGGAAGATCATCAGGGACCTCAGCCACTCCCTGTTCTCTCTGTTGCCGTTAGGCAAAAGGTAACAGAGCATCCAGACCCGGTCCAACAGGCTCCGGAACATTTCTACCCACAGGCCATTAGACTATTGTCACTTATTTGTCATTTATTGTCACTTGTTGTCACTTTGTATTACTTATTATTGAATTGTTGTTGCTGCTGTTGTTAAGCATGAAGCAAGATCCCAAAACAGTTCACTTTGTCTATTACAACTGTATGCAATAGAGGTGACAAATAAAATGATATTTTATTTGATGTTTTGATTTGATTGTTCAACTGGGTTTCAGTTTTATTAGCCCCATTACATTAGCCTAGTTTTTGCAAGGTAGATCATGAACTTTAATATGTATAAGTAATTATTGCCTGTGTTTAATTATTGCCTGTGTATATCTATTGGTGATTACTATTATTAAACAGAGTACCTGTGACTAAGGATGCATTGCTTATAAAATAAGTATACACTGTTTTTAAAAGAAGGATACTGTATTCTGTTTTTAATGGATGGATAGTTGTTTATAAAAGATGGATGTTGCTCTGCAAGCATAAATCATTGGTGTTAGCTCCTAAAAGTTCCCTTTTATCTATATTGAATCAGGAAACAAATCGTTGTCATATTCACTGCTCCTTATCTTTTTGTGCCACAGGTCCCAGCATTGAGGAGGTGGATCTGGACTGGAGTAGACTGTGGAGTAGAGAAATATGAGACTGGAGTGGATTTAATCTGGGCTGGCAGCCTACAGTATATTCCCCCAACTCATACTGGAGAAAGATCTTCTTTTTGTGGAATTTCTTTCACCATCACCGCTATAGTGGGTGGCCTACACTGACTTTTTTCTGAAATAAATGTTCCCCCTGTTTTCTTAGAATCTGCGTCCTTATGTTGTTGGTCAAAGGTACTACAGATCATCCTCATGAGTCAAGAGGCCTGGTGCTCAATACCTCCACCAAATGGCACAGGAAGTAGCCATTAGAAGATGGGTACATGGTGGCCATGAAGGTGGTGCACATAGTCAGCAACAATACTCAAATAGGGTGTGGCATTCAAGTGATGTTTCATTAGTATTAACGGGCCCAAAGTGTGCCAAGAAATCATTCCCCACACAATGGACCTATCGCTAAGCCAAGCACCCAAAAATAGAAATTGTCCAATCATATCACAGCAAAAGTCACGACAGGCAGAACATTCTGACAAACAACTCTTGTTCTTTACAAAACATGTCTATTACTTGCTGTGGTAAATCAGAAATGTGAACTCCCGCCATTGTCAGTCATTGAATGTCATTCAGTCAGTCACTGTCAGTGAAGAATTTGAGAAAGCGTTGTTTGTCTGAGTTTTCAAAGAGGGTGTGGCTTAGCGATAGGTCTATTACACCACCTGAATAAATGAGCAGGTGTACAGGTGTTCCTAATTAAGTCATTGGTGAGTGTACATCTCTGCAATCTTTGCTGCCCAAGAAAATAGACTTCAAGCTTCCAAACACATCATATCAGACAAGGCTCACTTCCCAGACTGCATTGAGATCCAGTGTGGCATGTCTCATTGACCCCAGTGACTATGACTCACGGTTCTGACACATTATGGTGTCATGACAGCGCTTGTGTACTTTGGCCATAAGACCTATTTTAATATAGCTACTACCCTTTTTGATGTAAACATGAAAGAGACAGAGACTGTGGAACAAGACAACTCTTGGAGCAACCTAACGATTTATTTATTTAACCTTTATTTAACCAAGAGGTCCCATGAGATTAAAATCTCTTTTTCGAGGGAGACCTGGCCAAGAAAGCACACCAGTACAGATACAAGTTACACAATTGTCGAATAAAACATAATACATAACAGACACGAGATAACAGATCAATATTATACAAAATTTAAAAAACATCTTAGGAGTAGCAATTGCACATTTCTGTCACACAATTTCGAATCAGACCTTTGAACATCCGACGTTGAACTATCATCTAACCCTAACCCTAATTGTCTTTTCAAGTACCTCAGGCATGGGCGTCAGCAGCTTTTTGAATGTGGGGGGGACACTTTTTTTTCGGGGGGTCTGGGGGTCCCCCCCCCGAATTTTTTAAAATAGTAGATTCAATTTCCTGCATTCTGGTGCGTTTTACACCCAAAATAATCTCCCTATAATCTCCCTCTTTCTTTGTTTTTCCTTGGAGCTGGCATGGTCTGCAATTACTGACTACTATTATGTTTTGGTTTAACTCACAGAGGCCTGACACTGACACGTGGCACTTTTTAGGTACTTTATTAAATATGAAGATTCAAAAAGAATCAAAGAGTGAATTAGAAAAGAATGAGGTAACTTTGAGTCAACAAATTGAATAAAAAGTTATGAGGAAACATAAAATATGTACCTAGGCTACTCAGAGCCTATTACAATCAAACTTAGCCCTCTTCAGTGCATTGCAGAACATACAACTATAACAAACAAAAAAAATCAAAGAGTGAATTAGAGCTGTCTCCACTGCCCCTGCCTGCTGCCCCTGCCTCTGACTCACTCTCACTCTCAACCACCTATATCAGGAGAAATGGGGATGCATTGAGCACTTGTTCATATTGTTTTTCTCTAATAGAACATTTGACATAGAAATACAATCATCAATACAAAAAATACAATCACAAGCATTTTAGAAATAGAAAAATAAATGGAACAGGTGTTTTCTTCTTATTTTTTAACCCTAGCTCAAGCAATCAGATGCAAAATTGATTCTTTGGGTGGGTGCAATGGCCAAATTAAATAGTGCAAATGCTCAGGGCAATGAACACGGGCAGGAGATGCAATAATGACAGGACAGGTAAGCACTGTGAGGTGTTTGTCGCCATTCTGTGCTTTTGATGACATTTCGCCTGTGTCTGTCTGTTCTGCATTTAAACATGTCTAACCGCACTAGTAATGCCTAACAAAACTGCTAGTGCCATATAGCTGATCTAGCTCGTATTTGGTTGCTAGTAGGCTATGCTAATTCTATTGCTAATACAGAGAATGTCTCATAAGGTGCTAACATTCTTATCAGAAAAGCTGGCTGTGTTTGACCTTGGGAGAACGCAATGTTGCTGTTTGGCCACTCACGGGAAAACTTGGATGACTTTGACTTACTTTTCTCTTCTTAGATTTTTTTCCCCTTATATCCATCTTGGTGGATGATCTAAATATCGTCTTGCCTCAGTCTGAATGTTTTGAATCTGCGTGCGTGTCGGATGCTGCTGCTGCCGTGTTAAAAACAGAAGTAAAACGCGGAGTGGACTTCTGGATATGGGCAATCCCCTACTCATAAAGTGGAACGGATTTGATTGTGAAGCAATGAAAATAACGCTGACCAGTCATGCAACATATTTTTGATGGCAAATGTGGGGGGGTCCAAACGACCTTGTTTCAAAGGTGGGGGGGACACGTCCCCCCCCAAATATATGGTGGTGACGCCCATGACCTCAGGCCATATAACTGTTGCATGACAGTGCAAACAGAAATAATGTAATACAAGCAGGTATAATAACAGGAACATAGTTTATAGATATATGTGAAAGTAATTATAGATATATGTGAAATCCAGCACGTATAATATCCTGAAAAAAAAATAATCCTGCACACAATTATAGAGACCGGCTTTTTTTGTTAGCAGCCTTCCTCTGCCAACAATCTCTTACCTTAACCACTCAAAGTTAATGCCTAATACTGCCTAACTGCCACATAATTCAAAGTACTACATAGTTGTAATACTAACAGTTGTTATTTGTATATTCCTACGTAGTGCTGTGTGGAAGCATGCAGATTTCACACAATAGCAACATGCAGAGGTGCTATCGTTTCTGCCTACAGGTTTTCAGGAGCTGTTATACCATAGAATCTCAATCAAGCAGAGTGAAATGTCAATGTTAATGTCAACGGAAGTGCTTGTTCTGCATGAGTGAATGTTTCCATATGTCTTCAATCAACTAATCAACAGTGCTGAGTAAACAAATAGCACTACGTGATTGTCATTTGAATGAATTTTTCTCCCCAAACAAGGGATATTAAAAAAAAGATCCAGCATGTTAGACAAACCGACATAACAGACCATCCTTAGTCAAGTAAAACATTATACTGCAACCCATTAAGAATAAAATAAGTATTACTTAGTGTTATCCATGTCTACAAGTCTCTTTGCTGTGTGTACATGGTTCTTAGAAAAAGAGGAGTTCAAGGTCAATAAACATTTGTCAGACCAAAGATGAACTTTATTTATCTTTCACAATGAAGGACCCATTCTGTGATATTTTTTTTCACTGTTTGAACACATAGCAGCCTATTTGGAACATTATTATAACCGCTGCTGCAGGCAGAGAGGAGAAACATGCAGAGAAATATGAGGGCCTTTTTTCCTGTGTTCGAATAACAAATATGTCCTCCATTAGAATGCGATGCACTCCTCCTCAGTGCAACAATGCCAGGGCTTCATATATCAAAGCCAAAAGAGGCCATGGAAAACAGTACATGAGGGTGGGGGCAGTGGAGGACCTTGTTAGGGGAGGACGCCAGGTTGTTAGGTCTGTAAAGTTACTAGAGGAAGATAAATAATAATACAATTTGCAGGGTACCATCTCTTTCTCCAAGCAATAATGCAGAGCACGTTTCAGTCCGTGTAAGCTAACTCTGATGGTGAAATAGGTCAGAAGGGTGGCATTTCATTCTCTCTCCATTCTCTCGTGTCTAGAATGATTTTATCATGTGCAGTAAAATCTAGATATTGGAATTTCATGAGCCCTAAGGAAAAAAGAGGTCTTTAAATGTCCTTTTTCAATGATGATTTGAATGTAAACTCTTTCCCCGTTAGATTGATTTAAACAACACGTGCAATAAAATATTATATAATATATTGTAAATAATAACATTGTTAATGTATCATGTAAGGCATGTACATTACTTCTATTTACCTACATTTCCAACAAATTTACAGAACTTTCAAATGGTATGAATACACCACCAAGGGTCATAACAAATAACTTGCAACGTACAGTCTAGATGTTAGATCCGAGGAACCATTTGCTGACTAAGGAACATTCAAAGAGAGACAACCTTGCATGTCACACCAAAGCAACATTGGTGCAACTACTTAAACACCTGTGCTTTGAGTTGCATTCATGTACGAAAGGCGCTATATAAATAAAGTTTCACTTCACTTCACATAAGAGTAACACCTGATAAGATGCACATTCAACCACTGTGAGGATTAAGAGTCCACATTCAACCATACCTGGCACTCTATTCAGACTATGACAAATGTTTTAGGTTTGATGCAAATGTAGCATTCATGTTTTTTTAAATTGTATTCTCTTAACCTTCCTATGTCAACTCTTCATATAAAATGCAAAAAGGACACAACATGTATTTTTTTAAACTGACATTACAATCTTGTTCACATTACAACATCTCTTACTGGGAAATTAACACATGTCAAAAGCTTTACTGTAATTGCTAATGTTGCACTAAAACAAATTAACTTGTGACCTGTGTTAAAATGTTGTTTGGGTTCCAACAAATTAAGGCAAGAATAAATTCACCGTCATTCATAAAATTTGCCTGATGCAAAAACAAAAATGGAACATTAGCTGTTCGGTCTAATCTAATTGACTAATTACCCAGCCGACTAATGCAGTGACTTTAGCATGTCTGTGTGGTCTGGTAAATACAGCTCCAGGATGGCGGGGGCGGGGGCGGGGATGGGGGCGTCTAACCATCTGCTTGCTCACCAACTGAGTGGTTTAAAGAGGGCCAACCTATGTGACTCCATCTATGCCAGGGGGAAGCCAGGTTTAACCCTGTACACCATGGAGGATACCAGGTGATCACAGCTCAATGATTTTACCATGTTTTTGTTTAGTGTTCTCCATGTATTTCCTCTTATGTGATATTGTGAATATTCTTATTATTCTTATTATTTGTACAATAAACTGGTCACCTTGTGTTCCAACAATAAGCATAATTGTAATGGTTATCTACAGCCAATGTATTCATTTTTACTTACTTTATGAAAAAGGAAAAGGGGTTACTGTACTGTATGTACTGGAGAAGTAGCCTCGGTGTTGGGTATAATAACTGGGTATAAAAGCTCTGTCCTGCACAGTGTGATTCATGGGGTAGCTAGCCTTTCTGAGACTCTTTTAGTCCCTGTCCAATTATCATAGCAAAAGATACCCTGGGAATCGCTGGTGGTCGTTGGGCAAGTGACTAACTTGACTCATGGTAGCTTAGAAGTTAGAGAGAAGGCCTATCAGCCGGGGGGTTGTCGGTTCGAAATCCAGATCCAAACAATGGTGGATTCTTTGCTGGCGTTTGGAGGGTTGCTGGTGTCAAATCGTAGATGCCATTAACCACCGTTGTGCCCTTGAGCAAAGCACGTAACCCCACACTGCTCAAGGGGTACTGCACTGCAGCTGACCTACTGTATGTTCTCTTTGTCCCCTCTGTGTCTGTGCATATGTGTGTGTCCCAGGGGGTTGGCTTGAAGTAAAAATACATATTTGGCTTTCCTCTGGACAGGACACTTCCTCTGATCTTCAGATACCTGTAGGTAATGGACCTGTGGGGTGATGGTTGTCTCTGATCACATGACTAATGCAGTGTCTCAGTTTCTAAGGCAGTGGAGGGTTGGCAGGTTTTATTATATCTAGGTCAAAGAGTTGAGCTTGATATCCCCCCCAGCTTATACACGGACATGGTTCGGGCTGAGGTCTGGCTTCAATCAGAGTTATGTTTTAATAAAACAAGGGAGGGATGTGAACATTTCAAGGGGATCGTTCCCTTCGATAATGGGTAGAAGAAATGCAGAAAGTGATTGATTTCATATTTATAAGTGAAGATCTGACTTGAATTTGAAATATGTGCAATATGTTAGATATGATCAGGAGGCAACTTCTCAGAACATTTGATCCAGATTAAACCCCAAACCAAATGTATATAATACCACCAATGAGAAGATGTAAATGCTCTATGGCCTCAGGGGATTCAACCTTATATTCCCATTTCCGAGCAAATTGTAGTTTTGCACATGTGTGTTAATTTGTGTGCCACATTTGTGTGCCACAAATTAAAAAAACAGAGACAGGTTGTTTTTCTTTTTTAAATTTTTCTTTTTCTTTTTCTTTTTTTATCAGAATCAGAATCAGATTGCTTTTATTATGTCTAATGTACGGGTACACAGAGTAAAATGATTAGGTTCTTCGACATATACACACAGAATACAAAATCAATCATAATAGAATAAAGTAAAATAAGGTTAACTCATTTTTAAAAAGTAGAATGAAGTGTTGGTAGTTATTAGTATTACAGCGGGACCAGTCGTACTGCTGTACTGCAGTAGAACAGTAGTGAAAAATGCTGTGCAGCTCGCAGCGGTTCGAATCCCCGGTGGGCCACGTGTCGAAGTGTCCCTGAGCAAGGCGTTAAACCCCTAATTGCTCCGGGGTCGCCTATAATGGCTGTGACCCATTGCCTAGATGCCCCCTCTAGAGCCTAAATGCATTTCCTTGTACTCTGTGCAATGACAAACTTTGAATCCCTTTCCTTTCCTTTCCTCATACAGCAGGACAATGACACAAAACATACCATAGCAACTAGGGAGTTTTTCGGGGCCAAAAAGTGGAAGGTTGTTGACTGGCCAAGTCAATCTTCAGATATACGTAAGTTCTATTGAACATGCATTTAATTTGATTGATTGATTATACTTTATTGTCCCCGAGGGGAAATTTGTCTTGGGCATGGTACTTTCATGCTTCAAGAGCAACAGAGACGATACATACAACATACAGTAGACAAAGTAAACAACAGGACAGCAACAAACATTGAGTGACATTGGCAGCAGTTTCCACCTGGACATGGCATCATTTGGTATAAATATATATTGCACATAACCCTTCAAGTGGTGTTTTCGAATATTGCACATGGCCCTTCAAGTGGTGTCTGAGATAAAGTGCAGGTGCTGGTGATCATGTCCTGGTGATAATTGCTCGTGATAATTTGCTGAAGAGTGGATTTAAAAACGTCCTCAATACAAACAACAACGTAATATGGCTGCAGTACAGGCCTGGCAGAGCATCACCAGAGAAGATACCCAGCGTCTGGTGTGGTCAATGGGTCGTCTGATAGGGTCAATGGGTCGCAGACTTATGGCAGTTTTTGCATGCAAAGGATTGTCGGCCAAATACTAAACATGGTTAATTTGGACATTTGCTACATCTGTCCCATCATCTTTTTGTGGCCTAAAATTCAGGGACTATGTCTAAAGAGTGTTGTAATTTTTAATTGGTGAAGCCAATGTCCATTATTGGCTCTTCTTTAACACTAGAACAGCCGTGCCTTTTTTACCTACTAAAAGAGCCGCCTCGGCTTTTAAAATGCTAACCTGCTATGTATAGATGATTCACTTATTTTAGACAAATGTACTTGTTGTAAGTCACTTTGGATAAAGCCGTCTGCTAAATGTAAAAAATGTAAATGTGAAAATGTAACTCCCTGTAGGGCACTGTAACTCACACCTGCGCATGTACGTTTGTGCCTACAAATGGGTCTTATAGTTGAAATTATGATTGTATCTTTATAACCAAATCTGATCGCCAAGTGCTTACTCAACATTATTGTATGACTTATCTCTTCCCTGTAAGACTTTATAATTATAAGACAATGCATTCACACTCAACTTCCTTTTGATGGGCCTCAATGAACCACATTTGTCATGCTTTGGTATGGAAATACATTTTTGCAGATATAGAAAAATGTCTGGGGATTCAGCATAATCCATTAAATGAATGGCAACCATGGATGCAATTGATGTTGTCTGTATTGGAAATGTAATTACAGTTCTGTGTGTTTACATGTAACGTGTGTATCAGTCGGGAAGTATGTAGAGGATAGTATAAGGGTTGCTCAGCTCATGTGGTGTAGTATTAGTTACGTTGTGGGGTTCTTATTGTTCTAAGTGCTTGTGGTTGATGTCTACATTCAACAATATACTGTAATGTCAGTTTGCTATAACAAGAGTGTTCCAGTAGAGAATTGTACATTTATGTAGCAGTCAGTCAGTCAAGGTTATACATTCATGCGCAGGCCTGAGATCCTGAGATGCTTTATCGCTTAACTTAGTCAGCCACTGCGTTCTCTATGCTTCCATGTGTGTTGCAGGTTACTGGGTCGGATGGCTTAAATCCTGCACTTGCAAGAGCTGTCTGACTTGGTGCCAGGACTGTAGACTTAATTCTGGACCGTGTAAACACTTTTGACATTGTTATTTATTTTGTTTAAATACTGTCATTCGTAGTCTTAGACTTCAGTTCAATAGATTAGGTCATTGGGTGAGTGTCCTAGGAGGAGTCATTTACCGAATCAGAGATTTTGTAAATATACTAATGAACAATTCAATAGTGGACTTGCTGCAAGCCACTAATTACACTGTTGGTTTTATTGATGAACTATGATGAGTTGTGTCTGCTTGGAGTCTGTTTTAGGAGTACAAAATTGCTGTTAGGTGTTAAGTGGGGAGCAAGGAGCGTCGGTAATTCGGACCGCTGCAACTCGAGTTGCGTTGTGTTGCGAATCCTAGATCTGAACTAGGCTTTACACAGGTTTGTGTTTGAGTTCCAATGCAACTCTTCTGTTTGTTTTGTTTGTCTGGGGTTTTGGGGTCTTACCTAAGTTGGTTCAGAGCATGGTGTAAATTATTATCCTGCTCAATGTGCCTGGATGCAATGCTTTCCCCCCCTTCAGCTATGGTTACACTGGTTGGATCTAGACTACTTCTGATCTTCAGATTGGAAAACATGTGCCGTAGCATGCTAAGCTAAAGCCTAGACATAAGATCAGCGAGCTAACACATCTGACTGTGTGTCATGCTAGGTTACTCATCACACGACCCCATTGTGACCGAACCGCCTCCACTACACTTGACCGCGGAGGACCCATCAGATTCACACCACCAATGTGCCTGACAGGGGTTCAAACTTTGGTCTCCTTTGGCATGGAGGACATGAGCCTTAGCCCACCAAGCTAAAGCCTCATCTTATGATGTCTTTGGATACATTTCATTACTTTGGGAACAAATTAGAATGTCAAAATGACGACATGGGAAAAATGTCCATCTTGCAAATTTCACTGGAAAAACGGTATTGCTGTTGTTGTTGTTGCCTTAAAACGGCTAACATATATCATATGTTTTAGTACAAAATTCACATATCTTTATATGTTGTAATTTTGACGCCCTTAGAGATTTCATTGAGAGATTGGGTAGGATAATTCACTATTTGTCCAGTTATGTTAATTTACACACTTGTTTTTTAATATATAACTGTGAAAGCTACATCTCCTGCCTTTTCCTGAATAATTGTTGGTGTATATGTTAGTACGGTTAAGATTAAGATTTAAGGAAAACAATCTGGAAGCATTTTATTATTATTTTATAACCATTGACGCTGCCACTGCCAACGCGTGATGTGTTATGGCCCTTCTGCTTATGGGTGTGTAAAGGCACACAGCCCATTGAAAGGAGGATATTGTGTGCAATAAAATCAACAAATGACTTGTGTGTACAGGCTTGATTGTAGAGCACAGTGAAGCATCGTCTCCTCTTTTGGCTATACGCTCCAGAAATCAAAACAATTACTATGGTTATGGTTAAGGTTTAAGTAGATATTCTCCGTTTTTATTTGATGGTATTAAATACCATACACTGTTGTGTACGTATTGGTTTCACCGTACAGAAATTACAACACTTTTTATGCTGGGTCCCCCTATTTTAGGATAATGGGGCAATTGGCTTGACAGGTGTTTCTGGTAAGTCAGGTGTGTTACGTCACATCATTTGAGGAGGCATAAGATAGCCGTCAATGTCTAGTATTCATTCTAAGCTTTGCGTTTTGCCTTTGGAGTTATTGGTGACTGTCAACATAGGGACCAAAGATGTGTAAATGAAATGGCGGGGGAGGGGTTATCAGAAATGTAGCCATAGGGAAACGCAATTTCAGCCCTCTGTATGTCTGTACATATATTGGATTGACAATAAAGCTGACTTTGACTTTGACTTTGATAACTGTAGGCTTGCCAATATCAACAATTTGGAACATCATTAAAAAGAAACAAAAGCACTGGTGAGCTCAGCAATCGCAAACAGGATGGTAGGCCAAGGTAACGTTCCACAATGGACGAGGAAAAAAGCTCACCATAATGAAGAAAAACAAACCAACTGTCCCACTCATCAGGAACACAGTCCAGGAGGTGTTAGGCGTGAATGTGTTAGGGACAAACATTTACGGAATACTTCACCAGCCAAACTACAGGCGCTTCAGTGCAAGGAACAACCCTAAATCTAAACCTAAAAAGCCTGCAGAAGTCTGGAAAAATGTCTTGTGGACAGATAAGATGAATATTATCATGTATCAGAGTGATTGCAAGAAGACATTTTTTGGGGGAAAGGATCTGCTGAAGATTTACGGCATTCCACCTCTCATCTGTAAAACATGACGCCGGAGATGTTACGTTTACGCATGTATAGCTGCCACTAGAACTGTCTCACTTGTCTTTATTGATGATTGTAAATGCTGACAGCAGCAGCAGTATCCCGTTTACAGAAACATCTTCTCTGAACGAGTATAAGCAAATACCTTCAAATTCATTGGATTGCGCTTTATCATCCAGTAAAACGACCCCAAATATACTGCCATAGCAACCAGAGGTTTTTTCTGGGCAAATAAGTGGAACTTCTGGACTGGCCAAATCAATCTTCAAATTTAAATCCAATTGAGCCTGAATGTACTTTTCTTATGATGTGATTTTAGGCAAAAAATACTTTTAAAAACCCACCAACAACTGAAGAAGGCTGTAGTACAGCGCAATGGGTCACAGACTTTAGGCAGTTATTGCTTGGATTGTCATGCAAAGGATTGTCGACCAAAAAACTAAACATGAGAGCTTAATTTGGACATTTTATTAATCTGTCCCACCTTTTGTGCCCTGAAATAGGGGGACTATGTATAAAAAGTGTTGTCATTTCTAAATGGTGAAACCAATCTGTATGTACAGTACAGAAATACATTAAAAAAATAATTATATATAATGGGAAAAGTCAAAGAATGTCAATGCACAATAACATGTTAATGAACAATGTAGGACTGTAGGATAAGAGCGTTTGAAAATGCAAGCCACTACTCCCCCAGCCGGGGCTCAAGTGCAGTCCCTCTGTTGCATAAAGGTGCATATTATTTGACTACACTTCTTGAGGTTTGAAGTGTACCATTTTACTTTTTTATTTTTACAAAACATATATGCATTAAGCTCTTAATTGTGCCGTATTCAGTCCACAAACACAATTGATTAAATTGTAACAGATTTTCTATCAGTATATGTACAGTAAAAATAAATGATATCCATAAATATGTTTCATTCAATAGGCCTATGTAAGCCCTACAAAATACAACATGTGGTATTCTAATTTGTATGTCTTAAAGGTCCAGTATTTAACAATCCTTATGGTTGTAATAACTATGTTTAATCGGTAGTGATCAAGGAATGAGGTTGAAATAAATATTTCATTTACGAACACTGTTTTAGTTCCATAAAAATGCTTTCTAAAATGGAGTGTCGTATCCGATACCCAGGGTGTTCTAGGGAAGTGGACCAATGACTGTATAAAAGAATGGACACTGTGTGACGTCATTAATTTCAATCTAGCTCATGTCACTAATCCATCAACGGATTTCCTCATCGCCATTTTGGTCTGTCTGCCCACAGAACGTGCTCAGCATTTGCTCTCCTCAACAATGTGAGAAAAACATATGAGCCAAAGGCAGCCCCGGGGCAGGTCTCTGCCGATCGAGCATGTGCACTGGGTTTTCAAGACGAGAACACACCTCTGCTTCCATCAGCCACGCCCGCTGTCTATAGTGTAACCCACTTGATATCATCTTCCAAAGTAAATTAGCATCCCACAGAAAACATGGTCCAAATAACACAGACTATTTTGAAATAGCCAAAAAGTTAGACTACAGCCGTAGGCCGGCTGTTAGCAGAGCTCTGCTAGGCCGGCGGTGGCAATGGGCTAAATCGATAGACATAGTATATGGACCCACAGTAAATACAATTAGGACATTCAATCAAGGCCCTTGGAATATCGACACTTCATAATGTCGTTCAGATGTCTTAACTTTGCAACGGGCGGGCAAGACGCATGTTTGGGTGAGCTGAGCCCACCCCTGCCCATAGCTACTTCCAGACTTGTTCCAAGTAGAGGATGGCATGGGAGAGAAAATGTATCTCATGTCCTAGAGCCCACTCAGCAATATGTGCAATTTTCCTTTCCTTTACCAATCCCACTGAAACCTAAAGACCTCACTCAATGATGGCTGATTGATCCCCTGGAGGGGACTCGCCTTTCTGTCCCTGGTGGCTGAATCATGCACACATGCAGAAACAGAATCATGCACACATGCAGAAACAGAATCATGCACACATGCAGAAACAGAATCATGCATGCATGCAGGAACACAACAGCTAATGTCAGAAACTGGGGGTTTGTGTATTACGAGCTTAGAAGCTTACTTCTATACAATTTAATGATCGTAAAACTGTTGTTTGTTATATCGAGTGGGTACTTCAAAACTTCAAGTTGCGTACTATGAAAAATATAATGAAAATCACATTTTGTTTCAGGGTTGGTGACTGGTTGCATTTTTCCCCAGCTGCCGTCATATATATAATGGAGTATTGAAACTGAAAACTGCCTAAAGAAGACCCCTACAGTTGAAAGTTGTTGCAAGCTATTTTTGTCGTGTGATCTGTTATTTTGGGATGAACCTCCATTTGACTTTTTTGTCCCGCACCCCAGGCTTTGTTCAGCTTCTATACCTATGCAATTAACCAATGTTCTGGGTCCGTCTCATTCTACCTTGGAAACTGTTGCTCACTGTTAATTACATTGTACCAAAGATCCAAATAAACACATAAAGTACAGTAGGTTCACTGTTCATCACAGGTCATCATGACCATCTGGTTAATTTTCCATTTTGTTTCCAAGTTGTGATATATTGAGTTAACCATGGTCCTCATATGACTTTACACTTGCCCTTGTACTGTGTACTTCCCGTCTCCCTTTTCAGCAGGCTTTTAGCTCTTGCTCTCCCGCTAGGCCTAAAATATGTTAATTGAATAAAGGACAGTGTTTGAAGCACATTACTGCTTCACCATGCTGTTTTGTGCTCTTCATGAGGGCATTAACATCTCGTATTTTAAATAAAGACGAAGAAACTTGGAGTAAAAAGACTTGAATACTACTGTCTCCAATGTTTTAAAGTTAAAGCTTATTGGTTATCACCAAAACATCACAACAAGAGTTATAGTTAAAATCAAGCCACTCGCAAGTCACTTGAGAAAAAAGAAAGAAACAGACCTTTGGGGCACTTTGTGTGTGTGTGTGTGTGTGTGTGTGTGTGTGTGTGTGTGTGTGTGTGTGTGTGTTTATGTGTGTGAATTTCACTTCTGACACCACATCTGCCTTCTCTGATATTGGGGTATGCATCACTCTATAGACTGTGACATCCCTCTCACTGCTACCCATAAGCCAGGGGTTCAGCACCTTGGAAAGCGCCACACCGACCCCTAGACAGAGTCATCAACAGGAGGTACTGCCCGTTCGCGCAGCTCAATCATGGAGGCTCCTGCAGGATAACCAACTGCGGGCTCATCAGCAGATGTGAGACAGCTGGGCCTCGCTACGGAGACCACACATAAAGGGAGAATGGAACCACTAGAGGAGAGAGATACGACAACGCCAGACACGCATGCGATGGGTGAGGGCCGGTCTCCGGCACCAGTAATTTAAGTCCTGTGATATTAACGGCTATACTCTGTCCACCAGACCAATAATCGGAGGAGAGAGGAAAGGAACCCCAGTGAGCCGGAGCCCGAACAACCAACCGAGAGCAAATCATCACGGACCAGACGCCGATTGAGCATATTCCCCCGGTGGAGGAATCCTTAATTAATCATGCTTTTTACACTTTGAGTTGGACAATACGGCAAGTGCCGTTTTCGAGTGGGCAGATCCCCACTCCTTCTGTCAGTAATGGCTGACAGTTCTCCCTGTTTCGTGTCGTCTCTAGCTCGTGTGTGCAAATTCCTCCAGTCTCAGTGAGAGGGATAACACAAGACCTGTAGCCGACAGTTTAGGCATTACAGCAGCTCAGACCACAAAACAACAAGGTGTTGGACTGTCAATCAATCACCAGACTTTAGAAGATTATTTCTTTAAAAAAAAAAGTTTTTAAGATTTGTGGAAGGAACTCAAGATCAAGATTCACCAGCGTGCCCCCCGGAATCTTCAAGATTTAAAGACTGTCTGTGTTGAAGAATAGACCAAAATCCCACCTGATCACTGTGAGAGATGTCAAACCTTACTTACTGTATATAAGGTCCCAAATGTCTAATGGTCTAGCTTTATTGTGTATTTTCTAAACAATTTTATTTTAGCCTATATTCTTCAATTGTCATTTTATTTTGTTGTTGGTGTTTTTGTGGTCTGAGCTGCTGTTACGCCTGAACTTCCCCTCTGGGATCAATAAAGTACCTATCTGTCTCTCTCTATCTAGGAGGAGGAAGAGCAGGAGGAAGGCCTTCTCCCACGACCTAGCATGACCTAGCATGACTCAGCCACATTAGCCAGCCCTTTTGTCATCTAAGCAAACAGGGAAGAGGGGGCCGGATGATGGAAATCAAAGATCGAGCAAGCACTAGAGTAGAGTATGAGCTGCCGGTGTCACGACCGGCACATTTCAAAATAGACTTCCAAGGCCGTCTCCGCTACCGGTCCCGGTCCACTCGTCACCCAGTGGCACCCTGAGCAAACTGGACCAAACCAGACTGGAAAACCAGACCAGACTGGCTTTTCAGTCCCTCAGAATGTTTTGTACGGTAGATGGTGCTGGGACGACCCAGGTCCCAGCCGGGCCGGGGGAGTGGGGTTGGGGGGTGTGCCCATAGAATCGGAGGTACATTACCCATTGTAATGCATGGACGGTTAGCACTGAGAGGCGGTGGTTGGGTTGTTGAGTGAGTGTTGATGCTACTTCATCTCCAGGGAAACTCAGTTGTTTCTGGGCCTCCATGGCTGTCCCCTCTCCCCCTCTTCCTCAGCACCACCCTGCCTGGACCCCTAGCCTAGCTTACTATCCTGTTTCAACACTTACCAACCTCTTCAGCTCCTTCTTCTACCAAATCCTCATTCAGAGTGGAGGGCTTTAGGGTGAAGGAGTCTGGTCAAATACAACATTTAATTAAAAAAAGTTTTAGAAGAAGGTGATAGGGAGAAGGTTTTTCCTTCTATCAGTGGCCCCGGGCCCAAGCTAGATTACTCTTTCTGCAACGAATGGTGGATTGCTGATTCACATGCTTAGTATTCAAATGTATTGATTGTAAGTCGCTTTGGAATAAGGCGTCTGCTAAATGCCAAAAATGTAAATGTAAATGTAATAACCAGAACAATGACCAGGGCTCACTCTTCTTGTTGGCCCTGTTTTTTTCCTGTATAGGCTTTAGAGACGGCACCTCGAATTGGTCCAGCTTTTCCTAGAGGAGTCTCTAGACCTCTCAAACACATGTTGTTCTGGACGTGGGAGGGAACGTTCAACAACTCCCAAATGGAAAGCCTGCACAACCATTGGCAACCATTGACCACTGTGGCTGGTAAGATGCAGTTAATTTACGAGTCAATGAGAGACGGATGGGCGCTGTCTGGAGTGGAGTGTCTGGAGAGGTGCAGGGACTTGAGGGAAGAGCGCCGCCCGATGTCTGGTCTGGTTGGGGGGGGGTGCGATATCAGTCTTGTCGGACAGGTCTTCAGGGCCAATGAGGTTTAGCGAAGCAGAAGGTGATGTGAGCGTGTCTGTGACACCTTCTTCTGGGGGAGGAGGGCAATTAAGACTGTAGAGAAATCAGTGCACACACACACACGCGTGCACGCACACACACGCACACGCACGTGCGTGTGCATAGAGGTAGCTGAGTGCGCGCAATTTTTGAAAAGCAAGCCACTCGCAAGTCACTTGAATGGAAACTAAATGAGCAAAGAAAGGAAAGTCCAGGACATTGACCCTCACTTTTGGACACATTTTTGATTCATACTTTTTTTTTTAATTAACACGTTTGGTATCTGTTCAAGTTCAGGTGTGTGTAAACGATGCATTGCATGCATTATGAATTGTTATAGAATTGTGGAGAGGGGCTTTATTTCTTATTATTATAACAATACAAAGAAGTGTGTGGTGTTTGCAGACATCATAGAATAGACAGTTTATTTACATTCTGTTTAATACATTAATTAGATTCAATCTTTTTGTTATTTACTCTGTGTTGAACGTCTTTAAAGTATGGCATCTTCATTGTAGTTCTGGAGTTGACATCCATCAAACTATAAATAAAATGAATGTGAACTGATCTGTAGCCTTAAAAGTTTTTGTTCAGAAGAAAACAACGTTTCACTAGCCAGGGGGTTATTATCCTGATAATTATAGGGGACAGGAGACAGCAAAGGAAGCCTTTTGAAGTATGCTCAAGTAAGAAATCTAACTAATTTCAATATATGGTTCACTGAAAGGTTATGCGCATGATCATTAACTCATCAAAACATGAGCACAAAGTAAGACAAAAGCACACAAAAATAGATCTTCAATCAGAGGTGATTAATTTGTATATTTACTCATTTTGAGTAGTTTTTAGAGGGCTGTTTTCACTGGACAGTCTCAAATCCTATCACTCTCTAAAACATTGCTAGACAGCAGCTATTGCCCTTCAGTGTGGCTATCATGTTCCATGTTCCATAGGTGCTTCAAAGGTTTGCCAAGATTCTCCTGTGCTAAACACAATCTGAAGTCATGCTTATCTCTGACACAGCAGGTTTTTTATAGCCCCCTGTAAAAACGGAACATCATTGCTTAAGCCTTAAGGCAAGGTGACAGGGATAATAATCCACCAAAGTTCATGTTTAATATCTAAATCCCAGAGGTAAGAAGGAGGGGGTGATAATGTCCTTGTTTCAACCCCCCCTTCAGGCCTTTAAACGCCCGACCGGTCAAGAGTATTGAGGAATCACCATTGATTATGTAAATAGCAGTAAATGGCATTTGGCAAAAAATAGAATGGCATTTTCCCCATGCATCATTGTAATTAATAAATGCTGCACTGAAGCTCCATTGTATATCCGCTAAACACAAACAGCACAAAAAGTACTGTTTTCATCATAACATTTGCAGTGCATCACAATGCACTATGCTGTGCTCTCAATGACCAGATGTTGCAAAAAAACGTGTTTTATAGAAACTGCCATCCCCTCTGTCTGTGTAATGTTATTGTAACTCAGCACCTTTGGACACCACACAGCAGATGTTTATGTGACACATACATTTAAATGAACTATATTAATTATTTCGTCAAGCATTGGGTGGATGCTGCAGTCTGATATTTCCAGGACTGGCTGAGACCTCAGGCCCAGTTTACCCTGGAGCTCTATGATATGCAGATTAGAACATTTAAAAAGGTCATGTAACTCAAGGGCAGAATATGTGCTGGTAAATGTTGATTAAACTGTACAATTCCCAACAAATTCATGATTATCTAAGTGTATTGCCTTAAAGAATAAGTACAGCCTTTTATAGTCTGAGACTTATTTAGAGAGAGTGTACAAGAGAGTGTTGTGAATGAGGCGCAATAATTTATGTGTCTTTTTACCTTGACATTTTGGTCATCAACCTCATTTTATCTTGATTGAAATTACTCTCCTTGTCAGTTTTCCCCTTTTTGTCATTATGGGACGCAGTAAAGACTACACTACAGTAAACATGGATTGATGAATAGCTTTACCTTTAACTCTTGCTTGACATCATTCAAATGCTTATATTAAATTCCAAGATACAAATTGATACTTCCAATATCTAATTGTCATTACATTTAACAATAACCATAATGACCTGACTCAAAAGCTTTTGAATTAATCATGCTAAACGATTGTAACTGTGTAATTGTAACTGTGTAATTCAAATCTCCCCAACATGTCAGGCTCTCAATATTGTTACTGTCTAATATTGTTACATACTAATTAGCACATTATATTGAAATTAACCTTAGGAGTATGAATACAATATTAATATTCATAATGCAAAGTGCTCAGTCTGTAGTGAGCATATGAGCCTAAGCTCATAATTCAGCAAGTGAGATTTTATACAACAATCTAATTATATCTGTATCCAAGAGGGATCAGGCGGGTATTTCTCACAGGATTCCATCCAGTTGATTGTGTGTGCATAACTGTAGGCTCCATTAACAAGCTGTTGAGTCAGCAAACACTGTCGTCCTTTGAGCGTATTATAGACTTTCCAAAACAGTCAGGAGATACAGAGCATTACAGCTCTAATCTAACACCATAGTGTACATGTTTGGTCATGAAAACTACACAATAAGACTACACTCTGTGATTTTAGAATGCTAGGGGTAAGACCACAGGGGTTATTATATGTTCGTGAGCTTGGAATTATAAGGTTCTATCTCCGTCTAGGGTAGTTCAGAGATATTGAGCGTCAAAAAATGTACATTCCATTATGTTTTGTGAGATGGAACCTTTGTATTTTATGAATTACTAACTCAAAAATGTCAACATTTTAAAAATAACACCATAGAGGCATTAATAAACACCTAATGGATCAGATTATGTAAAAAACTAAATTTTGACAAAAATGGAGATAGAACCTTATAATTCTAACGTCGCGTGTTGGCTCTCTATTGCTATAATGAACGGAAACTCTGCAGTAATAAGGGAAAAGGTTATGTCACAGTATGGGCTGAACAACACGTAACCCCTCCCGACACAGGGTTTATGATTCTCCAGCAAACATCCTCACACAGAAGATTAGGACAAGACAAATATATTTAAAAAGGTAGATTTTTATTACAAACTCATAAAGGAACTTATTTAAAATCCAATCCCCTGCTGCAAGACCACCCCCATGCAGCGCTGCTACTACTGCTTCCCTTGGCTACCAGGGTGGGTAATGCAGAGCCCCCTACAGGTGGGTTAACCCCCCCCCCCCCCCTCTTCCCGGACAGTCCTCTACAAGTCATTTTACATTTACATTTACATTTTTGACATTTAGCAGACGCCTTATTCCAAAGCGACTTACAATCAATACATTTGAATACTAAGCATGTGAATCAGCAATCCACCATTCGTTGCAGGAAGAGTAATCTAGCTCAGGCCCGGGGCCACTGATAGAAGGAAAAACCTTCTCCTTATCGCCTTCTACTAAAACCTTTTTTTTTTTTTTTTTTACTGGAGAAACTGAGAAACAGTACAAGGGGGGCAATAGAAGTTCTTAGGGACACAGTAGAGGGGAAAGCGGGTGTCTTTAGGAGACGTAGTGGTGAGGGTCAGAAGATGTCTCAGGAGGAGCAGTTAAGGTGTAACCTGAAGAGATGGGTCTTCTGTCTACGACGGAAGATGGGTAGTGACTCAGCCGTTCTGACAGCCATGGGTGACTCCTAAAGCAAACTACACAGTGAGATGACTATAATGACACTACAAATGCACACAGGAAAACCACTACACTCTGGTGCCACTGGTGTGATACTGCAATGGAGGAAAAAGCTCCACTCAAGAAACAATAGGGCACTGCACTGCACACAGGTGATACACCCCCACCAAGACCCAGTGGGTGCTGGCCTACATTTCCAACCCCTTTAAAGAGACCCACAAAGCTGCTGTAGATTTGGTAGCAGAATCATATTGGTCTAGATCAGGTACTTCAGTTGCTTACATTTCTAGGCATATCCCACACATACTATGTCCACCCTGTTATAGTGCATGGAGCATATAACAGAGTGGACATTTGAGACCTAATGTAGCCATTACTCCTTGAAGAAGAACATGCTAGCACACATACAGATGAATTCAACATGTTTAGCAAATATATTTTGAAATGAGGAAGTATTATTACTGTCCTTCCTAATCTGGCATGACAGAGTGGAAATGTTATGCTTGACACCATTGTGAAGCACTACAATGGTTAAATGTTACTTCCCTGTCAACTGTTGTTTTTCTGCCTAAAAGAGGGTGTAAATTATTGAAATTCATGTGACACGAGTTACAGGGTCGACAGTTGTTTTAGAGACACATACAAATGATTCTGATATTACATAATGGATTAATTATGATTAAAAATATGTTGGTAGAAAGAGAACAACTCAGCCAATGTAAAGATAATAAAACATGTGGATGATTTGTGGACTTTATGAATAGTATATATCCAACTCAATTCAACTGCTATTACACTTTCAAATTACAAACAATAAAGGATGTTTGTCTGTGATGTAGCTATTCCTTGAAAGTCTACTGTGACCCTCTGTCACTTTTCCCTATCAGCAAGTAGCATTGTTATTGTTGTTAACACTTCAAACATTTACTACATACTGCACATCTACCTGGACTCTGGTACAGTGTCCACTCTGTGCTGGTAAAGTGGAATGTTACTCACTGTTTTTGATACACACAAAAGAGTGTAACGCTATAATCAGGGTTCGAGTTATGTGGGAGCCAATGGGAGCTGAGCTCCCATAGAGATGGTCTGAGGCTCTCTGAGCTCCCATGAAGGCAGTAAAATCAAAAATCTGTGGGGGTCGCTAATAATACATTACCACAACTATTATTTGATCAAAATGTCAATGTAATGAATATTATTTAATTTATATTATAAATATTGTAAAATAAACATGTTTTTCAAAAGAACTACGCGCACCATTAATCTCCTGTGAATGACAGTATGCCTTTGACTGCCTACACTTCACCACCAAGACACCATGGGGCGCAGTAGAATATAGTGCAACAGCAAAAGGTTGATTAATCAGCTGTGCGGTAAACCGTTGGAACACACAGTGCACAGCTGATTAATCAATTAAACCAATAGAGTGAGACACCAGTTGCCTTTCAGGAAGTAGTGAGATCGTGCACCTAGCCTATTATTGAGAAGCAAACATTCATTCATTAGCTATACAGGAGTATATACATACAGTAGCTACCATGCCGCCCAAAAAAAGGCCACTGCTGCCGACCGGGTCATCAAGCCTAGAAAATGTCGGGTTTTTATCAAAGAAACCTGCTATGACACCTAACGTTAGCCCTGCTGCTACTACTGAGGACTCTGCTACCTACTGAAAACAGACCACTCAGCCTACTGAAAACAGACCACTCAGCCTACTGAAAACAGACCACTCAGCCTACTGAAAACAGACCACTCAGCCTACTGAAAACAGACCACTCAGCCTACTGAAAACAGACCACTCAGCCTACTGAAAACAGACCACTTTGGTCTATCTTGTCTCCGTAAAGGTAAGGTGGCTTTTACTTTTTACTAACCTAGTGTACTAACCTAATGTATTTTTCGCTCCTTCTGTATAGCAAAAATAACAAAATTATTGGCCGAGATACATGTGTGACTATCGCTTTTATAGCTGTTGTTTCATGTGGGGCTGTTGATGTGGTGAAATGAGTAGCCTGCAGCTGTGGCGTCAGGATATGTTGGGATTTGAGGATGAGGATGATGTTTCTGTACCGGTACCGTTTTTAAAGTATCGATTTGTCACCGGTATCGAATAAAACCCAAACTGTACCCAACCCTAACTATATGTTTACATGCCAACTAATTAGCTAATTCATTTCTTTCATTTAGAGCTGAGGGGAGCAACAGAGAGACGGACAACAGGACAGCAACAGAGAGACAGACAACAGGACAGTAACAGAGAGACAACGGGAGAGGAGAGCAATAGAGACAGAACTGAATGCACCGAACTTTTTTTTTATTCTTTGCATTATTAACACTGTTGTGTTATTGTGTTATTAAAGTGTTTAAGTGTTTTATGGTAAAGCATTATGAGTGGTGTGTGTGTGCAGGGTGCTCGTGAGTTGTATATTTTGTGGAGGGGGGAGGCTTGTGTATGGGGGCGGGGGGTCCTCACACAAAGGAGTAGCCTAGCGCCACTGACCACCTTAATCCGCTACTGCCTATAGCTAACTAAAACTTGTAAGTCCCATCGCTGTGTGGGCATGATTCGCGCGTGCATGAGAACATTTCGCACTGTTATTTTGGAGACCCCCACAGAGATCAGCTTATAACTCGAACCCTGGCTATAATACTGACATTAAAATTGTAACATTTGAGTGCCAAATTTGCTCCATAATAATAATGCTCTGTAATAAAAAAATTAATAGTGTTCATTTTCACTGTCCTCATCATCCCAGAAACAAGGACAGTGTGTTCTGATATTTTGCACAGGTAGCTGAATCAAAGGCAGATGCTATTATAGAAAAGGTTTAGAACAGCATTTTAAGATGTGAAATGATGATGATAGTTTGTAGAGTTATGTGGATAAATGTTTGTTTTACTATGTTATATATTCTCATAAAGACACTTGAAGGTCAATATTTTTCTTTCTAATGAAGATTCCCAATACCATGGGAATTAGAAATATAGCCTATGTTAGAAGCAAAAGGGCAACTCGTTAATCTAGCCTTACCGGGAGAGCAAACCATCAGAAAAGGAAAAATGTCTTTCACAGGCCTCCACCTAGAATTCCATTTCATATCCGCAGGCAGAGGTGCTGCATACCAGCATCTGGGTGTATTTTAACCCTAACTGTATTCAAGGTCATTTAAGAGGGAGACTGTTATCTGTGGTTATATCTATATAAGATTTCCTTATTGGAACAGTGTTACAATAGCTATTAAATGATTTACAACAATCTTGAATGTAAAAAAATATATTTATATATATAAATAAATAAATAAATAAATATATATATATATATATTTATGTTACGGTACGGAATACGGTACATGTGGGAAAACTAGGGTTAGGGTTAGGTGCTACATCGACTTGGTACATGCTGGCATATCTAACCCTAACCCTAACCCTAACCGTAGCACCCTAGCACCTAACCCCTAACCCTAGTTTTCCCACATGTACCGTATTCCCACATGTACCGTAACATATATATATATATCAATTTGATCTATGTTGATGGATCTTTATTTGCTTCAACCATAAACATGTCATGTTTTCCTCCTGCACATTGTATTTCTCATGAATGTGAGATTAAAATACACAATAATTAATAAGGACCTGATAAATTATTTTTGTTGTTGTTGTTGTTGTTGTTATTATTCTGGGGCAGTCCCATTCATATTATTCATTATATTGGACAGATACAGTGAAGACAGACAGGAAAGTAAGGAGAGAGGGCATGTCAGCAGGGCATGGGCCGGATTCGAATCCATGCCGACATGTGTGCACTGTAGACCGCGGTGCTAGACCACTGGACCACCCCGGGCCACGATAAATTCTTGACCTGACCTATCAACATGTAATTCTTGAGGCTGTCCTCAAGGTGGCACTGCATGTGCCTCCACATTCCAGTCAGTTAGCAGCCGATTTTCACACTTTTTATTTTACGTTTGCTTATATGATTGGAATCATATCATGAACATTGTTAAAAATCATTGTTATTCTAGTTTATCTGTATTCTGTGAATATTATGGATCAGCAATTTGTTTATCAACAGATGGTTTGACGCTGTTGTCCTCTTGTTGCTAGGGGATGGAACTAGAATAGAAAAAATAACCCTAACCCTAATAAATTATATATTAATAATTTAATTTAATAATTTTGCCATTTAGCAGACGCTTTTATCCAAAGCGACTTACAATTACGAATTACAGGGACATTCCCCCTGGAGTAACTGAGGGCTAAGTGCCTTACCCAAGGGCACAAGCGTTGCTGTGGGACTAACTAGCCCATGTACATCTGAATGTTTAACTTAAGCTTTTGCATTTAGCATTAATATTTATGATGACAAACATAGGCCACTTTACTGCATCAGTCTCTTCCAGATTTGACTAAACTCCATCGCAGACAGAGCACTTTTGAAATGATCAGAATTCAGAATTCAGTTTTTCCTTCAGGTTTTTGTTTCCATGTTCTTCAATGTTGCAATCTATCATAGGCAACAACTCTATGCAAAATAGCCCTACCCGTCAGAAAAGACAACGTCAATAACAAGCAACCCATTCTACGGGCATGTGGGGGAGGGTTCTTGGACTTAGCATCCAATGAAGTTAGATTAAGCGACATACATTCAGTTGTCACCAGGGTATTCCATCAACATCGCTTAAGTAAAATCCAGGCTTATTTTTTTGATGCCGATGCGCTAGATGTCACGTTTTCTTTCCCCCCAGCATCTGGAGATCCGGGGGCTATTCAGAAAACATGGGGGGCTCGAGCCCCGGATGCCCAATTTATAACGACGTCCCTGTTGAACACTGTATACTTTGTGACCAGTTCCTCAACCAACAACAAAACTAAGGAAACCCTAAGTCATATACTACAATCATAAGGCTAACCATGGGTGGCTACAGCATGCATGATAACACTTTTGATTGATTTATAGATCTATTGGTTGATTGATTAATTGATTGTCATAACATAAATAAATATTGGACCACTTTCTTTTATACAAATCATGCAAATGGTTTTGCAATGTAGCCCGGTGGGTTGAGTGATACTCATCTAAAACATACTCAGGGTTCGTATCCGTTTATTTTTCTGTGATCTACTTGGAACAAAGTCATATTATTGAGCCCATGAGCTCAGAAGCACCTGCTCGAGCCCTATTGGCGTCACGTTTCCGTGGCAACAAAGTCCTTACTGGAAGCGGATGCATGTGTCATGTCTACGGAAAACAAGGTGGTATTAACATATTGCATTGGAAACATCTAATCTCCAACCACTTTTACAACAAGCCTACCCAAGATCTGAAGTCTTCCAACCTTTTCAAGTAAACGGTGAGCATGCATGTACGTTATTGTCGATGAGCGCGCGACTGTAGTAATTGGAGCAGCATGGACGTGCATGCATGCAACAGATGGTCCTCAGCCTAGGCAGATTACACTGAACCCAGGCTGGGCCTTAGCATTTCAGAATAGGGGCTAGATTTAATAAGGCTGTCACGGACAGACTGACTGAACTATCATGGTTATTGTTGGTTTCGTGCATTTTTGCATAGAGCAATGTCTGTAATAGTAGGCCCATGTTGACATAATAATGGTCGTGTTTGAGAGAGACTACTACATTGGGTACATTACGCCACGCACCAGAACTCGGCGCAGCCTGCAAGCCTAGAAGCAATCTACTTGGTGACGTTAGAATTATAAGGTTCTATCTCCATTTTTGTCAAAATTGAGTTTTTTTTTTTTACATAATCTGATCCATTAGGTGTTTATTCATGCCTGTGTGGTGTTATTTTTTAAAATGTAGACATTTTTGAGTTAGTAATTCATAAAATACAAAGGTTCCATCTCACAAAACATAATGGAATGTATGACGCTCAATATCTCTGAACTGCCCTAAACGGAGATAGAACCTTATCATTCTAAACGGAGATAGAACCTTATCATTCTAAACGGAGATAGAACCTTATCATTCTAAACGGAGATAGAACCTTATCATTCTAAGCTCACGAAATGGCTGGTTTTGCCAGTAACTAGTGTGCACGTATCTCCCTCAAAACCATTTCAACTGGACTGGAGTGCCATGGTATGGTCTTTCTGTCAGGATGTTTGTACTAGGCTATCAACCCACCCTCTGCTCTGTGGATATATGATCCAAATGCATGTACTATGACATTAACAAAACCAGTTTCTTGACCAGTGGCAAAATGCAACCTGAATGTTAAATGAAGCGTGTCATCATTCCCCCCCAATGCATATCCATCCAGTTGGAGTCAATATGCTATAGGACTAGGCTACATAAACCCTATCAGCATGGGTTTAGGTCGTTTCATAAAATCCTGGGGAATGTGGGACTCGATTAGGCTATATCATTCTCACCATTTTTACAGCATGTTCTAGTTGTAATTATACCACTCATTTTGAGCTATGAATGGGTGGCTGAAAGCCTACATAAATCATGACTTTTGTTTGGTTTAAGAAATAATCAGGAAGATTCATGAACATTCAGGTAATTGGATTGATCTGGGAATCAATAGTGAAATTATATAAATGGCTAACAGCTTCTTCATCGTGTTAGTGCGCTATATGAGCCTGCAGCATTTTTTGCACTGTCCTGTCCGAATACTGTATATAACATCCTTGCAAATCAAGGTGACTTTTATTACTGACTGAGCCTCTCCTTTTAACATGGCACGTCTAATTGTCAGTGAGTCCATTAACAACTCAAATAGTGTTTTGATGTCAGTGTTAGGCCTAGACAATACAAACCCGTCTGTAGGCCTACCTCTACCTACTCCATTCCTGTCTTGTCTAGTATAGGGGGTGCTAGGCTGTATAAGAGGTTTTGTCACCGGTCTGGATGTATTAAGAAATCGTGAGAAATCGGAATATGCAGACAGAGTTGTATTTGATGTGAACTAGGGAGGCAGTTGGCTACTTACCAGGATCCACGGGAGAGAGATCTCTGAGCTCCAATAGTGGAACTCTGCTCACATACTATTCCAGTCAATGTAAATGCCTGTAAACAAGGAATTCTTCAAAATAATTGCTCCCTTAAGTGCATTTTAAAACATTGTAAATTAGGGATCAAGGAACAGCCCTACATGCATTTGTTCCAGCCAAGCCTGGGTTCAACCGGTTGGACCATTAAGAGCAATTCTTATCTTCAGCCTAGACTAGTGATGGTCAACATTACATCATCCCTGGTGGAGACACCTCTTGTACTCTACAGTGTAATACAATATACAAATGATAGACCTTTTTCTTCAATCGCCCTGGGGAACCACACGCTGGCTTTTGTTCAAGCACAGCACAGGGATGCTGGTGGAGGTAGAACACCAGGGGAGGCTGGGGGAGGTGGGAGGCTGGGGGAGGTAGAACACCAGGGGAGGCTGGGGGACGGAGGTAGAACACCAGGGGAGGCTGGGGGAGGTAGAACACCAGGGGAGGCTGGGGGAGGTAGAACACCTGGGGAGGCTGGGGAGGTAGAACACCTGGGGAGGCTGGGGAGGTAGAACTCCAGGGGAGGCTGGGGGAGGTAGAACTCCAGGGGAGGCTGGGGGAGGTAGAACTCCAGGGGAGGCTGGGGGAGGTAGAACTCCAGGCGGGGCTGGGGGAGGTAGAACACCTGAGGAGGCTGGGGAGGTAGAACTCCAGGGGGGGCCGGGGGAGGTAGAACACCTGGGGAGGCTGGGGGAGGTAGAACTCCAGGGGGGGCTGGGGGAGGTAGAACTCCAGGGGGGGCTGGGGGAGGTAGAACTCCAGGGGAGGCTGGGGGAGGTAGAACACCTGGGGAGGCTGGGGGAGGTAGAACACCTGGGGAGGCTGGGGAGGTAGAACTCCAGGGGGGGCTGGGGGAGGTAGAACACCTGGGGAGGCTGGGGAGGTAGAACTCCAGGGGGGGCTGGGGGAGGTAGAACACCTGGGGAGGCTGGGGAGGTAGAACTCCTGGGGGGGGCTGGGGGAGGTAGAACACCTGGGGAGGCTGGGGAGGTAGAACTCCAGGGGGGGCTGGGGGAGGTAGAGGGCTGGGCTGGAATAAAAGCCTGCACACACTGTCAGGACTGGGACTGAATGAGCAAACAAAGCACATGGTCATGCTAAATATGACACGTTTCGCCTAAATGCTGTGTTAATCTATTGTTGTCAGTATGTTGTCTCTCACAAAATATGTCACATGTTACACACTTGCCTGGTCCTTTGAAAGTGACATGGGCAATTCTACTTCAGTCAGTGTGATGAATTAGATGAAGCGTCTCCTCCAGTCATCATTGGGGGCGAGGGGGGGATTTACCCATACGGCTCTATTGATCCATTGCCCTCAGCACACATGCGTGATTGCCATCCTATTATCCAAGCAGAGCTGACACAGAGCAGGCAGTTGTGTCTGTGTGAGACCATTAGATGCCCCTCAGTGAATATACAGCTCCTCTCCAGCCCTGCCCCCCCCACATTCTCCTTGTTACTGGGGCTACTGTCCCCATGTGTCACCCAATTTCATACTACTGGTGGATGAACAACACAGGAGGTTCTTCAGCGTGTTTCTTTGCCCAACATGTTTACTTTGTACTGTAAATGACATAGGCTTTAGTCTGTGGTTCACTATGAATATCTATGAGATGCTAGCCTTTTCAAGGTTGTTGCTTTAATATTATGCCTCATTTCACACCTAATAACCCAATGGTGAATGCACATGAGAATTGTTAAACACATTTCCTATACTAAAGGATAAGGAGGTGTAGTTTTCCCCAATTATGCTGAAAAAAATATATTACAGCAAAGAGTGGGTGCTAGATATAGCCTATCTCTCAAGCCTAACATAATTTTGCATTAGCGATGAATGAAGTGCAATAACAATGAGATGAAGTGTATTGCTTTGCTCCTAGTTTAGAATAACTATCATTCATGGTGGTTACTTTTATTAAGGACCTGTCTCTGACTGTATCATCAGCAGGATCATGTAGCCTATTTGATCAGCTTGCTCTAAATATCTCTGGCGTATACCTGGTCTGTACCTCAATGTCTGAAATAATACAACATAATGACTTGGCCTGCTCTCTCACCTCCATCTCATGGTATTGTGAGGGAGATACTCATCATGCCTTTTCTGTTTTCAACTTGCATCTCAGTGTCTTTGCTCGGGCTCCTATATTCCAGAGCTTCTCCTTGTCCCGCTAGCATCCATCTGGTATCTGATCGGGTGATGGTGCTGCTCTGCCCAAGGCCTGGTACACTGAAATGGTCTGATTCTTTTTCTCTGGCTGTCAGTCTCAACTTCTCATTGATCACTGAGGTTTGGTTAGGTTGCTCTGGAGCAGTGACCCAGGGTATGGTTTGGCTGGGTGAATGAGCTGAACAGACATCTGGCTTTTTGAGTCAATTGATAGGCTGTATGCTAGAATATGAGACTGCTGTCTGTAAGATGTTTACTATGACACTGTGTGTGTTTAGTACTGTGTCTCTGCTGTGCACAGGGAGGGCTTTTCTTTTTATGCGATCACCTTCTGTGACCAAAGACAAAAATGATTTGGGTACCAAATAGGCTACTATTGTACTAACTCTGTCTTCAAACACACATTTTTGAATATTTGCACATTTCCATCAGTCTTTCTTCTTACAGCTTTGCAAAATATTAGGCTATTCCCAAATGTGTTAGCTATAACAAAATATTAGCACAGGCAAATTATTTTGGTTACAAATGTGGCGGGCTATAAACCAAGGTTACACAACTCGTTTCCATATTGATATAGGCCACATTTCAGTATTAAGTTGTGCTGCATAACAGACTTTATTCACAACATATTATTCCCAAATGTGTTAGGCTATTGGCCGACAGCTGCATTCGTAGCCAGCCTAAAAAGTTACCGGAACCTGTAGTGCTTATTTGATTAATTATCCTCCAGTCTTGCTTCTTACAGCTTTGCATTGATTTCTCAAAATATTATTCCAAAATGTGTTAGGCTATATGCCTTCTGCATTAGGCTACACTCCTACTGTAGCTCTCCACTTTGCCTACTATTATAACGTGTTTAATGAGGTAAACGCCCCTACTAAGCCCATGTAACATATAAGCCCATTTGCAACTTCTGAGACAAATTGTAAAAAGACTGCATAATCATTTTGTGCTGTGTAATGTTTCTTTCAATAAAGGTGCTTCTTCCCTACATGCCAGTTTTTTTGTAAGCCAAGAAGATTAGTTGATCTTGAGTAGGGCTGCACGATTAATCGATTTTAAATCGAAATCGCGATTTGAAATGATGCGATTAGCTAATCGCAAAGCCTGCGATTTGGGATACGTCATACAGCGCGTCGGATTCAACGTCAATGAACGTCAACGTCAATGAACGTCAACGTCAATGAACGTCAACGTCAATGAACGCACACGCACAACAACAACATCGCACGTGAAACGCCCACGTTTCGGTAGCTAGCAACATTCATGGTGTATAAATGGCTTCAGCAGAACCAGAAGCAACGTTGGACGATTTAGTCCCGAAGAAAAGCAGCACTTCTGTTGTAAGTATTTCGGGTTTAGGACGACTGATGTGCAACAAAAACAGGTGTTGTGCACGACCTGTCGTGGAACAGTCGCTACATCCAGAGGCAACACCACAAACCTGTATCAGCACTTGAAAAAGTACCACGGGCAGCTCTATGACGAGTGCTGTCAGAAAAGGAGAGTTAAGTGAAAGTCCCGTAGCCCAGTCTAACGTTAAGCAAACTAGTGTTTCAGAGTCGTTTGCGGCTGTTACACCGTATGAAAAGGGCTCACGAAGGCACCGTGAAATTCCATCAAGCATTACCTCGCTAAAGACATGGTGTTTATTAACACTGTGAGCAACGAAGGGTTTAAAAAACTAATCCAAACGCTGGATAAAAGTACTAACAACCGATCTGCGGTCGAGCCGTGCACTTCATACATTACGACGAGTTGAAGAGTTGCCAGCAAACGGTATACTTTTCCTGCTTTATCTATTTATCTATCTATCTATACAGAAAGGACCTATTATTTTTTACTGGATATTTTTATTATCACTTTATTTAACTTGATTGCAGTATGTGCAATATGTAGATGCTGCTCCTGAGCCATAATTGAATAACCTTGTTTGTAGAAAGGTCCTATTTTATTTTGATATTGGAATTGTTAAAAACTTGTTGAGAGAAACAAAATGGTGTTGCTGTTTAAAAAACCCATAAATAAATATGTTGTCCCAATTCATATCTTTTAAGTTCTCATCCTTGCATTAGAATTAGAGCAGTTAATAGTTTGATGGTATCATGTGGTAATGCTCTCTGGAAATAGGTGATAGACAGATTCTAGGGTGTTCACACATATAATTTTGCTTTCACTTTAGATTAAAATAATATGGATAATATGGATATATTCACAGAGAATTTCATGAGAAAAACAATGGTCCAAACCCCATGGTTCTATCATGTACGGTTCAAAAGTTATCAAGGTTTACCTCTTTACATACACATGTGAATTCCAGGAATTTATCTCAATAGAATCTAGACCTAACAAGTGGTCACTGCTGTGCAGTAATGGAACACACAAATTATGAAATTCAACTTTATCTTTTAAACTATTCATTTTTATTACACAAACCTATATATCATTCTTTTCAGAATTTTAAGACCAATATTAATAGCAAATGACATTTCATCAATCACATATGAACTTATCAAAACAAAGAACCGAAATTTGGCTAGTCAGTACTGTGTGTTACATGGATTACATTTTATGTGGACATAAAACAACATATACACTTATCTAGCGATCTACCTATATATTCCAGCTGATTATTTACTATTTTTAACCCTTCGAAACCGGAGGGACCATTCACACAAATAGCGTCTAGCGGGCTAGAGTAGGCTCTCGAAATTACAACCGGAGCGGAGTAGACTGTATTTCTAATCAAAAGCCGCTGGATACAAGACAAACATGTAGCTATATGTATATATTTTTAGATAGAAAACAAGTTGAATTGAACAGAAACCCACCGCGAAGATGATCAGATGTCAATAATGATGAAGATCTGTCAAGTGTCTCCTTAAATTTACCACAGGAAAAAATCCTCCAATGAGTGGAGACTGGCGGAAGACCAATAGGAAGTCAAGATGCCTTAGATACAGGTGACACGACAATTAAAAGGATTACTATTGATCAGAGCCGCGGAAATAGCAAGAAAGAGAGCTTGTAAATAGCCGAAAATCACCGGAGATAGGGATTAGAACGGCGCCGCTGAATGCGGCAGTGAGTAGCAACGGTAACATTGAAATTACATTCTTAAAACAATAAGTACATCGAAAACAAGTACACAGAGCTAAAACTATAATACATATGGACATGTATGTTGACACATGTAAGACAATATCTTCCAAAAATGTATTTTTAATGGTGATTAAGTAGCGCAACCCTGGCAAAACCCCGTTTTCGCACGTTCTACGACCAGTGGGTTTCATCCAATCACCTGCCAAGTATTTTTTGAAAGTACCTGCCCTTTTCCAAACAGCTTCCAATGAAGCTTTCCTAGATGGTTGTGTGAAACAAACCACCTGAGTCAGGTTAGTAATGCTCCATCACATGTTTTAATCTGAAGCTTGATTTTAAAGCAACCCAACTTTAAAGTAACCCAATGTAAGTTTAGTTCTTTCACTCGTAGCTCGGGCTGTGGGGGTGCTAGAGGAGGGAGCCTCTAAGTCCCCTGAAGACGTACAAACAAACTGCACGTTGATACGACCTTCCTAGCCGGAGATATGGCCACACTTTACAAAAACTTCCTTTTTGTTGTTGTTGCTATTTGTAAAAAAAATAATCGCAAATTAAATCGCAATCGCAATATCTGTCCAAATAATCGCAATTCGATTTTCCCCCCAAATCGTGCAGCCCTAATCTTGAGTTAGAGAAATACATGACTGAGCTGAGAAGAAGCTGCAAAAAAAACCGTTGGCCCTGTATCTTAAGCCCAATGCACACGGCGTGCGATTTTGTCGCACGACAACATTCGATTCTCAATTCACACCACCGAAGTGAGTGGGTGTGAATGGAGAATCGAATGTTGTCGTGCGACAAAATCGCATCGCACGCTGTGTGCATTGTCTCATTCAAAACAATGGAATCGAATTCGGCGGTGTGACAACATCGGGGCCGTGTGCATTGGACTTTAGAAGAACACTATCAAAATCTAAATCTGAGTTTTAGCATGCTAATTAACTGACCACATATCCAGGGGTGCACATAACTTTTTGGGGCCAGTGCTCAGAGGAGCACCTAGGGATGCTGCTTGGTGCTCCCCGAGCTCGCGAGTCACGACCCCGTCCCACAGGATGGATGAAAAAGGGATACATGGATAACTTATATTAGCAAAACGACATTTATTCAGAAATAAAGATGAACGAACAAATGATTGTGTGCAAAACGAAATAAACAAATGCAAAATCAAATGACTGCTCTTTAAGCATGAAAGTCTGTCAGACTCCTTTAAACACAATGAAATCAACTGACATCTCTTTAAGCACTAACTGAATGTCTGTTCTTTAAACACAATGAAATCAACTGACATCTCTTTAAGCACTGCTCTGTTCTGTAAACACTGAAATCAACTTTTCAACAAAAAGTTACAGCCTAAGCATTTACTTATGCTACAAGCTTAATCATCATCACTGCTCTCTTGACTGCTGTAAGTTATCACTGTCCTCAATTTCAACCATGGTAGAGGATGTTGTAGGCTATCACTTTAAATAGCTCATTATTTTGATTGTGCAACAAAGTCTTTTTTTTCTTCTTTCTTCTAATAGAATTCCCAACCATATTCCCTGGGTCAGGGGTAGGGGTGTAACGGATCACCTAACTCACGGATCGGATCGTGTCACGGATTTTGAGTCACGGATCGGATCATTTTTCGGATCAACACAAAACATATATTTTTTTTTTAATAAAAACAACATTTTCCTTGAATTCTGTAAAAACACCACTTTTAATGTGTGAAACAAAAAAACAACATTCAAGATGTCAAAACTGATATATATATATCACATATATATATATAACATCTATATATAACAACATATATATATATATAACAACATATATATAACATCACTGCTGCAAAGTAACAGAGTACTTTTTTTGTGTGTTTACACAATCACCCAGGCTGCTTAGCGGGTGATATGACGTGATATAATTGGGACAGAGATGAGTGAATGAATGTTGTTGTCAACTCAGTACACATGCAGAGAGTGAGAATAAAGCGCACATGATTGTTTTTCTACCGGTTACATTTGAATGAATGAATGGTCTTTATTGTCATTGCTACAGTACAGGTACCAAACAACGACATTTAGGAGGGGTGGCTCCCCTGGTGTTAGAAAAAAAAAAAAAAAAAAAAGTTTTTTTTTTTTTTTTGCTATTGATCCGCGGTACACATGCGTTCCGAACCGTGGAGGGCGATCCGAACGGATCACGGATTATCCGTGATCCGTTACACCCCTAGTCAGGGGTCTAGGTGCGATAATGAAGCTGTAAAACAAACGTCTGAACGTTTGAAAGCTTCAGAGAAAAGAAACGTGAAGTCCCTTGGTGTTGTTTTTCCTTTTAGCGACGAGTCGTTCGGGACTGAATTTTCACGTGTCGGTGTGATAACCGTGCGATACGCGATACGCGGTACGCGGAATGAAAGTACGAGTTACGATACTTTCCGAATGTTTTCGTGAGGGGAGTCGCCATGGTCGTCGTGATGGATTACTCGTCGGGCCTTCGGCTGAGGGGACGGCAAATAGTTACTTACTTGGTGGGGCTTGCTTCTTGGACCCAGCTGTTGGTGCGCAAAAGCGCTGATCTGCCGCGCAGCATGCATTTTGGCGACGCATGCGCACTGGCGCACCAGTTATGTGCACCCCTGCACATATCGCTGCATAATATGGTTCATTACAATGAATAAATACAAATCACATAAATCATGATAAGGATGCAAAGTTTACATTTTTGTATGTAGTTTATATTATTATTCAATTCAATGGTCAATAAAAAAAGAATTCTGATCAGGTGGGCTTAAATGGGACACTAGCAAAAAAGAATCACGCTGTTTGGGGTGGGGATGTAAATGAGTGTAATTAATTACCACTTTACATGATCAATTTGTACTTTTCATGTTATGTTAGTGCACCATATAAATAGTTATCTCATATTGTTTTTTTAATGTCATGCATGCAGAATAAAATATTCTGTCTTTTATCCATTAAATCATTGATGTTCTAACCTGTTTCAATTAAGCCCAATTGACTGTGTTTCAATGGGAACGTTCTCCCTAGTGACATTGAACACTATTCCCTTCTAATTTTGACCTCACCTGATGAATTCAGTTCCATAATTCAGATCATTAATACCCATATTTAAATATCAGTGATAGTGCATAGGTACATTCATTATGAATTGGCAAATATCCTGTCCTAACATTAGCAATAGCCTCATTTTAAAATCTTTACTTTTCAGATCAGTTTTAGTGAGATGAGTAAAACACGAAAAAAAACTACAGTTCAAGTCCACGCATGAGGGAAGCCTGCCGCATAGGGACGGAACCATGCACAATCTCTCATCTCACTAAAAAAAGGTTCGGAGTAGACAGGAATTTATTGAGACAGAGAGTGAAGGAGAAGCTGAGTGTCGATACACATCAGGGACATGTAGTCTGCCTAGTCCAGCAGTATAGAGGGAGATTTCAGAGTGTCTTCAGGTAGGGTAGTGACTGATGATAGAGTAAGAAAAAGATAACATGAAGCAGTGGCTTATGGCCTATTATGAGGTTAAGCAGGCCTAGTTATGAATAAGCAGTTCCTTAAAAGGTTAGGTTAGGCTGTATGTACGTGATTATGTGATTTAGAACTTAAGGAACGATTCCTGTAACAAATAGAACGATGTTTGAGAACCACTCGTCTAATGTTCAAGACTAATGCTTTGGTATTCCCCATCCCTTCAGGTCCGTTGCCTGTGGGGCTGGGGCTTCACACTTACTAATTTGCTTGATCTCATTCATAAAGAGACAATAAATACAAGGAGACTTGAAACACTATTCAAGGATGGAAGACTCGGCCGGAAATGGTACGAACGCTTCATGTGGGACCATCCGGAGATGAATGAATGAATGAATGAATGAATGAATGGACTTTATTGTCATTGCTACAGTACAGGTACCAAACAACGACATTTAGGAGGGGTGGCTCCCCTGGTGTTAGGAAAGGGAAAAAAAATAAAAATAGATAACCGCCCGGAAATCAGAAAAGTTTCCTGAGGCAATGGCAAAGGCCACATTTGATACAAAACAAGGTAGCCCGCACTCACTTTTCGTTGCTCCAATTTTTATTTAGCAAGCAGCAAGTAAAAATAGACGTTTCGACCGTGAGGTCTTCTTCAGTATAGCAGGAAACAGAAAACAATGTCTTTTTTAGACAAATGTGACATTGACAATCATTAGCCCCACCTGGTGTGTTGGAGCACGTATCAGTGTAGACATGATTTAGAACAAGATTCACAAAAAATTACATGATTACATGGTATTGTTTTTTTCTTCTTTTTCTTTTTTATATAAACATACAAAATTTAGAAAATACACCTCTCCAAGGAAATCAGATCCTAACTTGATTTCAACCTTGATTTCAACCTTCAAAGGCCACATTTGACCCATTGATAATATCAGACTGGTACACTTCTAAAAAAGGAGATGAATGAAGTCAATGTCTTTGACAAACTGAAGAATGTATACAGTGTGGCTGAGACAGGTTTTATCACTGATCCTGCTGCAGGTTAAGTCCTGTCCAGAAGAGGCTACAAAAATGTCTACCCAAGCGGTAGCGGGGGGGAACAAATCACTGTTTGCATTACAGGTAATGCAGCAGGAGAAACCTTCCCACCATATGTCATTTACATGGGTAAACACATTTACTCATCCTGGTGTGAGGGTGGCCCAGAGGGTGCCCGATGTCTGAACATGTGGATGGAGAGGCTAGTTTTTCGAGGACTACTTCACTCATAATATGTGTATATTATACATATTATGTTCCTGCCAGAGTCTCACAGGTTGGCCGACTTAGCATTCCCTAGAATACTAATATTTGATGGACACACATCTCACCTCTCTCTCAGCCTCGCCTTAAAGGCCAAAGAAAACAGTGTGATAGTGCTAAACTACACTTCCCTCTCACCTAACCCACATTCTTCAGCCACTCGACAGAACTGTTTTTGGAGAGGTGAAGAGCCAGAACAAAACGGAGGTGCCACTCCTGTGTAAGCCGGGACAAAATCAGAAAAGAGTACTTCCCTTCTAACCTGAAGCCGGTGTTAGAGAGATATGTTTACAAAACCGTACTACATTGTGCGATCGCTCAATGACACTGCACCACCAGAGGGTGAACAGTATGTGATGAAGTTCCTAGATTAAGGGCCCAACAACAAATACTTTGTCCCATACAGGGACAACATTGAGGAAGTAGAGCGCAAGTTTATCCTTTACAAAGCAGAACTGGAGGGACCTGGACCTGGTCTGAAACAAACACGCAAAATAGCTTAGACCACCTATGTTACGCACCACTGAACTTAATAGTTTTAAAATGTGTTTCTTACAATGTTTCAAACTACTGGCCTAAATGTGATTAACATTTGAAAATCTAATAAAAGTTATTGTGGCCTGGGCTGGTCCAGTGGTCTAGCACCACGGTTTACAGTGCACACATATGTCCAATGTTGGCATTGGTTTGAATCTGGTCCATGCCCTCTTCTCCTTACTTTCCTGTCTATCTTCACTACTCTATCCAATAAAATGAAAATGAGTGGGACCGCCCCACACAGAAGAAAATAAGCTTTAAATAAAAGTTATTGTTTAATTGTAAAATCATGAAATTTACTCACTTACTATCCTTGGAACATTAGTATTGAACCTGCAAATAGTTTTTCTTTCAGTTAGTCGTTCTTCAGAAACTTCATAAAAGCACTTTCATCAAACTGGTTGCACAACTGTGAACATTTCAAACCTGCAAACTGCGACACTTTAAATAAATGTGCAATAACACTATGTGCAATATGACAACCCTCGGGTACATAAGGTTCAGAGATAGGAAATGTTAGGATATTTATAGCATAGCATAGAGTACAGCACAGTGTTTTATTTGTATAGTATAGTATAGTGGATAGTGTACATAGCTTTTATTTATGTAAACCAGCTCTTTTCCCTTCTTGTTTTTAGTTTTTTTTTTCCTAGCACCAGGGGAGTCCCCCCTCCCAAATTTCGTTGTATGGTACCTGTACTATATTAATGACAATAAAGACCATTCATTCATTCATTCACTAGAAATTGGGCAATTTCAAATGCCAGCAGCACACCAAAGGATACTGCAGACAAAATGACAACACATATTCAAAGATGAAAAAAGTATTGAAGAGCAATTTCCATCATAGTTTTGTACGTGTAGTTTTTTGTCTACATTCCAATGAAGACATGTTTAGCTTTTTCTGTGTCGACAACATAGCAAATCGACCTAAAGAAAGAGAGTCCAAACTCCTAAACAATCTCTATGGCAATCTTTGATGCATCTTTCACTGTTGTTTCGTCAAAATTGGTGTAATTAAGACCCATCATTCACCCACATTCACTTTCATCAAAATTCTCAAAAAGATTTCATCGGTGGGGAACAATAATGGGTCAGCAGGTACAGCAGTTGGGCTTTAATGGCCCAATCTCTTATACATATGGGATGAAAGCTCAATTTAAATGGACATCATTTGGACACATGAGCATCAAAATGCAAAACGTTGGTAGTACAATTGTTAAGAGGAGCAAGCAACAATACAAACAAAGCCATTATGATCAACCAGCTTGTGTCACAGTGTATATCATCATCATCATCATCATCATTCATTACAATTAAAGAAGAGTGACTATTGGGTGTTGTGTGATGAGTAAGCCAATGGTGGGAAGACCATTTGATGTGCCATTTGGTTGTCCATGTTAAAGGGTAGGCCTACTGAAGTAGGCCATCGTTTTATTTCCACTCTTGTCTTAATCAGGGCTGCCTTCTGTTTGTGTGTTAACATTCTGTATTGTCTGTTGCTCTTTGTTGGCTGCTGTGGGGTGCAAGCCCAATACAAATTTCCCAGTGATGGGACAATAAAGTGACTTTTGACTTTTGACTTGACTACGTTGAGAATGATAAAATCTATTACTGATATGGACCAGAGGCTAATTCTCTGTATAATATATGCAGTGTTGGGTAATTTCGACTGCTAGCAGATGTTGTTACACATTTTCACCTTGCCATGGCTGTGCAAAATATGCATTAAAATGACAAAAATATGCATGCAAATGACTAGGCTATTGTAATTGTTTTGCCTAACAATCATATGTGATAAAGAACTGTTGGCAACCTGATCTTCCTAGGAAGTTCAGGGAATATCAGGGACACGATGTGTGAAATGTGAACAGTTCTCCAAATATGGTAGATATGTATATATTTAAAAACAACGTGTAGTAGTGTGTAGGCAGCCTTTGTTACCGAGTTGATCCCCACAAAGCAGTCATCACAATGCCCCCAATCTCATTCACTTCTATCACTCATATCACTCCCCCTTGTATTGATACTAGTGCTCCATATTCAGGTTTCTATTTATTACTTATCACCGTGCAGTTATTCATATCAGTCATTGTGAGCAGATCAAGGAATGGGAATTTGAAGTCACTGGGATAGAGCTTTATCTCTGTACTCCATTCTTTTATCTCGAGTACACGGGTTAGAAAATGGCCTAAGGGAGAAAGACAACGCCGTCTGCTTTAACTCATCTCAGTGCTTGACACTGAGGGAGCTGGCACAGGCAGGAGAGAGGGAATATTTTATCTGACGCTGTCACTTGCTATATAAACCTCAGGAAAGCAGAAGTTGCTCTGACATACTTTGTGGTCAGCACCAGCGCCGCATGTGTCTGTGGCCGATGCCAAAGCACTAAATAAAGACAGTGAAGTGTTACCTTGCCTTCAAAATTTCGAACTAAGTAAAGCTCATACATTTCCCATTATAATTTGTGTCCTTCAAATTAAATGTACCACCGTTTCTTTTATCGACATTACCATCAAAACGCTGTCACATTAACATCAACTCTTCATCTGAAAGAGAATAGGGTTATGATAAGATAGATCATTTTGTGTGTTTTAGATACAAAAGCACTAATCAGACTTTTTGTTTGGTTTTTAGGTTGGTGTTCCACCATGACCTTCATTACACCTCCGCCTTCACATTGACCGCTCAAATTACCTCAGCGAAGCACAGAAGACCTGGATGACACTGAATAGGAAAGCCGCTGAAGGGAGAAACATGAAGAGGGGATCATTTCACATAATTGTCGTCCTAATTAGCTCTCTTGTTGAAACTGTAGTCCACAGCCAGACACGTTGCAACAGACCGGCCGCTCTTGAATGGCACATCCAACGACAGACGGTTGAAGTGAAATGGACGCTCGTGGAAGGGATCTGCATGAGTATGGCCCAATGTTGGAATGATCAAGAGAGGGAGGCGGTCCATCAGTCCAATCAGCAGGCTTTCAACTTCCCTCAGATTTGTCCTCTCGAGTTACAGCTCGGAGACAAGCTGTTTGTGTCTGCGGATGTTGCTCTGGAGTCATATGGCCTCGAACTCATCAACGTGTCAAAGGAGAACTTTGTGAACTGCTCCACTGCACAACAGTCCAAAAATCAATTTCTTAACATTGTGAATGGGAGTAAGCAAGTTGAGCCAAAGTGGCTCCTCCCAGGCAATCATTATTTCATAGCATTGCATGAGGGCAATTCACAGCTATGCAAGCTTGGCCTACGGCTCAATGTGTCAGTGAAAGATCAGCATTGTCAAAGCTCACCACTATTGCGATTTTGTTCTGGGAATGGTGTTTGTCAGACAAGCTCTCGACAAGGAGCATACAGATGTCAATGCCACCGACAACATTCTGGAAAGTTTTGTGAAAAATTTGACGCTTGTTTGGAAAACCCATGTGAAAACAAAGGTGTTTGTGTGAGCAATGGTGCAGATCCAAACAGCCAAACATATACATGTTTGTGTCCTCCACACTTTACAGGTGAGGACAAAACGGAGAATTCTAACTCAGATATTCCTGCCATGCTTTACGTTATGCACAGGACTAATCTACACAATTTGCTATGCTCAATGGTTATATGTTTAGCCCATGTTTTACCTTCAATTACTATAAATGGAAAAATAAATTGCCCTCATTAAATTAAGCTGCTATGACAGAATCCAGCTACCTGGAGACAAACAGCCTATTGCTTGTAGTTACTTACTTATTATTTATCTATCGTAATTACCAGATCTCACTTAGCTTAGTGCAATTATTTCAAGAAGATACAGATACCCCCATGGGCTATTTATGTAAAACCACTATTTATGTAAAAAAATATCTAGGACCTTTTTCTTAATCACAGACGAAAAAGTGTTGAAAGCATTCTTAATTGCTTGATTCTTTATATCTTTTCTCCTCTCACCCATTTGATTTAGATGGACATTTTCCTCTCACCATGTCTTTGTCTATAACATCTATCTCCAAACATTGTCTGAACTTTGGTCTCTCGTTGAAGACTTGAGAGCCAAATAGCCACGTCATGTTTTTGTCATCATAACTTAATGGTGCAGTAAAATTCAATTATCAAAAGAAGCATAGTATATTATGCACAGAGTTCATCTTCACATGATTTGCAATTCATGATTGTTTTCTCAGGGATAAACTGCTCTGAAGTCATCGGACAAGAAAGCTGTAAAAGAGTTTGTGATAATGGGACATGTGTTCAAGTGTCACCTATATCTTTCCAATGTGTGTGCAACGCAGGATACACCGGTAAGAAACATTTTTATTTCATATTTCACCAAACTGACCGAGAACTTTCTCCTTTACAGCAGTGACCAGTGAAAGATTTACAGGTGGAGGAGGAGGAGGATTGAAAGTGTCAATTAGAAGTTGAGGATGATTGGGTGGTCTTGGTAGTATAATTGGACATTTAGCCAGGATACCAGGGTTACCACTACAGTTTGAAAGTGCCACGGTATATGTAGTGATCACAGAGAGTCAGTAACTTAGTTTAAAGAATCACCAGATGTCACTTTATGTAGGGCAGTATCCCCAATGACTGCCTTTTAATTGGTGATCACTGATCACTGTAGAAAGGTTTACGCACTTAATTTATTGTGGCGCAGGGAAAAGTAATCTACACTACAGTAACATGCGCCAGGTTCTCAGAGTGAATAAACAAACGTGCTTAAACACCCTGAAGAAGGTCAGTTGACTGAAACCCTGGTATCTTTCCAGGGTTTCGAACATACAGTAACATGAAGTTTGCTTACACTGTCCGTTTGTGTAAGACTCCATGTAAGCTACATTATAGACGTGCATGTTGTGTGATCTATAGTAATTCTGTGATCAAAAGCATAGCCTCTAATACAGCAAATGTAGCGTTTCAGTTTAGGAGAAACCTGCAGAGCATTCAGATATGTGTTGGTCATGGCATGGCATACACCTGATTTCAGCTACTGTAACTATCTGCAGTTATCTTTTCCACCCCACTGTAGACCTTACTGTGCATCATTTGATTCACATTGTGTAGAGTAATTCAGTTTGTCCATCATAAAACAAAATGCACATTAAAGAACAGTGTAATCAAATTTGGGACATGTATTATCGGCTTTGATAAGGGGTTAATTGGATGCAAGTTGCTTTCTGATTCATAGATTGTGATTTAGAATAAATAAACAATATACAGGGCAGCCTGCTCTTGTAAGGGCACTGATGCCTTGAGCCTGTAAGCTTGTTTATGAGACACTGCTGCTGCACCCTTTAGCTAGGTAATGAGTCTCATTTGCTCCAGTAAAAGTACTGTTAGGTTAATGGGTGTCACACACAAATGGGTTACAAAAGTTGTACACTCTCCAGGTTGCCCTGGATAATGGTGTCTGGAAGCTAGCTCATGATGGACTTTCTGGTGTAAAAACTCCAGGTGGCCTTCCAAGTTGATTCATTGTTTTGTTTTGTGGCGCAATTTATCCAGGCAGCATTCTTGAAATGTCATACCTTCGTCTGCACAGTCCTGCTACAAGCTTTCAGTTGATTATTTTGGTGCTGTATTCTCAAGGTTACCAGCAGTCCTCCATGACCATTATTTTTCAACTCAGTAAGCCAGTTAGAAAGATGATTGTTATTTTTGAATTGTTGAAATAACAGGATAGATTTTTAAAATGTCATGAGAGAACTGTGTTCTGCCCTCTGATTATACTGAACCTGCCGTTGTGAAACAGCACCAGATGTCTCACTGTATCGAGTCGTGTGTCTCTGGTCTGCAGCGTTACACAGAGAGGTTTAAACTTGACACTGGAGTTGTTACAGTTGCCATGGGATAGTTTTCATTCTAGTGAATTGTCTGCTCTCATTCTGATAAAATGACTAAATGCGCTCCTAAAGCCCTGGCTTGCAGTCCTGCTCTCCCGTCACCGGCTTGGGAGTTCTCAGGAGCTCGTGGGTTCCTCCACACCACCATTGCTGTCGCCTCATTAATCACCTGGAAGTTAGTGGCTGTACCAGTGCAGGCTGCCCTCACAGGCCAAAGCCTATGTGCACAGAATAATGATCCAAACTCACGGGACTTTTCAAATGAGATTTTCTTTTTGATTTGGCTCTCCTGTGGAGTACCTCTGGGGTATTTATTGCAAGGCATTACCGTCTTTATAGGGTATATCCCTAATGGGATTATGGTACTAATTGTTTTGTAATTTTCTTAACCCCTTGTTCTAGTGGTATTCAACTATGAGGGTATGATTGGAAGGGAACTGCATTGTTACTCTTGGTACTGCGGCTTCCTGTTATACAATAACATTGGATGCTGAGTACTGTATGTTGCAGCAGCAGTATGTAGCTTATGTGCATATGATAATATCCTTTAGCCCATGTTCATTTACTTATATTTCATAGGTTTACAGGTTTAGCTAGAAATGATCCAATTTAAGTGACATATACCCAGAATGCAACGATTGCGACAATATATTTCAGAGGTCACATAATTTCGTTTTCCGAATATCTGGAATTCAATTGGTAAGTCTAGCGACAGAAGTCTAGGGACAGGTGTACTGTAACATGAGCCTCATTGATGTAGTACTGTACACCCAGGACATGGCCAAAGGTAACAATGTTAGTGTTTTTAAAGATTTCTTTAGTATTTGTTCAGCCTTTGGTAGGCAAGCCAATATACAAACTCAATTTTCAATGGCAAATTCAAACAAAAACAAACCCAGAAGGTGTACATAGTAAGATGGATGTCCACTGATGCATACTCAGAGGCTATGGGGAGCCTCTGGGACAGGAGAACTAGTATCAGCAGGGGGATTAGCATACAGGAATATGCTAAAAAAAAAAAAAACTCACCAGAAAGATAAATGAGTTAGCACCTGCTGAAGAACACAAAAATGAAAAGCCTCGCCAGGGAATAAAATCAAATTGTATTCACCTTGAAACAGCAAGTGCATTCAGTCTAATTTTATCCCCTGTGAAGCCAATGTCACCACGACATTTGACATTAGAGGTGCATTACAATGTCTCCAAACCTAGATGTACTTGTCAAAACTTCTAGCTTTGATCTCAGGTCATTTTTGTCCCTATGTAAGGCCCTTCTACAATGAGCCGACATTTCTCTTTATTTTTGTCGTACATCGTTTTTTTTAAAGATGCTATACAGAGAAGGACATGGAGAACTTAAAATGAAAGGGGACTGTAAGCATTTAATGTAATTATGGTTCTATATATATATCGTGGAGGGCAAATTATGCCCTTCGAGTTATTGTTTTTCCACCCCAGGGGCATTTTCTCCAGTCTACTCGAGCCATTTAGAAGTTTGAGTACTCATCTTTATTCCACCGTTAAGCTTCCATTGTGATATTGAGGATGGTTTGGCAGTCTGCCATCAGATTGTCTTTATCTTAAGTTGAATAATGTATTAAGAAGCTTGTCGTGTTTGTTTTGAGTTCTCCCCAGCTAGTTAGGATAGGATACAGAAAAGAAGAAAAACAGTGTGAAATCTGTACATTTTTAATTTGAAAAAAAAAATACAGAAATGTTTGACTTACACAATAGCTATATAATGGAGAAGTGCTATCTGATGAAAAATGTATGAATGCCTTTGGAGACTCGCCTATTACCACTACAGTACTTTTAATTTTGATATCACAATGCAGTTCCTGCTGACAGAAATGGTGGATGTAGCCTACTTTGAGAATACCATAATCTTGTGTGACATTGTGTGCTAGTGAAAGTACTGTTGGCATCATTAAGAAGGCCAATTTGACAGAGCTATGCCCAGCATTATGAGAATACATAGGAGATATTGTGGAAGGTTTTTTGTTGTTGTATGCTTGAGAAATCCTTGCTGTCTTTTATTCCGAGATGAAAGGAGAACTTGCTTATTCTTGTGCTGTGGGAATTGTTGTTGAGTGCAGATTCACATGTGAGTTCCAAAATAGAAGGGATGAGACAGATCAGTTTCTTGAGCAAGTTGAGCCTTGGAAAGCAGTTGATTATGTGCAATGACAGTCAATGATGATGAGGTGATACAAATCCCTGAAGAACCTTCACAAAAACATGCAGGACTTTTGAGAATTGCAGAAAATCTGTTTGAGAACACTACCTAACCAACCAAACTGATGTTTTCCAATGAGATGCTCATTGAAAACATTCTGGCACACAGGAAAGAACTAAAAGCTACCAACTTAGAGAATTCACATAGCCTATACCATACTCTGTACTTCTTGACAAGAGGTACAGTTCACTGTGACTTGTTTACTGTATATAGTACAGTATGTGGGAAGGGTACAGTGTTAAATGATGTTGGTGTGCATGCATATTACAAAAAAGACTGCATTAATAGAACAGTATCAATGATGTTTGTATGGTTGTACTAAAGACTGTCTAGCTGATCTTTTTCAGCATCTCATTCATTTCATGTCCATACTGTACATAACTAGCAGTCATTTGATCAATTCTGGAAATTCTGTAATTTGTCTCGTCTGAGAGCACTCAACAGTACATTCAAGTTCAAAGTCTTTCGTTTCAAAGCATTTTCTAATAACCTAATAATAGTCTAATAATCTTCATCTGTGCAGGTCCATCTTGTGAGAAGAGGAGAGCATCTTGTGATTCCATTCCATGTAGAAATGGCGGAGTGTGTGAAGACAGCACCTCTGGATTTGTTTGTCTTTGTCCAGAGGGATTCACGGGCTTCAACTGTGACACTCAATTGGACATCAATTGCATGTCATATGGATGCCAGCGTGAATTGTCCTGCTCCATGGGGGAACATGTGAGAACTCTATTCTCTTTTCTTGTTATTTTGCTTTGGAGGAGGAGATGAATATGAAATGTCACATGCAAATTAATATGCTGTCTTAGAAAGCAGATCAAGTGGTGTCATTTTGAAGGTTGCAACAACAATTAATATTTCTGCCTGAATGGGGCTTGGGAGAAAGGGTGGCGTTGACTGTATGTAGCAATTTTGATTGGACTGGAATTAACTATTGCATGCTTAAGTGCCAGATTGAAATTGCTCTTATGAAACACTTCTTATTTTGAGTCAGTTGCCATTTTCTATTTCCGACTTTCTCTCGAAATGTTACAGAGATACGGGGGCTTTAATCATTAACTTCTAGTGCCAATGGTTTCTCTATTATGCAAGGGGATGAGAAGAGAAAAATACAATAATGGACCACTTGTCTTTTGTGACCTTCATGTTCTTCGTTATGGAATTAGCCACATGAACTTTACAATAACTGAATATTCTGAGTTGTGCAATACACCTGAGAATATTCAGTTATGGGGGCCTGTGTGTATGGGACACATACCATATTTCAAATTGATCTGTTTGACATTGATTTTGTCTCCGCCTGAGCAGTCTCTCTTTGAGAATTAATCTATATGAAAATTAAGTAATATTTCACTACGAGAGCTACAGTAACTCAGAAGTGTTCATATCAGTATCTTCTCATATAATGGACCTCCGTTTTCTTCGTCTCTGAGCATCGGAGTCAGATACATTATTACCGTCAAGATCATTTATGAAAGGTGGATTATGCAAGTCCAGCTAATGGCCGATCTCAGTCTATTTTCAGTGTCTTTCTATGTGTCGTTGAGCTATCTTGTCCGCTCTCTAACTTAGTTCTCCTGCTCTATTCTCTGTCCTGTTGTGTGAGGAGGAGTGATTTGTCTCACCTGACTGTCGTTATCTAACCTAACCTCGTTTTCTCAAACTGATGTGGGGGCCCTGGTTTGTTTCGCCTCTGAGCAGGTCTCTGAGTGTGTCTGCGCAGATGGCTCCACAGGCACACAGTGCAGGAGTCTGAACAGCCCGTGTAGCCCTTCAACGTGTCTCAACAATGGCAGCTGTGCATCCCAGGGAGAAGGTTACGCCTGCAGGTGAAACACATACAGGGATGCCCGCCGCAGCATTGATTGCAGCAGTGTCACCCTAGCAACCCCCGGTTTCAAAGGATGATCGGGATTACTTTGTCTTGAAAACTGTTGTTGTGATAATGTCATTTGCTCTCTGAGGCTTTATCATTCACAGGAGCTCATTGTTTCACACACTGTTTTCTTCAATCATCAATCAAAAGCATTTCCCATCTTGAGAAAAAAGAACTCATCACTACCATAAGTTGATTTCAACATGCAAAGAATCCAGTTTTGGTTAAATGTTTTTATATAAAGTTGGTATCGTTAGTAAATGACATAGTCTACATGTAACTGCAAATGTTGTATAATTAGATGCAACAACCCATGACTTGCTATCTGTAGATAATGACAAGAATGAAGGCAAAACATACAGTAATGTGTTTTGTTTACTGGTACAGTACTCATGATCAAGAATGAGTGATTTTCACCTTTTAAAGGCATTTATTCAGCACTCTGGACTTTTTACACCATCTTATCATCACGTGTGTATCTTCTCTAAGAGTGTGTCCTGTCAGGGTTTGCATGTGAGGTTAATTGATACAGATGACACCTGTTCATCCTTCCTGCAGATGCCTACGAGGGTTTTCTGGGAAGAACTGTGAAGAAATAATTGACTACTGCAGGCTGCTCAGTATCAACTGCCTGAATGACGGGCTGTGCCTCGGCGTAATTGGTGGATATAATGTAAGTAATCCAATAATGTGAGAGGTAATGAAATATCTGTAAACAAAATGGCACACCTTATTAGCCACTGCTATCGGAGGTGGTGTGTGAGAAGGTTTTGTCCTACGTATGCACAGAAAAAGACAAATAAAAAGGGAAATGCTAAATTGTTATAGATACCCATCAATTTATGATCATGATTATGAACATGATCCTATGTTCTCTTTCCTCTCCAGTTGCTGTGACATTTTTTATTCTTTTTAAATTGTATTTAACCTCTATGTATACAGTGGAGACACAGTGAGAACACAGCCTCTTTACAATGTCTACAATATTTATACAATAACAAAACAACACATAAGAAAAGATTAAATACAGAAATCAAATCATATAAATCATATAAATAATAATATAAAACCACAATATATTAGGAAAAACAATCCTTCAACAAGGAGGTCCCCAATTAACACCGTACATTGGCTGAATGACACAAGACTAGAAGATCCAACTGAAATGTTTTCTGTAGATTGTTCCTGCACTGAGGTGCACCATAACTTAAAAGTGGATTTACCCAATTTGGTAGAGACCAGAGAAAACTCAAGAGTTAACCATCTCTGAGAAGAACAGGTTAGGTAATTGATGTTCTTGAATTTCAATAATGAGGTTAGGTAAGCCGGGAGTTTATGCAGTAGGGCTTTACACACACAAAGAGAGTAATGAAGAGATCTGCAGGATTTTAATGAGGTCCAGACAACCTTTTGATAAAGTATGCAATGATGAGTGTAACAATATCACCTGTGATAAAGCAAAGGGTGCTATGGGGATCCAAATGTTTAAGAGTAGTGGCTGCTGCATTTTGGTAGATGATATCACCATAATCAAGCACAGGTTGTGAAGGTTGATTGCACTGCTGTTCAGCGAAAGGTAAGATCCTTTATTCCTATAAAAGAAGCCTTCCTTTTAACAAGCTCCTCTATATGTTTTCTGAACGTCTTTGTCAAACCAAACGCCCGGGGATTTATAAACAGGGACATGCTCAATGGGGGCACCACCCAAAGTAAATGAATCAGATACATTTGGTAAATAACATATATTCGTTTTTTTTCCAGCATTCAGCACCAACCTCAGCCCAACAAATGCTGTCTGCGGGACAGCAAATGCAGACCATAGCTAAGAATGAGCCTGGTCAATCGTGGGGGCAATAGCATATGGAACAGTGTCATTGGCATATACTGTAGATTACAATTATTGCATTAAAACAGTTTTTGACAAAAATAGCCACGCCACTCCCTACCCTGTCTGTCGTATACATGGTCTAGCCATTTAAGGACACATCATTGTCAGGCACTGACCAGTTTAGCCATGTTTCAGAGATCATTAACATATCTGGGTTTGCCTGCTGAGCTCATGTGTTCATGATGTCCATTTTATTTATTATCATTGTCACATGTATACTTTGAATAATGTGTCATGAAACACATTATATTGGATGTTTACAATAACATTTACATTTGACATTATCTAGTAGGTAGATTGTTATGTGGTGAGCATTAACAATTTTACCTTTCATACAAAATGCCTTTTTACATTCCATGACAAATATTAAAACACAATCTCATATTGATTATGGGTGTTAATAATTTTAATAATTTTGCCATTTAGCAGACGCTTTTATCCAAAGCGACTTACAATTACGAATTACAGGGACATTCCCCCTGGAGTAACTGAGGGCTAAGTGCCTTACCCAAGGGCACACTAGTAGTGGTGTGGCTTCAGGCGGGATTTGAACTCACAACCTTCCGATCACAAGTCCAACTCACTATCCACTAGACCACCACTAGACCACCACTACCCCATACAGTAGATTATGGGTGTTATAGTAAATGCATAGCCCTCATTGTTCCTAAAAGGACGTTTCAGTAGGACCTAATGCTAATGTAGTTATGACAGGTATATGGCATGATATTGTGTGGTTATTGAGATGGTAAAAGCATGCAGCAAATCATACATATTTGTGGAAAATGCAGAAATTAAATGTAGAATAGAAAGAAAATGTCCTCATTCTGTAAACGAATGCTGATTTATCCAATCTACTAACCTGTGTAATAACGTGACTGTATCTGAAAACATTACTCACACAGCTAGTGGTCTAATCTCCTCTCATATCGTTATATCATCCACAGCACCTGCAACTATTTTGTAATGCATGCCCTGTAGCTCCTAATTATTGACCATCAGTCTTGGTCTGTTGCATTAGATCATTCAAATGCTTCTTGCTCTGAAATGCAGGACTGTTTAACGCTGTGTGTGGGGTTTGTCCTCCAATCAGTGTCAGGCGTAATCAAAACATTGACGTTGTCCAGTGCAAATGAGCCGTCTCCTTTGCAATTTCTTGATCTGCTGCCCCTAGGAGAACGGAGGATCAAATTTTGTCAGGTCAATTTGTGGTGGTGCCCATTAAATGCATTGTGTCCTGAAGTTGCCCTCTCGATGTAGGCACCGTAACTTGTGTTTAATAATGTAACTCCAAATCACAAATAGACATAATTTAAGAGGAATTTGTCTTCCAGTAACAGTCCAGGTAAATATATATTTTAAATGTGGCTGTTTATTGTCTTTAGGTCAATGCTTAAACTGCATCTCTTCCTTACAGTGTCTCTGTTTGCCTGGATGGATAGGGGAATTTTGTCAATATGTGGAGGATGCCTGCTTGATCTACCCAAACAACTGTATGAATGGAGCAACGTGCATTACCACAAGTCAACCGACATCTCCCCCACGGTACACCTGCATCTGTCACCCTGGCTACTCAGGTGAGCTACACAGGCTTACACTCTATCGTAGTAAGTACATACCATTGTTTTTCTTTTAAGTTCCTTGGTAGTCTTGGAAATATTAGACACATTTTCAATGTGGTGTAAGCCCTTAAAGAGGGAATCCATGATGAGCATGGACCACAACATAGAACGTCATGTCTATGAACTTAGTGTTACTTGATATACTGACTTATTATTTGATGTGAATTTCGCAAGAAAAAGTGGATAGATTTATCTGCAGCCTGCCTGCCACGCATTTCATACAGTTTTTCTCCCTAGCCATCTGCTAAATATTTTGAATGGAAGTCATATTCTTCCCAAATGACAATTTTTGCTCTAAGGCTTGTCATTCCCGTTTCGTCATCTTTGCACATTGCCTCCTTAAGAGGATTATACCATCATTTGACACATCTTGTCTGACAATTTCAAAAGCAGATGGATGTTAGAGAACATTTATTTAGTGAGCATACCCAGGACTTCAGCAAAATATAGGCCCATAAAAATAAATAATATTAGCAGATAAAAGACGAAAAGTGTGATCCTTGAGTTTGATAAAACATAATTCACTTTTCTGATTAATTTCATTTAGACTTAATTTAAGAATATGCCATTTGACAGAAAATGATGATCCTCCATTCATTCTAAACATGTCCAAAAAAAAGCATGATGAATGAAACAATTAAATGTTTCGATTTGTTCTATTTACCATTGACTATTAATTTGTTGGTCCATTAACTGAATTCAAAGATTGTATAGAAACAATGAGCAACATGGTGGAACACTCCAAAGCAGTATGACATTAAAGAAGCAAACATGTATCTTTTTGAGTTTCTCTCCTCCCAACACCGTCAGCTCTACCTACTGTCGTTTGCCCATCTTGCCTGACACACTCACCTGTCAATCAGATAAGCCCTTACATAGCGTTACATGAGTTAGAGCTTTTTCTGCTGTGCAAGGCTCAAATCTGTTGCCACTTCAGTGATGGAAAATTGTCTCTCACAAGGCGGCAGCTCTTAGTGACTGATGGAATTCATCATTTTCTGGCATCCTGGGATTTTTCGCTTTGGAATTTGAACCGTGTGGCCCAGAAAGGCCTGTTTAATTTCAGGCCCGGTCTGGAACCCCCTCAGGACTCTATCGTAGATGATAACTTTGTGAATGCATTACTCAAGCCTTGATATTCTGGCTTTATTCAGACTGGCTTTATTTTTAGGAAACTGTATGGCAGTTGCCATGCGTGGCTTTATAGGTTTCTCTGCTACTCTCATTTAGTTTTCTCTTTCTTTTTTAAAGTTGAGAAGATGCCATCCAAAAGGCCAGCATAAAATGTCAAGCACCAGATTGTATGACAAAAAAAATTCCAGAGACATGTTTAAAAGACAATATGTATTCCACAAGATAAATTCAAACCTTTTGAAGGGCAGATTTGTCAAGATAAGGCCATTGTGTCTGTATCTTTACCCTGCTTTGCTCTATCTCCTATCTGGAACCTAATTGAAATACAAACAGCAATTGAAAACCCAATGACTCCCAGAACACCAATAATTCAGTCTGAGTTTAAAGAAGCTACTATGTGCCCAATATCCTGTATTTTTATATATGGCCCTTGAAACAACAATTGAACTGGGGTTTGGAAGTCAAAGCAATCATAATGTGAAATACAGCAGTAGGAGAAAATCTGGGTTAATTGCCATGCTGTGTCTCTGGACCATGGACCACAGTGACTGGGCTGAAAAACATCCAACTTATTGGGCCTCTTCTGTCCACTGCTGGCTTTAAAGAAAAACTCCTCTTTCTCTTCTTCCTTGGTTGACTTCCTTGGCTCCTCTTAGGCTTGACCTTAGGCTTAGTGGTCGGCACAAGCAACCATGGCACAAGCGAGTCTTTTTTCTGCCTGTGAGTTTGTTGAGGACGTATTGGCATGGTTGAAGGAGTACTCTGTCTCCTCATCATCATCAGCAGAGAGTTTGTGCCCCAGGGCATCCTCTTTGACCTGTTTCTGGAGCCACGAGATAGTGCAGGGATCCGTTATACACTTGTGGAATGTGGCAGCCATTCTGGTGCATATGTGTGATGAGGGTCGTCACTACACAGCAGGGTGGATAGTGATTAGAGATAATGAGTCAACACAGGGGCATGGTAAAACCAGGTTTGCTGGTGTATTTATTCCTTAAAAATGGATAACATTACTTACGCTCAGTTGAACTCAAACAGATCATTAAACTGAAAAAGGTTCTACAAACTCAGGCCTGGCTTCTACTCAACTTACCCGCTCCTCGCCCCAACTGTTCTCGGGCACCAAAAGGAGTCAACTGGGGTCAGGTCCAGTCCAGGGCGAACCGCACTGACGGGAGCCTCTATAATTGATTTTCCTCTTTGTTGGTTACACACAGCCTCTGCCTCGTTGGACGGGCACTCGACCGCGGAGCGATTACTAGCTGTGAAAAAAGCTGCCGGTATCCTAATGAAAGCCAGAAGTATATGTATACAGGAAGTATATGTGATAGGTGATTTCTGTATAGTATAAGCCACTACTAAACGTTGGCCTATGAGGACAACTCAGGGTAAGATGATACTGTGCCCTGCGTAGGTAATGAGACAGTGAAAAATAGTTTATTCTTTTGGCTCTACACAGCAAAAGTTTAGATTTGAAATGAAAACGTTATTCAACATCACTATGAGGTTAAAGTATATACTCTCAGCTTTTATTTGATATTATTCGTGTACATATTGGTTTCACCATTCAGAAATTCTAACACTTTTTAAACAAACAGTCCCTCTATTTTAGGCTACCAAAAGTGATGGAACAGATTTATCAAATGTCAAAATTAAGCACTCCTGTTAAGTATTTGCTCGACAATTCTTTGCATGCAGCAACTGCCTGGAGTTTGCGACCCATCGACCCCACCAGAAACTGGGCATCTTCTCTGATAACGCTCTGTCAGGCTTGTACAGTAGCCATCTTTAGTTGTTTGTTGTGATGACATTTGCCTTAAGTCTCTGCTCCAGCAAATGAAATGCATGTTCAATAGGATTTAAATCTGTAGATTGACTTGGCCAGTCAACAACTTTCCACTTTTTGGCCCTAAAAAACGTCCATGCTGCTATGGCAGTATGTTTTGCTTCATTGTCCTGCTGTGTAATGACGCACCGTCCATTGAGTTTGGAGCCATTTGCTTGTACTTGGGCTAACAAGATGTTTCAGTACACTTCAGAAAACATCCTGCTGCTGCTGCTGTCATGCCAAATAGTGTCTGGGTGCCAAAATGTGTGTCTGGGTGATACAGGCTGCGTTCGTAAATTCGCTCTGGAATCTGATCAGCACTCATGGAATGCCTCTTCTCCAATCAAATGACTTGGTCCCTTTATGACGTTGAACCCAGTGTGTGCTCCGGCGCTCTCAGAGCGAATTCACGAAAACAGCCGTAATCAGTTATTTTGAATGCAATCTCATTTTTGTTGCTATGCCGACGTTGGCAAACGACGGTAGCAAACAGATCCAATATATAATGTTAACATTAAGAATTGACTCCAAAGCACGAACACTTCGGCTGCCCTCGGACAGGCGGTTCAGGACCATGTTCGCAAGGACAAATAGACTGAAGCTCAGCTTCTACCCCAGGGCCATTCAGGCCCTGAACACAGCAAAGACCTAGGTTCTAGGCCCTGGACAATCTAGACAATTTGATGGCAGCTACTAGATTGTAATCAAGTGCAATACTGAAACACAACTGTGAACATTTCAAACCTGCAAACTGCGACACTTGATGAATGACACTTGATGAATGAATGTGCAAGAACACATAGTGCAATATGACAACCCTCGGGTACATAAGGTTCAGAGATAGGAAATGTTAGGATAGGTATAGCATAGCATAGAGTACAGCACAGTGTTTTATTTGTATAGTATAGTATAGTGGATAGTGTACATAGCCTTTATTTTATGTAAACCAGCTCTTTTCCCTTCTTGTTTTTAGTTTTTTTTTCCTAGCACCAGGGGAGCCCCCCCTCCCAAATTTCGTTGTTTGGTACCTGTACTATATCAATGACAATAAAGACCATTCATTCATTCATTCACTCATGAATGTACTTTTTAGACAATGTAGAGCCAAAAGAAGAAAACATGTTTCAAAGTCCCATTACTTACAGAGGGCACTTCACCTAAACATGAACATAGGCTGAACCATCCCTTTAGGTGTCGCAGGCCAATGTGTCCAACAACCTTATTGGCCTCTCTATGTGTGTTGTGCTGCAGCTTGCTGTTGCAAAGACCTTGCAGGCTGCAGAGGCGGGATTTCAGCCCCAATAAGGCGCATTGCCTGGACCCAGCCCAAGGGGGTGCACCCTCTCTAATAAATGTGGTTTTAGTATCTAGTGATGTCGTAGAATTGCATCTACAACGAAACATCTCTTTCGGTGCATTCCCCTGTTCATAAAGAAAAGAAAGCATGCAATAAATATCAAATGGCCATATTAAACTGCCCTTTTCATTGTTCCACTGCACACATGTTAGGGAGTTTGATTAGACGTGTTACAGTACATTACAGACCAGTGCTCTTTATAGGCCTAGCAGGGTCCTGGTCCAGCTATGGCAGATATTACATCTGCTAGGGCAAACCAAAAGGATCAAATGTTTGCTACAAGAAAATGAGATCTAGCTGCAAGAAAATGAGAAAATGAGTGCTTCAGGAAAGGTACAGTTTGAATTTGTAAGCAGGCTTCTTTGAAGGTGTTCTGGAAGTACAATTTATCATTATTTAACATTTTTTTTCTATGGTTTGCATAGTGCAGTGTGTGGCCTTGGATAGTGCCCAAGGACTGCATATATGAGACAATTATTGCTTGACCAAGGACACGCTGTTCATTTATGAGCTTACAGTATGTGTTGGAGATGGGAGTTGGAGATGGCAACCTGGCTTGCCATGATTAATCAAAAGAAGTAGTGTGATCCACGTGGACATTGCAACACAACTGATCCTAGTTGATAATGCCCTGTGAATGTCTGTTGTCTTTCTCATTTATCTCAATATTCTTTCTGTGCCTTATTTCACTATGTTCATTGCTAATGCACAAAGTTCATGATGCATTAGTAATTAAGTTTGCTCTGCAGAAAGATGTAATCCTGTCTTAATTGGTTTTCATTTCATAATTCATATGAGATGCACACATAATTATCCACCTCACCAAACCAAGAGCTTTAACTTGCAAATTAATTGAATATGTAATAATAATAAAAAAGCACAAACATTCACCCTGAACTGATGGAAGTGTATTCCTCATTGTTGAATGATGTATTGCTACAGCCCAAAGGGCTTCTGTCAAACATTACCACATGTATGGTATTTAGGACTATACGTTGTTGACACAGCTACTTATGATATTATGATTAAATATGTAGCTGGTTATAATGCACGTCATGTAGACCTACGTATATCAATATAGAAGCATCGCAAAGCAAATCACGCTCACTGAGAGAGAGATATTCATCTATACTGACCTACTATACACAATATACAGTACAACAAGTATAACAGTATTTAGAATTTAAAAGGTGGCTTGCTCTAATTCTATATGCCTTAATATATATTTAGAGCATAGAGGATTAAAGCAATCCACTTTGTGTAACCCCAAGTGAAGATCACACAATCTTTCCATTGAGCTATAACTGTGTCAAACTAATTTCTAAACGACCGTCTGTGTGTACTATGGATCTTTGCTTCTCTGTCCCTGCCTCTTTGTCCGTATTATTGACCACAGCTGGTCCCCATGCAATGTTGATAAAGGAAGAATAAAAGTATACAGTACTAGAACGTGTCTTCACTATGCCTGAACAGTATATGACCTCAATTCAATGGTGAGCTTCTCTGCAGTAAACAAATATTATTTCTGCTGGCTATGTCCTGGGTCATGTTTCATCCTCCATGTTACTCGTTTCTCACATGAAAGAAAAAGACCCCTATGCCAGCACTCCTACACATCGACAGTTCTACCTCCGTAATACATTTTACTGGCAGTCATCTTTGCACATTGGTGTCCTCCATTTATCAGTAGGATGAATTTGTACATTTTGCAGCTGCACACCATGGCATGTTTTTGTATAACGACGTGCAGAATCAACAGTGGAGATGATATTAATCACAGTGCTTGTGCTGTTGAGTAGACGGAGTTTGCCTCTGTCAAGAAGGGGCTTTGGCTACTTGTCTTGGCCTCCCCATTATTGATGACTGGACATATTAGATAAATCACCTCCACACATTCCAAAGGTATCCCCTGCATGGGAGAATCTCAAACGGGTGTTTTTAAAGCCATTGACACGTAGAACGACTTGATTCAAAACTGTTGATTTATCGAGTATTCCATTTAAATCAGACGTTTGTTAGACTGTGGTGGCAGATTCACAGCTATTCATAAAGACTGATGTTATGTAACATAATAACATGACGTTTATTTTGCAACCATCTGTCCTATTAATGACCTCACTAAAAGCATTTGGTATTTGGTGGATTGGAGCACTGATACCAAACTGGACCATTCACCTGCACCCTCCTAATCTGTTGGGAGGAATGTGCAGATGTGTCAGAATGTTGAGTCATTGAGTCCATCGATTACACTGCCTACTCTACATGCACACATTATAACACATCAATTAATCAATATGCCAAGCGGAAAGCTGTGGGAACCATACATGAAGAACATGTAGGATAGAATATTTTATACAAAGTGGAGGAAGGTTTTGTTTTTGTTTTGTTTTTATTCAATCCACAATGTATGCAGGTTGGTATATGAAAATGATAATAAAAATATACAGTATATATAATAATATTCCTCTTGTGTTTCAGGACCCCACTGTGAGACTAAAATAAGCAGGTGTGACTTCAACCCCTGTCAGAACAATGGGACATGCTTTGACTTCGTTGGATCATACAAGTGCAGGTGTCCCGCAGGTACGATGTTGGTCTCAGTCACATGATTTCACTAACATGGGTCTATACATCCAATCCCAGCCACACACGTGTGTGTGACTGACAGCTGGGCAAATCACTCAGCTCACTGCCAGAGCTCATTAATGTGGGAGAATAGTGTCAATATTTTGTGATGACATACTCTCCCCTTTCAGAAGCATTCTTCTCCTGTATTAATGTGATTTCCCAGTAATTGTTTATTTGGCTCCACCGGCTGAGGCTGAATTAACATTCACTGATGCAATCTGAGAGACCACCCCAGAGATCTTCATGTTGTTGGCAGGGCAGAGCTTACCGCTCTACCAGCAGCTGCTGCGACTCATTCAATAAGAGCAGTGCTCCTCTGCCCACCCCAACCTCATCCATAGCAGGATATTTAGCTCATCTTGGAGATCATAGATGAGGGCAAATATGAATAAGTCCCCCTACATTTTAGGAAAGCGTCCATAAAATCATGAGAAGAACCAGAAGAACTTGGCAAATATAAACTAACCCAAAATTAAAAATCCACTGTTACACAGTACAATGTGTCTTCAGAAACCCTGCTACGCATTGATTTTCAATGACTTCTTATGGCAAGCTGTTGGTGGCAGCGTTACAACACACCCAATGGCTAGCAGGGTTTCCGCCGAGACAGCGCACTAAGGAAAAGTGGAACCTTATAGTTTATTGAGTGTCCTTTTTTTGTCTATGCTGTCTTGTTGTCTATGAGTCTAGGTATCCCTCTCATTATTAATTGTACTATCTCTGTTTCATTTCTTCCCGTAGGATTTCTCGGAAAGAATTGTGAGGTGGATATAGATGCTTGTTCATTCCCCAACACCACATGTCCTCCAGAGACCCAGTGTCTGGATCTGCCTGATGGGCTCACGTACACATGTCATCAACCATGCCCTCAAAACATGCAAGTGAGTAAAAACATTGTATTTGCAAAAAACAACACACAACAATATGGACAACCCTAACAACAAATGGGCATACTCATGACACCTTACTGCACAGACATATTCGTCACATCGCCATGATGATTACCCTGAAAAAATTATTGAAATGTTGCCAGTGTTGTCAGTACATGCAAGTCTCATTATGGCATATGAACATGGAGCATATTAACATGTCATTGTAATTGGGCTCCCGTCACCTCTCCATTCTCCGACAGAGACGTCTGCTTTAACTGGGTCTGCTGTCTCGTAAACACTCCACTCGCTTGACTCCTGGCAGTGTTGCATTGAGGCAATCACAATGTTGTGCTATAAATTGTCAAATCATATATTCAGTAAGGAGACCAGTCTCTCTGCAGACACCTAATGTCCCCAGTGGATACGATGTAGATATATATACATTGTCGTCATAACAGTAGTCTGTATGCTATAGGCAGTCCTAATGTGTCTCCTGCTGTGTGAAATTGCAGTTGAATGAAGGAGTCAGAGGGGCTAATTCCAGCTTTGAACCAATATTTCATCTGCACATCTAATAAAATATTCCGTCATCTTTTCAGAGACTAGATATGATTTGCTTTGCATAGAGTTTATCTTGTTCGCCATATACAGTATTACAGTGTGACAGAGTGCCATCTCTAAGATATTGTCATAATGTGAACTGATGAACTGAAATCCTCTCTGTATAACTGTAAATTAAATTTGACTGACATGGATGTGATAGAATTGTCTTTTTTTTTGCTCTCGACAGCCATGTGCCAATGGAGGACGTTGCCTGTTGAATAATGCTAGCAGCTACATCTGCGTGTGTACACGTGGATGGTCTGGGCGTAACTGCCATGTGAATTTCAATGATTGCGATCAGCACTGGTGTCAAAATGGAGCCACTTGCATGGATGAGATTGATGGTTACAGGTGAGTATTCTCATTCCAGGTTTCTAAAGGGCTCCCCAGCCAAACACCAAACAGGCACGGCAGCATCTGTTTCATTAAAGTATGCAATTACTGCTGCAATGGTAGCCTCAACAATGGGATTGCAATATAGAAATATTGAGAACACTATTGACATTTTGCATTTGTTATTCCCTGTAGGATGTTATGAACATCTATTAAGAAACCCTCTAATGTCTCACCAGCTGCCTTTGTCCCAGAGGCTACACCGGAACCTACTGTGAAGTGGACGTGGATTACTGTGTCGGTCATCGCTGCTCTGAACACAGCATATGTCTAGATCATATACATAACTACACGTGCCGCTGTGGGTTTGGATTTGAGGGGATGTATTGTGACCTGGAGACAGATGAGTGCAACAGTGCCCCGTGTGCCAACGATGCCACCTGTATGGACTCCATCGGTGACTATCGATGCCACTGTCCCCCGGGGTTTGAAGGTAGATGGTCACGTTGTCATGTTGCGCTTCACTCTAGGTCTGTTTTTGTTTTGTTTGGAAGGGTTCAGAAAAAATGGCGTGGAAGATTTGCCACATAACAGGTTGAGAGTCAAAGTGCGTGCTTGTTTCTGTGGACCTGAACACATTCCGCTGTGATTTAGAGTGCGGGTGTCTAGGGCGGTGTGCGGGCTAATGGACATTAGATATGTTATCGCTGTGTACCCATTGATTTACAATAGCTACACATGGCAGGTGTGTTACCCATTGGAGTGCACACAAAGTCCCCTCAAGACAAGTGGAGTTAGGGGTTACAATTAATTCATCTTCATGTACAGTATTCATAGTGTAGTTAATACCTTTTCTGCAGTGGTAAGATGTCTGTCATGTCACATTGTTACTTTATACACTGTCATTTGCTAGGGTCTCTTGACCTGCTGCTGTTACCCTTCACTACAGTATGATCAGGAGTTGGACTTGGTTCTGTTTCATACACTTTCAAGGTCTAGATATGTTTATCAACAGCTTTTATTTCTTCTTCTCTTTTCATTTCATTTCAAGCCTTTTTTTTATTTTTTAGTCACAGTTGACATAGAGTACAGTACAGGCCACAGTGTGTAGCCACTAGCTTGTTTGGAAAGTAGGGAAACAAATCCATTCAATACATCATTTCTAGAGAGAGCTGATAATGTATGGTGCAAACATTTTCCAGTAATATGTCATTATGGGTACGTACAGTACGACATAAGATGCACAGAAAGTAGCATACATTTAACATTTTCATTCTTGACATTTCACAGGAAGGTCTTGCTCTGAGAATGTAGATGATTGCTGGTCAAGGCCTTGTCTAAATGGAGGCTACTGTTTGGATCTGATAAATGACTACCTTTGTCATTGTCCCTTCGGTGAGTACAGGCTAGCATGGCATCATAGATTTTTTTTTTGCATAATTATGTTTCAACAATCAAACCTCCGGCCTTGGCATGAGCATGTTCATACTGAGGAAGGCCGCCTGTAAGAATGAATGAATGAATGGTCTTTATTGTCATTGCTATAGTACAGGTACCAAACAACGAAATTTGGGAGGGGGGGCTCCCCTGGTGCTAGGAAAAAAAACTAAAAACAAGAAGGGAAAAGAGCTGGTTTACATAAATAAAGGCTATGTACACTATCCACTATACTATACTATACAAATAAAACACTGTGCTGTACTCTATGCTATGCTATACCTATTCTAACATTTCCTATTCTCTGAACCTTATGTACCCTAGGGTTGTCATATTGCACATAGTGTTATTGCAGTGTTATTGCACATTCATTTAAAGTTGAACCATGGCGCAGAACATACTGTAGGAGTGCACATTGATACAACACAGCACATTTCTCAGTTCATGTACTGTATGTTTTTGACCTACAGTGTAAATTATCACAGGCAGGCCTGTATTATACGCTTCGTCCATACCTTATAAAAGAGCCATCATTCAATTTAGCTCAACATTCATTACCACAAAACATGCATCAGTGATCTCGTAATGTTATCAGTCTAAAATAATATGACATCATAAGGGGAGGAAAACACATCAGTATAAATTTCCAGTTCAAAATATATAAAAAATAACTTCTCAGTCATTTACTTGGATGTGATGTGGAAGGGAAACAGACCACCAATGTGTCAGTAAAACTTCCATTATAGCTTTGATTCTGATGGCAGATTTTGAGACTGAGGTGTGTTAAATCTGTTTAGCTTTTCCAAAATTGAATTAGATAAGTGGTTTGTGGTGTTTGCTTTATAGATGGAACAAATGTAACAGAAAAGGGTTGCACAAGGTTAACCCAATTTTCACAAACATCCTTCACATTTATATCTCATCCATTGGGGTCAAAATGTCCAAAGATACTTAAATCTTGTGGATTTCCTGGCAAGGCAAAATTATTGTTTGTTTCAGTTTCCGCTTACAGACACACTGCAGCGTTTTAAACAGTGCATTCTGTCCCAAATAGTTTAAAGCGTCCTTTCTAATGACTCAGGAGAGATGCAGGTGCTGCAATTGCTAAATAATGTTTCTTTATTTAATGTTTAGCAAAGCTGCTTCACAAGCTTCTTAAATCAAAAAAAGAGAAAATAATTAAGCATATCAAACAAAACCTGAATGCCATAATGTTGGATTATTTCACTAGCCAACAAAAAAACCAACAGGACATCTTCTGTAGAGTATGGCGACATTTGCCATTTAAAGTATTTTTACACCTGCATGTTGGTCTTTGAATATTGCATGACATGCTGTTTCCCTGCTGCTGTAGCTTCCTCTGCAACAACAACACAGCACTGGGCTAATGCTGTCTATCTTGTCAAGCAGAGTCCCTGAGGAATGTACACGCCTCCTTGAAGCATGCAATTTCCATGTTTATGTAAAGAAAAACATTTACGCAATATCCGATACCTATCTGATTTACACTCAGGTGCAAATTGCTTATTTATTGTACCCAACAATGAGATCCTGGTTTACTGTATTGTTCAAGGATTGAATTTATGTTCATTTGTGTAACTACTGTGTAGCTCCATATATCTTTTTCTTGCAGGGTATTTATGAATATTGTCAATCATAATGCCATCTATAGTATGGCTATCTGTTATCTGTCGTTATCCTCATGTTTAGAGGCTTGAAACATACTCGCACTTGTTTTATTATCACAATCTGCAATGTACTAAAGTGATTGTTGATTGATGTTGGTGATAATATTTTTTGTACATCATGGCATTTATTTTACCATCACCTTTCTATAAAATACAACCTATCTGAGCTTCTCTGATAACCACCTTGTGATTTATCAGTTGCACTGTGCCAACTTTAAGTGATTCCTGCAGTAATGACCATCAACTTTTACAGGTCTAGTCAATTACCATTAAGGCTACCAGAGGCCTACTTTGGTGTTTACTATGGGCAATGGGCTGTATTTGTTCTGTATTGTCTCTATGGGAAGTGTATTCAGGGAAATGGAAATGTCCATGGGATACAGTAGGGCCTTGCAATACCTCCTCCACAGGGAAAAGCATCCTCCTTAAATCAAAATAAAGTGATCATGTATTGGAATTAAAGATTACGTTTATGATTCAGTATTACTCCTTAGCATTGCTGTTCTTTTTGCTGTATTATTTAAAGTAAGCTAATGGTAGAAGCGGGATGGAGCAGGGAGTCCCATTTGGAGACGACAGCACTGTGAGTGTGACATTCCTTCATGAAACATTAACCTCAGAGTGAATTGCACGCACAATTGGTTATTAAACACTTCTGAAACTCTTTGTTGGAGGCATATAGCTGTCCATTAGTGAGTCAGGGCAATATATATGATGCTTAGTGAGTTCTTGGAAGGGCATTCATTTGACGTTGAAAGATGTAAGATCATGTAAGATATAGGCTACAGTATTTAATGTAAGATGCATTTCAAGATATAACGTAAGATATGCTATATATTGTAAGATATATTTGACATTTTCATTGAATATGGTTTGTATAAGGGTTTTAAGTGATTTAAATAGATTTTACAGAATGTTAATGTTATGTTGACGGTCTCATAGTTTGACGAGAAACATTTAGACGAGACGGTGACTTCATGAGACTTAGTTGACCCAATTAATTATTTCATGCCAGAAAATGCATTATAGTGTCTCCTGTCTATGCTCTCCTAGGTTCTTGCGATTTGTGATTTGTTTTCCAATTATGTAGGAAAATGGTAAATGATGTCTAGGGGTATTCATTAAGGTCATATTTTGTTCCATTATATGACAAGATATATTAGTCAGCCTTATTTACTGCATGTATTGACTAGGTATCAGGTACACTAGGCGTCTGCGTTTTATTTATAACAAAAGTTATCGACATGGGCATCTATCAATGACATGTAGACGGTGCATCTGCTTTGGCAGACAAATGTGATATAGATCAGCTTGGCAGGACGGGTCTTTATGTCAGTGATTCACTCAATTAGCATACTGGGCAGCAGGTAGACTGCCGGAGGAAGAATCAATGCCCCATAAATCTGCTGGAGAAAGGGTGTCTTTACCTAATAAAACATAAAACAGCCGTAAATGTGTTTAGCATCCTGAAATGTGTGTTTTATAGTCATTTTGTGAATTCAAACTTTATAGCACCACCAAAAAGGTTTAAATAATAATAATCAAAGTAGTAGCATTCTTTCAACGAAACTGTTGTGCATAGTACCATGTCCTTTATCGAGTCCATATTGCTAAGTGCTGCATTTTCTATCGTCTAGCATCTGTCCGATTCAATGCATTTTGTGTTTCAGGGTATGAAGGGAAAGATTGCTCTGTGGATATGGACCTCTGCACACTGGGAATGTGCCAAGAACACTCATCAAAATGCATTGAGACTGAGGATGGCCGTAATGTCACCTGTATATGTGAGAAAGGTGAGTCCAATTGTTCCATGTTGCCTTTCAGACATGAAGACGTGCTTAAGGGAGCATACTACTGTTCATCACAAACTGTGATTTTGTTTCACAGAGTTCAGAAACATTCTGTTTGTTTTGATTATGTCTCACTGACAATCTCTCTTGGCTAAATATGCTATTAAACCAATTAACCAACCCAATAATGGATTTGGGGCCACGTGAAAAGACTATTTTGGTAATTTGGTGTTGTAGAGCCTTATGGGCAAGGTTTGGCACGGAAATGTGTCTAATGTATTGTTTAATAACAACGCATATCTTAATATGAACACTATGTGCAAAGAATTGCTGAGTTTGGGTTGACTAGAGCAAAAAACGGTCATTTATATATATATATTTCAAAGTTCAAGCTGAATAGTTTATGGTTGGTTTGGTTTGGTTTGGTTTGGTTTGTTGGTTGGTTGGATGGATGAATTGATAGAAGATAGATATGTAGATAGATAGATGAGAGAAGGTTAGATGAAAGGTTATATGGGATGGATAGATAGATAGATAGATAGATAGATAGATAGATAGATAGATAGATAGATAGATAGATAGATAGATAGATAGATAGACAGATAGATAGATAGATAGATAGATAGATAGATAGATAGATAGATAGACAGATAGATAGATAGATAGATAGATAGATAGACAGACAGACAGACAGACAGACAGACAGACAGACAGACAGACAGACAGACAGACAGACAGACAGACAGACAGACAGACAGACAGACAGACAGACAGACAGACAGACAGACAGACAGACAGACAGACAGACAGACAGACAGACAGACAGACAGATAGATAGATAGATAGATAGATAGATAGATAGATAGATAGATGGATAGATAGATAGATAGATAGATAGATAGGATGAGCCTGGGGTAGTTCCTGACCTCGATGAGTTTACTATGGACATTTGGCCCATCATGAGAAGGAATCACAAGAAGGGGGGCAGATTTTATTTGAACCCTTCAGTGTCACCGCAAGTTCATCTGCCGGGCAGTAAACGGGAGTGTTCAGAGTTGCCAAGAGGAGTGGGACAATTATCCATTCCATGTTCAATAATGACCAATCTGTGAAAATAGACTTAGAATGATTTCAACAGGCACAGCAGTTGTCACAGATAATCCCTCATAGTAGGCCTAGAGTAGATTCTCGCATTATAACATTTAGTACACTATATTCCCTAAAACATAGAATGACCAATGTTGCATGCATCGCCTCCCTGCTCTGTGCCAGTTACTAATGAAATCATGCAACCATGCATGTCTTTGATAGAGTATAAAAAATCAATTAGGAGAATATTTTAAACATTGTATACTGTAAATATTACATAAAACTATGCATACCTACTACATAGAAAATACCTTTGGAGAGCCTTTAAGCACAAACAAAAAAAAGATGGTTGTTTCCATTCAATCTATGGTAATATTGGAACCCTAATCCTAAAATGTATGAAGTAAGTGAAGTGAGACTAAACCAAAGTGGCAGTTGTGATAACGGTTAAGACTAGGCGTTGTGAGCGGTAATGGAGAAACATAACTGGTGCTAAGGAGAAAATGCTGTATGAGGGAAAAAAAGAAAATGGTGATTTTATTTGATACCTGCCCTCTTCCTCTACGCTAACTGGAACTTTGTTGAACGAAATTAGCAGTGTAGTAGTGTAGTGCAGCGCTCTTTACCGGAAGGAAATTCAGGCCATTGTAAGTAGAAGTCTGTCCTCCATGTAGATAGGATATGTTGCTGCACCTTTTCAAAAGTACAGACTGGCTATCTCTATATTCATCTCTGTAACCATGTCCTACTGTAAGTAATTTCTATTTAGTTGTCTAATAACAGGGTATCCGCGGTGTCTTGAAAAGTATTAAAAGTTGATAAATCAATTTTGGGAAAATCAAGACCCTTAATAAGTATTAACAACTCTTATCACGATTTTATGAGGTCTTGAATTTTGTAGGTATTTTTCTGAATTAGACTCTGTCCAAAGAGTTTGAGTCCTAAAAAGTTCGTGAATTTATTCGTTTTATTAAAAAACAAAGATGAACCGGAAATTCTGTTGTATGATAGTGGTCTAGTCTACTATAGCAAACTAAAACTGTTAAGTTAAAGGTGTCACTGATGTAAACGGTTACAGCTCAAAGTGGCGGTGAGGTCTGGAAAAATATTGACAAGGTCTTTAAAAAGTCTTAGAAAGGTATTGAAATTAACCTCAAGATTCCTGTATATACCCTTAATAAGAATGGTCTGTGACACTGTCGACAAATATGCCCAGCATTTGCAGCAGATGCTGCAGGCTTCATTATCAATCATTATCAATTAAAACATTGGAGAAATTGCATGTTCTTATGTGATACCTTATATGACGACTTGGTTTGTTCCTCTAATGCTCAATAATGTTGTGTTTTGTTATGGTATCAGCCTTTGGACAGGTCTTGGCTGAGGCCTTGGGTGTTTGGTGTCTCTTCTAGGTTTATATAAAAACAACCATAGGAATACTATATTGAGTACAGTAGTATGTTAGAGGCAGAGAATGGGTATGCCTCGAGTATTGATGGTGGATGCAATTAACCTCTATTCATGAATGTAAAATATTGGCTTGTCATAATCCTTTTTGAAACTCTTCATTATCCCCATCATGAATCTACACCACACCTAGCAAAATGAAAACATTATTTGAATGATTATTTCACAGCAGTTCATGTAACCCTATCAATAACCACGACTTCATTACTCCTGTTGCACTTATACTTGACATACTATGTCAAAGTGAGAGATTGTGAGTGATTTGTTATGTAAATGAAAGCAACCCACAGTGAGTTGCTTCTCTCCTCAGCTCACTTCTCAAGGGCAAATTATGAGCAGAGCAGCAGTCTTTCATAAATGTTTCAGACTGACAGGTTTGGCATCCACATTATCTTTGGCTCTAATACTTTACCTGCCAAATGAGCTTTACAGGAATGTGTCTCCACATGCTGCACAGTGCACATATTATCCCCCTTAGAACTCCCTCACTGCCTGCAAAGTGTCCTTGCCATGGACACTTCACTCAACGACATTTTAAAGCTAAGAGTATAATTTAAGAACTAATAAAAAAAAGTTACAGTAGCTGACTGTCAGAGATGCATGGCTAGACCCAGACACTTTTTTAACAGTTGACACTCAGTAATGATCTTTACCCAAGGGCAGCTGACAAATACTCTCTCTGCGACACACTTGGCTTCATGATTTTAATGGTGCTTGCCATAACTTGCCATTGTAAAAAATGCACTCCAAAGTTCCCTACTGACATGAGCAGTTTATAGCAATGATAAAGCACATTTAGAGAAGAAGCATAGAGGTGAAAATAAAAGAACTGTGTACCGGGGTGTGTATTGTCTGTGGATTATTGGCACCTGACTGCTGCTTCCTGTGTGTGTGTGTGTGTGTGTGTGTGTGTGTGTGTGTGTGTGTGTGTGTGTGTGTGTGTGTGTGTGTGTGTGTGTGTGTGTGTGTGTGTGTGTGTGCGTGTGTGTGTGTGCGTGTGTGTGTGTGTGTGTGTGCGTGCGTGTGCGTGTGCGTGTGCGTGCGTGTGTGTGTGTGTGTGTGTGCGTGTACGCGTGCGTGTACGCGTGTGCCCGTGTGTGTGTGTGTTTTCTGCCTTTCAGTGTGGGAGAGGTGAGGTTTGGCTTTGATCTTGGTCATCACTGGATTTGGCCTGTTTAATGTGATAAATCAGAGGGGCAAAGATTGGCTCTTATTAAACATGATTAAATGATCCAGGGGGCTGAGGCTGCATGTGCAAGCTCTCTGAATCAATAACAGCTTTGTAAAGCTGCTTTTGAGTGGGGAACCAAAGTCATACAAATCCTAATTGGCTGATGGATAAAACCAATTAAGTATTCCGATAATAATGATTTTGTTTTTTTTTCTCATGCAGGATTTGCCGGGGCATTCTGTGAGGTCAATTTAAACGACTGTAAGTCAATGCCCTGCCAGAACGGTGGTGTCTGTGTAGATGGGATTGACCTGTATCAGTGCTTCTGCCCAGAGGGTAAGTCACAGTACATCCCCCGTCCTCTAAAAGCCTGTGTTATGATGACAGGTAACGGCAAGCATACCTCATTGGACGTCTACTTTTATTTCTACCTATTCTGTTGATGCATATGCCATTATACACATACGGTGCTATGTTAACTATGTAGACACGGTGCTATGTTAACTGTTCCCATATTTGTTTCTTGTCTCATATTGGAGTATGTATTGGAGTACATACATATTTTTTCATATGGTTTTCTTAACTGTAAAGAATTTCATTTCCATATGATATCCTCCATAAGTGCCCTCAGTTTGCCCTCCCTCATATTTGCAAACATCTACTGTAGATATACCAAGCACCCCGCATATTTCAAGCCCTAATTCACGTTGTAAATTGGTCATTTATATCATTACGGTTGGAGGGGAATAAATCTCAGCAATTTTTTCCGATAATTTCCTGGCTCAGTCTACGTCCTTACCTGTGAGACGTACCTCTGATTAAACCTTGATTGCGGACTGGGACTGTTATGCATTATTAATGAAGTCAAGATAATTGTCAGATTTTATGACATGGAGAGAGGTGGAAATTGGTTCCATGGTCAGTTTGAGGAATGATGAGAATTTGCCCTGCACCGATGGTGCTGATAGCCTAGCATTAGTCATGGGCCTCCTGCAGCCCCGGCCTGTGACAGTGCTAATGATAGTCATTTTGTAGCGTGACCATGCGGCGGAATACGTTTATGGGAGCATAAAATGTCAGAAATTGGAGTGGAGCTCACTCCTTCACTTCATGGCATTAACCTTTTATCTTTTAAAGTTATAATGTGCTGATATAACTCAGAATTAATGGGCTGAAAAAATCCACTAATCAGGTACTCTGAAAATAGAGCGATTTTTATTTCCCTCCCAGCATTGGTTGTGTGCATATATGTTGATCCGGTCATAATACAGGGTCCACTCCCTGATAGATAGTTCTGTCATACATTTGTCATGCATTACTGTATCGCTTCACAGGTGACAACCGAGTAGTTATGACACCATTTTCAAACTAGTAGAAGGTGGTCTCTCCTCTTGTTTGTCATTGTAATTTGATGCTAAACATGGCTGTTGTGTTCCCCCCTCCGCCCCAGAAATTCTGATTTGTTATGTATAGACCGCCTTATAGCATATGTGATGACGTGTCATCCCTCCCTAATATAGGATTCGGGGGGGTGAACTGTGAAATCAACTATGATGAATGTGACCATGGATTCTGCTCCAACAACTCTACATGTATTGACCTGGTTGCTGACTATGAATGCATCTGCCCAGCGGGATTTACTGGTAACAGATTAGCGCTACAGTATCTTCCTTGTGTAGTCATTTTTTATAATCCACATTAACTGCAATGTCTTGAGTATTAATGTCATGTATGTGTGGGTACAAATGTACAGTGCACAGCAAAACGAATGACTTTGAAACATTTACGAAGATCAGAACTGTCATTATCAAGGAGTGTTAGCTAATTTAGGACTCAAGCATCTTTACTGTAGCGCTGGAAGTGCATGGAAGGGTATTAAATATGTTTTTATTGCTGCTTCCATGGGACAGACTAGTATAAAGTAAAGGGCCTTCACTGAAATGCTAATACACTTCCAATCCCTTTGTGGAGTAGGGATTACGTCTGCTGTATACAGTACATAGTCTGCATTCAATCGTTACATTCAGGTCAATTTCAAATGAACATAGACGTTTTCTCAGTGGGGAGTAGACTGTCATTATCCTACCTTGCCATCACATTTTAAACAGGTAGAATTAACACAATCTCTTTCAGCTCCATTCACATGTTGAGCCATGATGAAACGGACTGAAATGCAGATTTTAGAATGGCGTGGCATACTCATTTATGTTTATGAGCTCCAGATAGATGAGGAGCTAATGAATAAATAAGATAATGTGTGTGTGTGTGTGTGTGTGTATGTGTGTATGTGTGTATGTGTGTATGTGTGTATGTGTGTGTGTGTGTGTGTGTGTGTGTGTGTGTGTGTGTGTGTGTGTGTGTGTGTGTGTGTGTGTGTGTGTGTGTGTGTGTGTCTGTGTGTGTCTGGCACTGGAAGGCCAGCAGCTGGTATGATAGACAACTGGCAGCACTGGGGGGTCTGACTCCCATCATAGGCCTCCTGTTGTCCTCTTACAGTCTAACCTCCGCCTGCATCATCTCTGTGACTAGCACATTACTATGGCACATCGCACCACTCTCTGATCATCAATGGGACTTATGTTAAATTAGAGAAGCTTCTAAACTTACTGCTTCATCTTAGTTGTATGATGGTGGATGATTGTGGGTATGGAATAGTTCTAATGGACACTCAGATTCTTCAGTGATGTTACTGATGCTCAGCTGATTGTCCTGTTGGCAGTAACCAGTTTTCTAGCTCCTCTGAAAATATGTTTTCTATTCATCCCAGATAAGAATTGCTCTACACCTGTCATGGAATGTGCGTCAAGGGATAGGATCTGCAAACATGGTGGTACCTGTTACAATACCACTGGTGAAGTTCACTGCATTTGCCCACCAGGTAATGTTTACCGCCTCATCTATACTGTACTGTGGTTTATTATAATTATTGTTTAACAGGACACAACACTGGCATTAGGGTTATTCATCATTTTTATATATTAGTTTTTCTAGCTTTTCTGTTCAAGGTCACCAATACCGTTTTCATATTTCTTATAGTATTTCCTGTGATGTTTACATATTGATATATCAGGATCAGAATCAGAATTATTTCTATTGCCAAGTATATTTGCACATACAGGAAATTGACTTGGTGAGGTTGGTGCATAGGACATAAAAAACAACAACAACAACAACAACAAGTATATAATATAGTAACAATATAGTATAAGCAAAAAATATTTTAAAGACAATGGAAAAAAGAACAATAGAACAATAATTATGTAGGCTGTAAATGAGAATAAATGTAAAACTAATATAAATTACACTGTCAGTGCATTGTATGTGTGGGCATATGTGTGGGCATATGTGTGTGTGTGTGTGTGTGTGTGTGTGTGTGTGTGTGTGTGTGTGTGTGTGTGTGTGTGTGTGTGTGTGTGTGTGTGTGTGTGTGTGTGACGGGTGGCTGGGGGGCGGGGGGTGACAGTCCCAGAGACAGTGAGAGGCAGGGGGCTTGTTTGTGAAGCCCACTGCCATGGAGAATAAACTGTTCAGGTGGCGCAAGGTTTTGGTCTTGGACCAGAACCTTTTTCCGGATGGAAATCTTTGGAAGAGGCGGTGACCGGGGTTGGAAGGATCAGCGATGGTCTTTCCTGCTCTCTTACTGGTCCTGGAGTGGAACAGGTCCAGGAGAGATGGCAGGTCGCAGCCGATGACCTTCTCGGTTGACCCAATAATCCGCTGTAGTCTGCCCTTGTCCTTGGCAGTGGAGGCAGTAAACCAGACGGTGATTGATGAGCTGAGGATGGACTCAATGATGGACGTGTAGAACTCATATTGAATTTTGGGATTTATAAAAAATCATTCATGGCTTTTGCACAATGCATCAGGTTAGGGGTAGTGGTGGTCTAGTGGATAGTGAGTTGGACTTGTGATCGGAAGGTTGTGAGTTCAAATCCCACCTGAAGCCACACCACTACTAGTGTGCCCTTGGGTAAGGCACTTAGCCCTCAGTTACTCCAGGGGGAATGTCCCTGTAATTCGTAATTGTAAGTCGCTTTGGATAAAAAGAGTCTGCTAAATGGCAAAATTATTTAAATTATTATTAGATGCCAAACTGCGTTTCGTTAGTACTTGTACTCTGTCAATGACAATAAGGTTGAATCTAATCTAATCTAAAAGAAAAATATGGATAATAAATATAAACGTAGATATCTGTTTTTGCAAAACAACCCCTCAAATATGTTGTCGTCATATTTATTTGGATCTGTAATTATTAAACAATACTTGGATGTTATGAAATGTAGGGTTAGGTAAAAGAAAAAAATGTATATATATATATATATATATCAATGTATATATAAATATTATGTTATTTATGTATCATAAATAATAATAATAATTGTCTATGGTCTGGCAGATATACAAGTGAAGAGTTTCATATATTGTTGTGACGTGTTCGCTGAGCAAAACTGTTGCGCAGAAATTCACTGGGTGAATTTTCAGGTGTTTCACTGTCCATTTATAGGCAACTATGGGCGTTAAAAGGGTGGCACAAGACACTCGTTCAAGCGCGCAAAATTTAGAGTTGATTGTGATTTATAAAGGGACACAGGCGTGGGACTTGCATGCGCACCGTTTTATAAATCGGAACATTGGTGTGCGTAAACGTTCTTGCTTGTCTACATAAGCAAGCTTTTTACGCCAGTTCTACGCAAAGCTATATAAACGAGGCCCCAGGAGTGAGGAGAGCATAATAATATGCCTCCATCTTGTATAAAATTGTTGTTATGCTTTTTGATCATTATATCCTCAGGCTGTTGCCTATGTTTATGCTGTTTACTACATGAATCGCTCCATAAATTCAAAAGTAAAAGCGTGAGACTGTCTTTTATTGTTATTGATTTCTGTGTGCCTATTGTAACAAGTCACCAAGCAGCCTCTCCCATTCATTCGAATAGCATTGGCAGGTTCATAGAGAGTATTTCTACAAATCAGTGCATTACTTGAATTAGTGTCTGATTACAATGTGTAAAATGCAAACATCCTTCAGTTCCTTTGTAGGTCGGCGACGATACTGTATTTATAAAAACCTATCATGATTTCCAGTGCCTTAGGCTCTAGCTGGAAGAATATGTAAAGCAACAGAAAGGAAAATGTTGGCAATGACAACAGCCATCCAAGCAGTGCCAAAAGTGGGGCGGCAGAATACAGCTATTCAACACCAGAGCACATCAATCAGTTCTTTGATCCTGACTCTTGCAGGATTCGGAGGCAATGCCTGCTCTGCACCGGTGAACCAATGTGTGTCGAATCCCTGCGACCCTGAGGGGAGCCTTCTCTGCGAAGAGCTGGCGAATGCCTTTAAATGTGTCTGCCAACATGGGTACATGGGGCGGCACTGCGAAACCCCCATAAGCCGCTGTGTCGATGGTCTGTGTCATCGTGGATCAAAGTGTGTGAATCTACCCAGAGGATTCAAGTGTGATTGTTTACCTGGTAAGCTCATCAGGCAGGAACAAAGATCGTGGCTTGCTTTTCGTGGCCATGTTGTTTGTAATGGAGATGCTGCTTGTTTAAACTGTTTGTTGCATTTGTTTAGATTTGCCTTTAGAATGACTACATATTGTAAGATGTTAGAAATTATCTGTCTACAGTATGGTGAGACCAGTGGGTTAGTTATCATTTTTGATGTGCTCTAATGGTATCCTAACCAAAGATGTTTGATTGGAATATAAGTCAAAATACCACTAGGCTCCTCACCTCTCTCTTTTTTACAGGGTTAACAGGCCAATTTTGTGAGGTACATAAAGATGCTTGTGAAGAGAAGCCATGTGGAGTCCTGAGTATTTGTAAAGACACCCTCAATGGCTACAATTGTTTCTGTGCACCTGGATTTATTGGTAGGTTACCCCAGGGAAGTGTCAAGTCAATTTCTCCTTTGCTTGTAATTTCATTGACTTTTTGCCCTCTAGTGTCAAGGACTACACCTCCAATATTAGCTAGTATTGTCTGACTCTTATTTACTCTCCACATATTGTAATGCATATCCATAAAACACTTCCCTTTGTCATCACGCCTGTGCTTTGACACCAACTTATCCTAAAAGCAGCTTTTTCTCACTTACCTTTTCAGGCAATAACTGTGAGATAGAAATAAATGAATGTCTGAGTCAGCCCTGTCAGAATGGCGGCTCCTGCTCTGACGAACTCAACTCTTTCACCTGCCACTGCCCACACGGAATCACAGGTACAGCACACTGGTCTTTTCTGTCATTGTTGTTATAAGAGAAGCTTCTGATGGTTATGTATTTTTTCAAATGCACAACCAGTGTTTGATACCTACCTTTCCCCAGCGTCACAAACCACTCATAGCCCTGTAGTGTTAGACAATGTTGAAATGAACAATGTGGATCATTTGGTTAGATTTTTTGGGGGATACGGAACTTTTAAAATGATTTACTCAGATGATTCATACCTTGCGATTCAAATACTTGGTGGTGGTAGCTGTAGATATGATATATTGTCAGAGAGAAAATATAAATGAATTACTTCCTGTGGGAATCCACACAGCTGATCTCCTCTGGAGTTTTCATGTTGAAAAGAAAAACGTGATTAGAGAGGTGCATCAGTTGAGTATTCTAACTGAACACCAAGCTCAAGCATCTAATGATCCAAGGTCACTAGAGAAGAGATATTTTTGGAAAGGTACTTTCATGTGTGATTCAACACTTCAACACAGATCTCACCCTGCTATGCTACAATACAGAGAAGATACATATACGTTCAATCATGGAAGCAGACTAGCAATAACAGGCTAGCATCCTTCACACCATCAGACTTCTTAATTTAGGCCTGTTTTACAAAGTTTTAAGTTCTTAGCAATATAACTTGACAGCCTTGGCAATCTACACCTTAATTAGCTATGCTAATAAAGCTATATGCATGTAAATTAATTCTGCCCTCTACAGAGGTTCAACCATTACAACTATGCCAATGTTCATTATGTTCAATACATTAGGTCATGTAAGGCCATTTTGAAAACATAAGGGAGATTTCTCTGTCAGGTCTTTATTATTTTTCAGGAACATTTCCTCTTCTTCCTCCATTTCAATGGGAACTGCTAGGACTATTTTCTCAGTTAACTGTACACATATATTTTAGCATCTCGGGTCAATGTTTTAGTAATATTATGTTTGTCAATGTTGCTTTCAATTATTTTGAGCTCAAATCAGAAGATGCGCAGCTTGGAGGCTTAAACCTATAATTTAGTGTTATTAGAGTTTAGAGATATTTGTTCCCATTCCTCCAATTAATTCAGTGGGAACATTTGGTTATAATTGGTTGGGCTAAGAATTTTTCTAAAACCGCTCATTCTTTTTTCATGTTCCTCTACAGGCGACTACTGCGAAATCAACATAGATGAATGTCAATCATCACCCTGCCTGCACAATAGCACATGTGTTGACCTTGCACATGGCTATGCATGTGTCTGTCTGCCGGGCTTTGCTGGTCAGTGCATCAAATGTACCTGCTGTAGATACAGAAATGATTGGTACCAAGACAGAGGACCCTTGGATAATAGATACACATGTTTTTAACCCAAGGGGAGACCTGAGTATAGTTCAGGAATGTAGTATGGACGAAACATAATGTTGTCCTCTGGCTCATTCATGAGGACTGAATGGCTACATAGCTACTGTACTCCTCCATTTTCTTATTACATACACTTCATGTTTTTCATGTGTTGAACTCGAGGATTATTAACGGTCCTGCACCAGTCTCAGTGACCTTCGGTGTGTTTTATTTATTTATCTGTTATGTTGTTGTTTGTTTTTTTGTTTTTTTATCAAAGGCACAGCGTGCGAGCACGACATTGACGAGTGCGCTTCGTTTCCCTGCAAGAACGGAGCCACTTGCATTGACCAGCCTGGTAATTACTACTGCCAATGTGTGGCTCCATTTAAAGGTAATGAACACTGAGGGAATGGGGACAAAAAGCAAAGTTAATTAACTTCACAGAACATTCCTTTCGCGTGTCTGAACTCATTTCGCCGACTCAACAACATTAGTACATCTTCATTTTCTGGCGATGCTCAAAGAATAGAACAGATGACGTATTGGTAAGATGGTAGCTCGTAGCCTCTCCACCTTCTCGATGTTGTATTTTTAAGAGAAGGGAAACCAAAGTCTGATATCACTATTCGGAAATAGATTCTGCAGGATTTGTTTGACTGTGATTTCTGTGTATTTTCCATAATAGTATGCAAAAATCCATACAATGTTTCATTCTAGGCACATTTCTGTATTATGTACCTTAACGTCTACCTTGCCAAGATATTATCATTATTATAATCCCATTTGGCATATAGTTGGGTTGGTGTGGAAGAGGCCCTAGGTTTGCAGCAGGTCAAATACATTTTGGTGCATTTTCTTATGAGGTACAGTGCAAATGAGGTGCATTGTGATAGATAAAAAGCTCATGATGTTTAGACTGTACAGTAGTATTCTTAACATGTTGAAAACTTTGTAAAAAAATGTAATGTTCTATGCTTTACTGGCCACACATTTTAACCACAGAGTTAAGTACTGAGTTCAGTGTCATAGTAAATCTGTGAATATCCCTACCATCTTCCTAATTGTATGTATATTCCCCCTTGCTCTGTTGTTATGGTCAATTTGCAGACATTATCAGAGGTAGGAAATGGATCCACTTAACTGCTTAACGCATGCTTTTGACAAACACGTGTTTCCCCTATTTTTCTTCATTTGGCGTGCATAGGCTGGCTTTGTTTGTGTTCAAAACTGTTTGTGTGGACTTGAAATGCTTCCTCTTTGTGTTTTCTCACTTTTCCAAGGGTGTGCATTCATCAAAAGTATCTTATTTGAATGATTGGAGATTATTTTAGCTTTCTTCTGTCTCAACAGATGGAACTGGCCTGAAAATAATTGTCAGGTTTGTTATTGTGCTGTAAGGTGTGAGGTGATGTGTTCTTCTTTCAAAGGCATCTCCCTGTGAAGTCAATCAAGTCAAGAGTTGTCAATACCTTGCAGCATGGAACACGCTTGTTTTGCACCCATGATAACAATGATAAGAGAGTTAATGAGCATGGATTGTTACCTCTTACAAAAACTAAGACTAAATGCATGATTTTTCCATATCCTAATCTGTTTATGTACAAGTTTATGTACAAGGATGGTTGACAGTGATACCTTTAAAGTCACCTTCTGCATTAGCTGGCTCACCATTTTGGGTAAACAATGTGGACAACATGGAATTGCGCTTGGTAACCAGGGAAACAGCACAACAGACCTGATAAGTTTGGGTTTATAGCTACATTGTTGCGAGAGCAGCATATAATGTTACCTGAGTGCAGTATGCGTAAACAAATATGGTATATCTTAAACATGGATAAAACTATAAACTGTATCTCATGGATGATCTGTCCTTGCATCCATAGCTCTGTCTATGGAATTCAGAGAGGTTACATTTCTCCAGCCTGTCACTCAGCTGTTCGACAAAAAAGTGGAAAAGAACATACGTATATTGGCTCTTCATTGGTGTTATTACTGACTACCAAGGACACATTTCAACATAATCTTCTACACTCCTATCCGGCAGCTTATTGTTCATTTTCATTTTTAGATTAAACATCAAATCTAATCTGTTACACCGCTTTTAATGGAGCTTTCCAAATGTGTGCTCGATGCCCCTGGGAGCAATTCTTGCAATAGTATTACCATCCATGTCTAACACATTTTCTCTTCCCCCCCCCTCTAATACCTCACCCTACACCCTCCCCACCCCCCCCTTTACCTTTGACTCCCTCCCAGGTCGCAATTGTGAGTTCCTACCCTGCGAGGCCAATAACCCCTGTGAGAACATGGCAGAGTGTGTGGAGGAGGCCGATCAGGCCCATTTCCCTTTGGGTTTCCGCTGCCGTTGTCGCCGAGGCTTTGCCGGTTCCCGCTGTGAGATCAATGCGGATGAGTGCAGCTCCAACCCCTGCCTTCACGGCTTCTGCTATGACGGTGAGGAGGTACTACAGCCCTAACCCACGAAACATGTTCAATAACTCCCGAGAGAAAAGAACCACTGATCACACTGATTCCAAACCACCGCCGCCGCTGCTCATAGCGAATGCGTCACAATCGGTTTTGCTCACTTGCATTTTTGACAGGTAATGTTCCACTGGGTCACCACTGTGGCTAATAAGGAGGGTTATGAGAGTGGAGTTATTTCATCTGATGTGAGGATCCAGGACATTATCCGCTGGAGTAGGCTTGATGAGTTCCTTAACCTAACCACAAAAGGAGATCAATTAAGCATCAATGCTGTGTTGTAATTTGAATAATGGATGATAAATGACATAGTTAATACAATCAAAGCAGAAGCTGAATGTTGTTTTTCTTCCTCTGGGTATCCAATAATCTTTTTTCCCTATGTATTCCATCTCCAACATAAATGATTAAACAACTCATAGATCAAATTAACAGTGTAGGTTAAGATTCACAGATGACCAAGAGAGTAAATGATGGCCAGTAAAAGCCTGTTCTTTAAAGTAATCATTAAAACAGACACGAGTATTATTTTTGTCTTGTTTTTATCATTGTCAACATGAACGACATGAACGCCAAAAATCGCAGTACGTATTTACAGTACGTCCTTGTCTCCTTGTATCTGTGGAGCTCAGTCGGAGTTGACAGACTCAACACACCAACAAACTGAGTTTAGAAGATTGGAAGAGACAGAGCCTTTCCTCCTCAACTGATTATTTCTGAACTAGTAGAGATGGGCCCTCCATGGACTACAGCATTGTGTTGCCCCTGATGTGTCGCCTCTCCCCCTCCCACTAGTTAAACTGGTTCATGGCTTACATAGAGTATTTCCTGCATGCACCACCAACCAGGAACCCCTGCAGTCGTAAGTAGAGTAGGCCTCAGCCATTTGGCTTGAATGGCTGTTACCGTGGGTGCTCTTCCTCAGGGTTCCCAGGCAGACAGCCCTGGGGGACCTAGCGCCCGGTGCTGGACCGCGGCCGCCAGGCAGCCACCAGGGAGAGTGGTGCAGAGCCACAGCAGCTGGGATGAGTAATGCCGCCGCCACCCAGGACCTAAAGCATTTAATGAGAGTAATAGCAGTTACATGCACCAAGACAGAGTGACAGCATAGATTACGTGCTAAATCTTTGGGATAATGAAGAATCCTGGGACTCCGGCTGGGCTCGTAATAAATTCACTCCTGTAAGAAGTGCAATTACCTCTGTCACAGGCTGCCTGTATACCACTATTGTGTTCGGGAAAGAGGCGATGCATCTCTCTTTAACATCATTAATGATTAAAGAGAGGTAGAAATGGATTATTAGCCTAGGGAGATCCTGACTTCTGACGGCAGAAATCGGCACATTTGTAACATTTGAATAAAAAATGGCCATGTGGCCGGGTTCTCTGTCTTCCACTTCCTTTTTCTATTTGTTCACTGCGCCGCACTATATCATGAGAGTGAAAACAAACGGCTTGGCATTCATTGAGAAAGACAGGGTGAATGATAAGTGCAAAGAGGTAGATGAAAGAGAGGGTAAACAAGATTGAGAGTTCTCAGCAGGTTTATTTAAGCACGCTTAGTCTTAAATCCTGATTGGTGACCGAAGCTGTTCTATCATACTGTAGATTTTACAACAGCAGAGTTAAGTTACTGTATACAATGAATGAGGCATTTTAATAGCCTTGCCTATGAATAAATGATTAGAATGAACATGGACCATTTTACTTTACACAAGGTCATGTCTGATGTTATCATGTATACAGCTTGTTATCATAAGTGCACATCATATCCTGTGTAGAGATGTACCGTTTTGGTGGTTATCACATAACCCATGCATTAGGAATGAATATACTGTATATTAATGAGTGTTATCCTTTTCAGTGGTGGATGGGTTTTACTGCCTTTGCAACCCAGGCTATGCTGGTGTGAGGTGCGAGCAAGGCATTGATGACTGTGTCAGCAACATGTGCAGCAACAACTCAACATGCAAGGACCTCCATTTGGTGAGTTAAAATCATCCTATGCCGAAGCGCACCGGGATAATCAATTGAATGAGGTTCTAGTGAGGTCAGCTTTACTAATTGGGGGTCTTGGAGTCATTCAAGAATTCGATTCCGGCCGGAGACATATCCTGCATGTCATCCCTCCTCTCTCTCTCACCCATTCTTCCTGTTTAAATCTCTACTGTATCTGTCAATATATTTTTTTTTTAAATATGAGTGGGACTGCCCCACTCAGAAAAAATTACTTAAAAAAAAAAGAATGAAGAACATGAGGTGTGATTTTCAAAGAAACGTAAAAGGTGACATACTGTATGTGCAAATTTTCCTGCACCCGTGCGTCTGTGTGGGACCCGTGCGTCTGTGTGGGACCCGTGCGTCTGTGTGGGACTGCAGGCGAGTAAAACCCTGAACCAATGCAAGGGAAAGCCTTGTGAACTAAGTGGCCAGCGATGGCCTGTATAATGGAGGGGTCACTCAAGAGGAATAATACGTAATAATACCTAAATGTTTGTTATTTTCATTTAACATAATACGGTTTGGACCCTTTAATTGATTATATGTTTAAAACATTGTTTTGTTTTTAAGATGAATCTTCTTCATCTACTGAGCGCATCATTGATGAATCCGAACCATCCCTCTTGTGCTTCATTACCGACTGTCTCAAAACCAAAAGCAAATTTTACTGCATCAAAGATTGCTATAAAACATAACGCCGTAGGCCTACATGACAACATCTTAATCAAGCAGTTGATTGAGACGGTTGGCAATGGAGTGCAAAGCACTGAAAGGCCCTGCTCTCGATCGTCAATGCTAAACCAAGAATGATGTGATTGTCAAATACATTCTTTTATTAGTTGATCATCAGTATCATCAAAAGCATCTACAAAACTGTAATGTGTCATATATGTTAGATTTTCTGTGTAGTGTCTTTGTTTGGCGATAAAGCAATTCCCCAGTTATGATGCCACCTTGGTGCAACTTTTCCAAGGGCGTATGTGCACACATCTTTTTGAGAAATAGTGAGGTGCGAATATCATAATAGCATATTTTGTGGAGATGACACATCCTTCTCTGCAAGCCAGGTGCTGGTGGAGCACAGATGTGTTTGCGCACCATATCCTCAATTAGAAAATTGGCGCAAATCAGGCTCAAAACTCTTTTTTATGTTCGCCTATCTGCTTGTGCCGATTTGAAAACCACCCCGTTTCCGGAGTAAGATTACCATATACGGTAAAATGTATAATATTTAGATTATTTTCCAGTCATTATTTTCTCGCATTCTGTATAGGGTTGCAAAGGGGCAGAAACTTTCCATGGAAACATGGGCCTGGGGATTTGGGTAATTTTCCCCTATTACAAAAATACATAATGGGGCACATAATGTTGTTTTCAGTCGGTGAAAATTCCATTAAATAGTCTGTTTGGAGAATTACAGGTCCTTTAGCAAGTTTTTGTCAAAATGCTGCCGTCTTCAACCGTTGGCAAGCGAGCGAGAGAGAGGGAAAAGTGAAAGACATAAGATAATTTGATGATTTAACTAAAGTGTAGGGATTGAAGCTGGGGAAACCAAAGAGGTGACAGCACATGTGGGAATACTGCAAGAGCGAGCGAGAGGAATAGAAACAAGGTGGCCATCAAAGCATAATAATTAAAAGTAATGCTTGACAAAGGGATAAAACAATGGAAATTGTTTGGACATTCAATGTGAAAATTATGTTATTGGTAATTTGGCCTTTTAGGCCAATTAGGGGTGATGTGATTATGTTATTAATTAGTACAAGGTACTTAATACCTGATGTTACAGTCTGATTCAATTACAGATCAAAACATACACCTACTGTACATACAATTCAAAGAGGATGTTTTCTTCTTCTTTTCTTATCCTTTTGGTCATTTGTGTCTATTCATGCTGTACTCTGCTCTCTGCTTACTCCTTTCCAATAGCTCTTTGTTCATCTCGTTTGTCTTCAGACAGGAAGTTGGTAGTTGGCAATGTTGTTGAAGCTTAAATGCTTCATATTCTCTCTTCTCGACTTCTCTCCTCTTCTGTGTTTTCTTTCCTCATCATTCATCACACGCCGGACAACCCCCCGTTTCGCTAAATGATAAACAGGCTGTTAGGATTCGTACACATATTTTCCAGGACAGAACAGTAGGGGAAAAATAGTAGATCTTTATTTTCTGTTGAATAATGCAGGTCTGTGCTCCATGTTTAAATGGAGAGAGGAAGGAATCCATTGCTGTAACTATTAGGCCAAAGCCTTGAATGACAAATGTCCACTTACAGTAGGTCAGAGTTTAAAAGGTTCACGCTGCGATTGCAACGGTGGGCTACCTCAGGTGGTGAAGAGCTGTGAAGTATGTTGGAACATATATCTCCTTTATTTGGTCGAATCGATTTGATTAGATAGCAGATTAGCTGATGAATTACAGGAAGATAAAGGACATTTTTTTCAAATATCATCTACTCTCATAGCGTATTTTTGTAGTCATCACACATTATCTACCTAAGCTCTCATGGGCAGCAAGGAGAATCAGGGGAAATCTTAAAGCATTGTTTTGACATGATTAACCACAAGTCGACTTTTATAATGCAATATATGGATTACAATCAATAAAATAAAGAAGACGAATTCCGCTTTTACCTTCCCCCACCCTGCCCCTATGGTACTGTAGAATGTGAGGTCCCTGAATTCCTTGAACATGCCTCCAAATTGGCTTGATAAACATGGCCACTAATAGAGCTGCAGTCACTGTATTACCGGTTTGATCTGATGCAAATCATCCTCCACTGCCTCTTTTTGTGTCCCTGTGTGCACAAATGAAGACACTTAATGATACACCTGTGGAAGGGAAGCCATGCCCATAGGGTCCCAATAGTTTTGCAACATTGTTGATGCTTTAGTTATCCCAATCTTTTATTTGTTATATTTTGCATGGCCGTCACACAGCTTAGTGTGTATATTCCAATATGTTGAGTACGTTTGAAAGTGGTGCTGCATCCATTAAAGTCCACTTGAATTCAAAGACAAAAGCCAATACTGAATACAAATGCCAAGGTGTTCTCCTAAATTTCGTTGTTTGGTACCTGTACTGTAGCAATGACAATAAAGTCCATTCATTCATTCATTCAGTTGAAAGCAGTGCAAGCTTGTGTTGCATCCTTTTTGCTCTGAATTTCATATCACAGTATCACTTTGTTCTATCAACTTGGCCAATCCAACCCAACTCCTCAGCACATCTAATCGCATGCTGTTACTGCAGTATAAATGAACAACCCTCAAACTAAAATCCAAAAGACAACATCAGAACATAGGGAATACAATAGGACACGCTCAATGAAATTCTACATGTTAAGGATAAGTCATAGTCTGAGTTGCCTAGTTGTTTAACAGTCCAGTGAACGATTTGCCACGACACTTTTAGCAGCTAGTTGTGTCTCTCTCATTGTTCAAATACAGACCGGAGTCTCCTTCAAACATTCTTGTTTACTGTGCAGTTGTTCTCTCTCTCTCTGAACAAAGAGTCCCACTGAACTGTATCTTATTTGGGAGAAATGCAGTCCCTGAAGGTGATTTAGCGGATTTTTTTCTTCTTCATATTCTCCATAGCCAGAGGTGAGGAATTGGAGTCTCTTCGAGGCATCTAATTTATCATAAGATGACTGCAACCCCCCCCCCCCCCCCCTTATAGGCCCTGCAGTGTACAAATTATATCAGACAAAGTTTAACGGCTCCCCTCCAGTGTATGAAATACAGATTAGCACACGTTTGCCCAGCAGCAGTCAGGACCTTTAGACAGAACGCTGGCAATGAAGTATCCTGAATACCCCTTGACCATATGACCCCCTTCATTTTGTATGCAAAGGGGAAGTTAAATTAAACCTGTGCCTCGGAAACTAATAGACAACAAACCATTCATCTCCTACTCCATGATTAATTATCATAATGAAGATTTTAATGACGAATGGGAGGACAAGCACTCCACAGACTTAACGAAGAGTAAAAAAAAAAAGAAAGAGAGCAACTCGAGGCAGTGAAATTCCACACAGATTTAACTGGGTTTTCAAATTGCAAATGAGGATCGTGGGCTGTATCCATCTCAGTTATTTGTTTAAATGTTTTATAGAAAAGTATCAGTATGTCAAGCCGACATCACAAACAGTTTACATCACGACTGTGTTAATTATTCATTATTTTAAGAAAAAATGTAATGTCCTGTATAATTTGCTTATAATATATACAGAGGCAACATGTGCCTTAAATGCATTACAGTCATACCTTGAAAAGCAAGCTTGCATATGTTATAGGGAGTGGGCGTTTGGAGGAGTATATCTGCATAGCAGTTATGGGAAAATTCCGAGACAACCATGACTACTCCACTGTGAAAACAGATTTTCTCAGGAGAGGTCTGTCTCTGAGTGGGAGGTTGTAACAGAAAATGTTTAAGGAATTCAGTTTCAGGAATTCATTTCATTAACCACAGTGATAGTGTGGTTACACTCGTGTGGGGTAGGGATGTCATGGTGCCCCCGTTCTACAGTAAACCACGATGTCAAATTCGTACGGTTATCATACTGAAATTATTTATGTACCGTAACTGTTATTGGTTCACTGGTGTTACTACTTAACACAGAGAGAAGATTGAGGAATGCTTCCTGAGCAACGACTCCAGGCGGATGTGGCAGGGGGTTCAGCACATGACAAACTTCAGAGCCAACAGGCTCACAGCCGCAGAGGACGACCCCCTGCTGGCGGAAAAGCTGAACTCCTTCTACGCCCGGTTCGACGAGGGGCGTACGGAGGTAACCACAACACAAACACCACTCTCTCCAGCTCTCAGCAGCCTCACCCTCACAGAGCATGAAGTGAGACGCGTGCTGAAGGCGGTGGACCCCAGGAAAGCCTCGGGGCCGGATGGCGTCCTGGGACGGGTGCTGAGGGACTGCGCCGACCAGCTGGCCGGGGTTTTCACCAACATCTTCAACCAGTCCCTGTCCCAGGCCACCATCCCACCCTGCCTGAAAACCTCAACTATCATCCCAGTCCCGAAGAAAAGCACGGTGAGCTGCCTAAACGACTACCGCCCGGTGGCACTCACACCAATCATCATGAAGTGCTTCGAGAAACTAGTCCGGGCCCACATACTCACACGCCTCCCGCCCAACCTGGATCCATACCAGTTCGCCTACAGAGCCCACAGGTCCACAGAGGACGCCATCGCGACGACTCTCCACGCCACTCTATCCCACCTGGAGAGGGGAAACAGCTACGCGAGACTGCTCTTTGTGGACTTCAGCTCTGCCTTCAACACCATCCTTCCAGACAGGCTAGTGACCAAACTACTAGACCTGGGACTATCACACTCTATATGTGCATGGATCAAGGACTTCCTGACCGACCGCCCCCAGAGGGTGCGGGTGGGCTCCCACACCTCCACAGCCCTCAGACTCAGCACTGGGTCCCCCCAGGGCTGCGTGCTAAGCCCCATCCTCTACAACCTCTACACCTACGACTTCACCCCCGTCCACCCCAGCAACTCCATCGTAAAGTTTGCAGACAACACCACCGTGGTGGGCTGCATCTCGGGAGGGGACGAGGCGGCGTACAGGGATGAGGTGGAGCAGCTGGGCAAGCTGTGCAAGGTTAACAACCTGCTGCTGAACCAGTCAAAGACCCAGGAAATCATCGTGGACTTCAGGAGGAAAAAATCTGAGGTCCAGCCCCTGCTCGTCGATGGAGGGAGCGTGGAGAGAGTCTCAACCCTCCGATTCCTGGGGGTGCACATACAGGATGACCTGTCCTGGAAGACCAACACAGCAGCCATCATCAAGAAGGCACAACAGCGGCTCTACTTCCTGAGAGTCTTCAGGAAAAACCACATCAGACAGGAGCTGCTTGTGACCTTCTACCGCTGCACAGTGGAGAGCATCCTCACCTACTGCATCTGCGTGTGGTTCTCCAGCTGCACAGCCGCAGAGAGGAATGCGCTACAGAGAGTCGTGAGATCGGCCCAGAAGATCACCGGCGCCCCCCTCCCCTCTCTGGAAGAGCTGTACAACACACGCTGCCTCAGGAAGGCCTCCAAGATCTCCAGAGACCCATCCCACCCTGGGAACGAACACTTTGTTCGGCTGCCCTCGGACAGGCGGTTCAGGACCATGTTCGCAAGGACAAATAGACTGAAGCTCAGCTTCTACCCCAGGGCCATTCAGGCCCTGAACACAGCAAAGACCTAGGTTCTAGGCCCTGGACAATCTAGACAATTTGATGGCAGCTACTAGATTGTAATCAAGTGCAATACTGAAACACAACTGTGAACATTTCAAACCTGCAAACTGCGACACTTTAAATGAATGTGCAATAACACTATGTGCAATATGACAACCCTCGGGTACATAAGGTTCAGAGATAGGAAATGTTAGAATAGGTATAGCATAGAGTACAGCACTGTGTTTTATTTGTATAGTATAGTATAGTGGATAGTGTACATAGCCTTTATTTATGTAAACCAGCTCTTTTCCCTTCTTGTTTTTAGTTTTTTTCCTAGCACCTCCCAAATTTCGTTGTATGGTACCTGTACTATATCAATGACAATAAAGACCATTCATTCATTCATTCATTCATGTATAGATGATTCACAAGACATTATTTTTTATGTAAGACATTATAGAAGGTCTATTTGGTATACACATTGGTGATATTTGGACCATGTTTTCTGTGGGATGGTAATTCACTTTGCATGATGATATCAAGTGGATTATCACTGTACATGTCATCATCAATATGCTTTGGATCAAACAGTGTTCATTCATTTATCAAATCATTGAGTCAACTTCAACTGCAGTACTTGAGTTTTTCACATTACCTAACTCCCATACTGGTAGGATTAGGCTACATCGAGAATAAAATCAGATGTAGTAGGCTGGATGTGATTGACAATACAATTGATGATAGAATAACATGAATTTCATGGCCATACTGAAACTAATAGCTTGACAGATTAGGAAGTTCTCTTAAATATAATAAAACAGGATTTGCACAGAATTTGAATAAATTACACTATGGGTATCCAATAGGGCAATGAATACATGTAGATATTACATATATGTACTTTAGCCTTCGTTAAATAAAAGCTGACTTATATAGTGGGTATTGTTTATCAGCCGAATAATGTGCTGTGTATGACTCTTGGCTGAAGGCTGAAGCTCGTCCTTGTGTGTTTCTCATTTTGCTAACCCGAGCTTCAGCCTTATATATTATATATATATAATTATTATGTCATTGGAGAAATTAAGCTATGGTAAGGTTTTTTCTTTTAAACTACTGTAAAACCATAATAATAAAACAAAGACGTGGTTACCCGGGTTACCACTTCAGCGTGAAGGTTATCATACTTTCGAAATGTCATACCGTGACATCCCTAGTGTGGGGTAACAACATGAGTATTCTGAAGGATATTAGGCACATCCGATACAGGCCGATTTATTGTTACGAATGCATGGGTTTTGTTTATGCGCATTTAGCCAGGCCAAGTTGTGGTAAAAGAGACTTTGAGACTGTATGACATTGAGACTGTATGAGTGTGTCACAGAGTAATGACATTCCATCATCATTTCACTTTTGGGATTACAGAGCTATGAGTGCCAATGTGGCCCTGGATGGGAGGGTGATTTCTGCCAACAAGAAATTGACGAATGTTCATCACAGCCGTGTAAAAACAACGCCACCTGCACGGACCTCCTCAACAGCTACAAGTAGGTGCTAAAGAAGGCTCTTGTGTAGTCATGGAGTGCATCAGTCACTTAAAAAATGCAAAGAAGCCATAGACGGATAGTGATGTGTCCTTCCACTAGCAGCAGAGATAATGAATTGCAGATGGCAGGTAAAACAAATTAATCAATCAATGGCTCACAGTATGAAAAAGGTTTCGGGGGATCTGTGTGACTCATTGGAGGGAAAAAAGCGCCAGTGTATCTGCACTACCTAATATGCCCTCTCGCTGGGAGGAGAGGGGAAGAGAAGGGGGTGAGGAGGAAAGGAAGCTGGAGTGGTTGGCAGGGCTGTGTGCTCACTGCCACCAAGTGGAATATTCAATTTCCTTGAGTGCACACACACTTACACACACACTTACACACACACTTACACACACACTTACACACACACACACACACACACACACACACACACACACACACACACACACACACACACACACACACATACACGTATTCTCCTTTATCCCAGATCAGAGCTTTAACCTCCTGTGTCCTAGATTCAGCTGTCCACAATATAAGGCTACTCTGTCCAATAGTGCCATTAACCTGTTAATCCCCCTGAATGTCAGGAAAGGAATGGGAACTTTGGTTTCATACTGTGTACTGTTCCATGCTACATTATGTCAGGATTGCCTGCTGTAAACCAGAATGGTAAAAAAAAAGTAGTGGATGCCACTGTTTTCTAATGTAGCTCTTTGCTACTTATTTGGCCAGATATGTGTATGAAACATGTTTGATTAGATTGACCGTTGCATGATACCTGGTCTGAATGAGGTTCTTTTTTGCAGTAGGTTTGGTCTCGAGTGTAGTAGGTACCTATATAACCTATATAGATTCTATATAATCTTTTCTGTGTGACAACTGCATGCCATAAAAACAACCTACCCAATTATTTCTTCACTAGATTTGCGTGTCTATTTTTGCTTGTTAAATCATCTGAACTGATATTTATTTTTGGAACAAACAACCCTTAACTAGGTGCCCCTTTTCTGTACCCTAGGTGTGTGTGCATTCCGGGTTGGACAGGTGTGGACTGTGCAGACAATGTGAATGAGTGTGACTCTGGACCGTGCCTAAATGGAGGCCAGTGTCAGGAGTCTGATGTAACCGGGGAGTTCTCCTGCACCTGCCCTCCCTTCTTCAACGGCATGTTATGCAACCAGCCCTATGACCCCTGCGACCCTGTCCACAACCCCTGCCTGCACGACTCCACCTGCCTGACACGCTCTGATGGAACAGCCTCCTGCAGATGCCCAGCTGGTGAGCTAATACATCACAGAACGAATACAAGTAGGCTACACACACACACACACAGCGTGTCCGCTCTAGCTCCACTTTAAAGGCCCACTATGAATTTTGGCTTCACCAGATCAAATGAGTGTCACCCCAAATATGAAAAAATCTGTTTTCAAGTACTCTTTAAGGTAAAAAATGCAGCTCTGTCTACTCTCCTTCAAATGTTACATTTCCGATGGGTGCTGCTCTGGTTCAACTCAATCAAATGAACCAATAACACTTGTTCATATTTTAGTTGTCTCTCTTTTAGCTAGCATTAACAGTGCACACAATGACAGAAATGATGGGAATCTCAGCTGTTTTTACTGACTCTGATCTTAGTAGCTGGCTGAGTATTTCAGACAAAAGAAAGTCTTTCAACTAATTGTGTTCATTATATTCAGTAATGCCTGGCATCCTCTACTCAGTCTACTGGCAAACGATGAACTGAAAACTTAAAAGTATCACGATTCTCTTGTTCACCATAGGGGGCACAAAAGTTTAATACTTTAGCGCTTTTGTTGCTAACCTGCCTGCCTAGAGGGAGTTCATTACAATAGTGTTGGTGAACTGCAGCGTTGTAGCCTTTCACTGCAGACGCTTGTCTAGGTTTTGGTTCTACAAAGCTGTGTTGATCGATAACATGTCAATAATCAATTAATTATATTAATTACTGCACCATATACGGTCAATTGTAAACATGTACTTTTATTCCCTAACTACTGCCTGCAGCATGACCTATTTTCCTGCGCGCACATACGATAAGACAGTTGGTGGTCTGAGCACATCTCCGAACCTCAGGCTGGAGGAAAGCGTATTAATCCTGCTTTAGGACTAGCAGGTCAAACAAACACCTGAAAATAACAAATTGTTCGCGAACTGCATAGAATCCTAATCTTTCAACTTTAGAGCATTCTTAATTCACATCCAAAAACTCGACTTCACTTTTAATGCACACACACCTTAAATGAAGAATAGTCAATCAAATCTATCTGTGAATCCAATGTCATCATTGAAAAATAAATTCCAGCTCTGCATGAATGCGTGTAAGCGTGTATGCAAATAACTCCTAATTAATTTGATTAAATTAGACCTACTGAATTTTGTTCTGATGAAATGTACGGATTGAACCCCCCCATGCCACGGAAATCCACAAAGTGGTTGTAAAGCCAATGATGGTAGTTCTTCATAACTTAAAATCTGCATTTATACAGTGGCCTCACTGGCCATTAACTGTTTTGTCATAATCTCCTGGTGTATTAGGCTATATCGATTGAATATCATGAGTGTCACCTCCACATGTCATAGAGATAGCTTACAGATAGCAATATGCTACAAAAGCGAAGAAGACTGTTTTGGTTTTGGTTTATACTCTGCGTGGTAGGTAGCCAAGTGGTAAGGAAGGCTGACTGGGGGGGTGCTTAGGTGGCGTAGCGGGTTAAGCGTCGACCATGTAACCGCAGGGTCCCCGGTTCGAATCCGGCCGGGGACATATCCTGCATGTCATCCCTCCTCTTTCTCTCACCCATCCTTCCTGTCTAATTCTCCACTTTATCTATCAATAAAAATGAAAAATATGAGTGGGACTGCCCCCAGTGTGCGAATTAAATCACGGTGTGCGGGGGAGCCCAGGGATTAAAGCAAAAAAAAAAAAAAAAATCTCCTGACGGAAAAAAAAAATCGTGCCAAATCGGGGCCGGTGGCTTTCCGTGCGCATAGCGCGCGTGCGATTTTCCGTTCTACGTTCTAATGCTTTGACTTTTCTTTCGAAAAATGTGAATACATTTCCGCGTTGTCGAAAATCAATGACACATCGCTAGTCAACTAACACAGCTTGTTTTGTGAGCCTGCTAACAATGTAAAGTAGTGTTGTAGTTAACTAGGTAACAATGTAAAGTAGTGTTCTAGTTAACTAGGTAACAATGTAAAGTAGTGTTCTAGTTAACTAGGTAGCAGTCCAATCCATTTCGCTGCTGTATTTTGGCTTGACTAGCGAGTTTGTGTTGTGATTCTCAACAACGTAGTTTCACCCTTTTCCATAGTTTTGAATAATACATGTGTGGACTGACGATGTAGCGCAGCCTAACTTATTCTAATAATTATTTAACATAGTTTTATTCTGATAATGATTCCCCCCTCCTCCCAGACTTACAAGGTCACATTATTATTGGATTGGTTGTTTGGTGCCAGGTGAAGTTGGCTAAACATTTAACCTGCTAGCTAGCAAGAGAAACATCATGTCACTCTCCAAAGGTCTAAAGAGGAAAGTTGACGGTGAAAACAGGGCATTTAAAGAGGAATGGACAGCGAACTATGCGTTCATCCTACCTGGTTTCATCAATGCAAAGCCGTTGTGAGAGACTCGCATTTTCTGTGCTCACAATGAATGTTCCCTTCCACCTATACATGCGAGTCGTCCTTTTCGTCAATGAATGTGATAAAGACGCGCTAGAGGAATCGATTGGTGCATAAAAACCTTGAGAACTGCCGGATTAAAGTGACGTCCATAATAATAATAAATAATAATAATACATTAGACTTAAAGCGCTTTTCTAGACACTCAAAGACGTCCATATCACCAGATAGCCAACAAATAGTGACCGATGGGAGATGCCAGTTTTCTCATTAAGTGAGATTTAATAGCCTAATATTATTTTTTCTATTTTTAATGAATGGCTCATTGTAATTATTATCCCTAGTAATGTAGCGTGTTTGTTCTGTCATTAAATGTTTTTCAGGAGCATAGGCTAAGCAGATTCATCTTCTTTTTTTTTTTGCACCGATTTAGTTGTCAATGTTTTTCATAAAATTAAACTGCATTTGCTTTGTTACTGTTCACATGTGTGGTGCAGTCACATTCACATAGCCTATAAGTAAACATTAAGTTTGAATTATTTACTGAGCTGGCGTTACTTTTTTCAAACCACACACCGCATGTCGGCTATTTCAGCACCACGCGTTGTCCACCTACTTATCACTATGAGGGGTTCAGCGTCAGTGCACCCCGCTGCAAGTTACTGTCGCATAGTTGTAGCCAATAAAGGCCTATATGTAGGCTATGATATATCATTTATATACCTAATACCAACATCAAAATAGATTGTATGCCTCTACAAATCATATTACACAAGGTAAAATCCGTCACAACTTGGAATAAATCCATCGCAATTTAGAATATTTTAGAGCTCCCCCAAAATTTCACAAACCATGTTTCCAGGGGAGCTCATGTCACCACTAGGGGAGCTATAGCTCCCCGAGCTCCCCCTTATTTCGCACCCTGACTGCCCCACTCAGAAAAAATAACAACAACAAAAAAAAGAAAGGCTGACTGAACTGTAGAAGGTTCCTGGATCTTCAGCCAGGCACTGAAGATGGAGAGACTGAACTGGCAACAGAGCCACAGTACAGAGGAGATGCACTGCAGCTGACTATGGAAACGTATCCATGGCACAGTATGTACACAGTTATCCTAGTAGTTAACATCAGAGTTATCAAGGATAATTTGTCCCTGTGAATAAGTGTATGATGTAGACATGATACCGAATGAACACTCCTATTCGGCCATTCTAGCTGGTTTAGCCTCCACACGGAAAATGTTAGCTTCCAACTGGATCCTTGCGACAGTGACCCTGGTGTTCCTATTCCACTCCTCTGGGCTACAGTGGTTGCAGCGCATGATATTTTGCTCATATTTGTCTGGGGCCGCAGAGAGGTATCCTTGGGTGTGCTGTTTTGTGTGCTTACACTGAAATTGCAATATCTGTGCAGCTGTATTTGTTCGTGACTTGTCCTCAGCTTGGGTTAGAATGATCAATGGCGCTGAGAACTGTAGTGAGAATGACCTGTGGAGTTCTACTTCTGAGAGCCAGACTCTCCCTGCAGCTTTGCCCTAGACTGTTTTGTTTGAGTCTGAATTCTCTTCAGAGAAATATAAATATATCCTGCTACTTCTGCCATGATACAGCTTCCAACTATTTCATTAAATATGGCTATGTGTACCCACTGGAGGAGGACCCGACATGTCTGATTTATGGGGAATAATATGTGGTGCAACAAAGAGCCTTGTTGCATCCACTCTTTCCACATACGAGAGGTGCACAACCACAGGCTGTTTTTCATTCTCAGTGGCATGTATGAGGGGAGCAGATCTTATCAAATCACTGGGCAATTGCAATTCCCCTGCAGATTTTATTTTCTGCTTGAAGCTGTAACAGCCAGCATTGTATATAACGCATGTTTGATGTGTGCTGGATAATGTCAGCCTAGGCAACTGTCTTTATAATTCGCTGAAGGATTTTCCACTCAGAATTACACTTTATCAGTGGGCCTATTTTCTTACATCAGGTGTCATCATTAGAGTAGGATGCCGCTTTGCCTGAACGACCTATCATGGAAGGATTCTTGTTTTTTAAAGATCTGTCGGCCATCGCTCAATTATAACCGTTTATAGTAACTGGCTACTTTTAGAGGTATTAGAGGTACTGTCACTACTGTACTGTCACTCAACCCTAACAAATGTAAGAATTTCTCTCTTGATCCTGACAAACTCCCCAGTCCCTGCCAGTGACAAACATATTCATCATAACATGACGCAGCTTCCACTATTCTTCACACGAGGGGAGGTGCGGACACTGCATTGCATTTGCTGGACTTGCACTAAACGTAATGCTTTGTAGTAAATGTTGATGTTGATGTCCCATCGATTGTGCTTGTTCCTCTCCACCGCAGTGGGTATTCTGACATGGTATGTTAATATATAAGAATATTATTATTTTACTGAGTAGCTGGGTCTGTGTGAATTAGGTTTGTGTGGATGTTGAGACTCATCCCTGATTAATGAGCCACTGTGAATATCACAGTGATGTAACTGGTGGCTGTATTACTTTCAGTAAAGTCTGAGAGATACAGTATATAAATAGAGTGGTTCAGCTAGTTGTTGAAGGGTTCCCTTGGAGAGGAATAGGAAATTAGCTGCCTCTGCATACTGTATATGCAAGACTATGCGTGGGTTTGGATTCCTCCTCACACTCTGATTTACAAATATTACCCTCCATGATTCACTCTCAATCCACTATACACACTGCAGCTAGAGCTTTAGAAACACTAATACACAATGTATGACTTGATTGTTGTCCAACTATCATCATAAACACAACAATGTAGGAAAAACTAGTCATCACAGTATTCACATTCCCAATGAATAATCCCAAGCAGAATTTGTCTGCTTCTAAAATGCCAAATTTGGTTTTACTGCTTCAAGCAAATCTTACCTGTCCCCAGCAACCCCTTAGTAAACATAAAGATAAAATCAACACAACTTCCTACAGTCATCCATTGTAATTAATTGAACTAACCCTATTAATACTAATGAATGTGGTAGTTACGTTGGTTAAGGTTTGTGAAACCAGAGGCCACATGTCTGGAACATATGATGACGCAGATGGCGCATACAGTATGACAGACTAACGCAGCATTAAACAGGTGTTTGCTGTAGTACATGCAACTTCGAGAACCACACTAGCACACCCATACACACATGTCCTTCTTACTTCTCTCCCTATTGCTTGAATCCAACCAAATGGAATATAACATTACAGAAAATTTTAGCATAGCCACAATTTACAACATCTTAAGACATGCGTCATTGTACCGGGAGCTTTGCAGTTTCAAATGTATTTTGGCATTTTTTTCGATTTTTGTTCACGGTAGCTTAATTGCAGTTAACAATTACATTATAGCCTGATGAGGGGTATAGGTGATGGCAAAATTCACAAAAACTGTCTGTACTGTGAGAAATTGGTATTGGAGGTGAGAGAAGCAATTAGCCTTACAGAGTACAATGGGATGTTGTCTTGTGGTGGAGACAAAAGGAGACTCTTCTGCTTCGATCAGTCTGTCTGGTGTCAGCCCTGTGTGTAGACCCAACATAATGATTGTTACCACTAATGGACTTGAGTACTTGTTTGTTCCCAGTGTAGCCATATATTTGTGCAAGGCAAGGCAAGGATCCTCCAAGGGAATCTAGATACATACTATCGGTGCCTGTGTGAATAACACATTACATCTGTAGATCACAAACAATTGGAACAATGCATTGTTATCATAGTTCACAACCGACAGTCATAAAAGCCATACCGTATCCTCACTAGAGGAAGTGAAGGTATTGTGTGTATAGAACATCATCTTCTATGTCATCGCCCCAGTAGTACAGGTGTGTTTAAATCAACATGTTGCTACCTGTTCACAACGTCCCTGATGACAGGTTAGTGCTTTTTTGTGCCACAGGGAGCCTTTTCAAGGGGAAAGCATCCATTCTGTCTGTAGTGTAGTCTACATGAGATACTTTTGTAATTTATTCCGCAGCAACACAGCAACAGGTTTCAGGTTTTGCAATGAGATAAAATAAGGAAATCAACGACTTTTGGAGATGGTACTTTGGTACTTTATTAGATGTTACAAAGACATGAAGTTCCAGGCTAGCATGCTATTTGGGAGATTATCTTCTCCCAAAGAATATATACACTTTCAAGAATTTGACCTTGAAGTACTACAGGTCCTAGGCTTCTATGGTGACCAGTCCCCTGACCCCCCTCTCGCTAACATCTGATGTTATGTCTCTCTACGTTGTGTAAGGTATTGGTACTGATAGGTACCTATATGTTATGTCTCTCTGTGTTGGGTAAGGTATTGGTACTGACGTTATGTCTCTCTGCATTGTGTAAGGTATTGGTACGGATAGATATTAGCCTACTAGATGAAAGGTCGGAGACTAAGACTCATATTGTATAATTCCAGCATGTATTACAGAGAATGGAATCTGATTGTTAAGATGGAGTGAAATCATTCTGAAGCATCTCTCAGTCGTTTTACATGCAAAAACAATTTGCACTCAGCAGCACGGCTCATGGCATATCCCCTGAGGTATTCCTGACCAGATGGAGAGCAAACCCCTTTATTAGCGTAGCGTCCCATGCTAGCCTTCGCCTTCCCAGGAGATTGATATTGTATCCAATGCAACCCAGATGACTAATGACTTCCCATGATGCAGCTGTGTTGATAGTTCCACAGGATTTCATCCCAGCCTTCATCACCTGAAGCTCTCATTACTAAGTACTCATAGTGAGACATCCATTTGTTTAGTGTAACAGTGTAATCATTGAATTAGATCAGTACCATACCAAACAATATCATCCATTTAATTGTTTTTATCGGTACATCGAATAAGATGAGTAAGTGTTTTTTTTTGTATAAATTAAACATTCAAACCAGGGCCAAATGTGGAGTGCATAACAGAAGCGCCAACGCCAAACTAATCTGGCTCGTTAGTCTTAGTGCTGCGTGAAGCAGTACTAATAAGCAACAACAACAAGCTTTTGATGGAAACAATTGCTTATTAACAGTGATGTCGTCTCCTGGCTGATAACAAGCAGTCGAGTTCCGCACACAACTTTTCCAAATGTCTGAGGCGAATTTGTCCATCTCCATGGCATGCATGCGTCTTGTGTCCTTATCATCGAAATGAATGAATGAATGAATGAATGAATGGTCTTTATTGTCATTGCTATAGTACAGGTACCAAACAACGAAATTTGGGAGGGGTGGCTCCCCTGGTGTTAGGAAAGAAAACAAAAACAAAACAAAACAAGAAGGGAAAGGAGCTGGTTTACATAAATAAAGGCTATGTACACTATCCACTATACTATACTGTACAGATAGACGACTAGGGTTGTCATATTGCACATAGTGTTATTGCACATTCATTTAAAGTGTCGCAGTTTGCAGGCTTGAAATGTACACATTTGTGCCTCAGCACTACACCTGAAATGCAGGAATCGCATCATGCATCTGGAGAAATTAAATATCAGAGCAAAACTATGTTGTGGCTTGACTAGAAAAAAACATAAAACAATAAGCTTGTGTTTCAACATAAGGGATTGCGCAACATGTAATTGCGAAATTGATCATGCAAATAACTGTTTTGTCTTTCTGTATGTTGCTGACAACCATTACGGTTGAAATAATGGGTGAGCCATTCAAACTAAGGTCAGTTTCGATTCACCCTAGTGAGGGTAAAGCTAGGAGAGGCTAGTTACAATGGACCATAATGTGCTTGGGGCCATGGTGCTAATCACGCCTCAGGATGTGACTTGGAGATGAAAGCTATCAAATAAGTTGTGGTAGTCATGAAAATGCTTCCAAATTGTTTTTCTGTGTATGATAACTACATTACATTACCATGCTATTACATAGTATTACATACACTATGTTATTATAGTCATGAAAATGCTTCCAGGTTGTTTTCCTGTATGTGACTAAATTGTAACTATGCTATTATGTTAACAACAGCTGACACTGTTGTACCCTGTATCTGCAGGTCAGCTTGAATTTGTTTGGAAGTTGATTGAGGTTTTTTATCCACCCTTCGAACAATCCTTTGTTGCAATCTTTTTTTATAAAGTATTTTCTTCCGTCCTCATCCAGGGAGGTTAGCTACAATGCCACTTCTTGATGACGTTGCGCACAGTGGACACAGGAACATTAAGATCTATGGAGATAGATTTGTAGCCTTGAGACTGTCCATGTTTTTCAATTTCAATCACAATTTTTTCTTCCTCAAATCCTCAGACATCCTCTTTGTCTCCTTTATTTTCTCCATGCTCAGTGTGGTGCACACAGACACACAGGTTGAGTCAACCTTTCTCCATTTTAACTGGTTGCAAGTGTGATTTCTATATTGCCAGCACCTGTAACCTGCCACAGGTGAGTCCATTGTTGGAGTTCTGTGTGGAATGATGTCAGATTTGGCTTTTTTTCTCAGCTTTTTTGTGTTCCAATGCAAACAAAAGAAATACACATGTGAATACCAAAGCATTTGTAAGTGCACGAATTTTCTGGGAGAAGTGGTGCATTATCTGACAAGTGCAGGGGTGCCAATATTTTTGGTCATGACTGTATATAGTGAGTTCTGATTGAAGATATATTTCGTTTTATATAATATTGCAATGGTTTTAGATTTTAGATTTTTTGTTTTACATTATGAATGTGTGGTTTCCAACATCATTTATGATCAATGATCACACCCAGAAATGAATTTGCATACACTCTTTCTATTTCAGCAACACTGATCATAATTTTAACTTGACTGTTGGTTTGTGAATTACCACAAGTTATTGTAAAAAAAAATATTAATATCAAAACATTTCTTTAAGACTTTTAGTTCCCTTTCCACTATATTCAGAAGCTTTTCCAAACTATTTATTAATTTTAACAATGTAGACACTTTAAATATATCATTTATGTACAGTTCAAACCGTTTTGGGTCTAGCACAGAACCTAGAACCCCACAAGTAACCTTCAATAAATCAGATTTTACATTATTTATTTGTACATATTGATATCTATTATCTAGGTAACTTCTAAGCCATGAGTGTGCTATCCCTCTAATACCATATAATACCAGATATTATCTCTCCAGCTAAATATTGAATGCATATATTGTGGGGGATTTAAGTATTCAACAACAATATTGAACACCATAAGAAAAAGCACTAAACCAGCTTATACCACTAATGAGTTCTCCTACCAGTGCTAATTAGAATCAGCTGGGTTAATGCATGTTGATGGGTAAGTCATTATGAGCTTTGAAAAAGGGTTTCCGACCTTTGAATGCAAGTAAACATAATTTGTCACCAAGCTTTCCTGCAATAAAGCTTCCCACTGTTGTCAGAACTGCAGAGTCACTCCCCATCTTCCATCAGAGACTGAAGACCCATCTCTTCAGGTTACATCTTAACTGCTCCTCCTGAGACATCTACTCCCCTCCAGTACTTTCTCCTGAGACACCTGCTTCCCCCTATACTGTGTCCCCTAAGATTCCTACTTCCCCCCTTGTACTGTTTCTCCAGTGTCTATAAATAAAAAAATAAAGATTGAAAGATCTATCACGACGACTGCCAATGGCCCCTGGCCTGAGCTAGATTACTCTTCCTGCTACGACTGGTGAATTGATGATTTACTTGCTTAGTCAAATGATCGATTGTAAGTCGCTTTGGAATAAGGCGTCTGCTAAATGCCAAAAATGTAAATGTAAATGTAAGAAACATCTCATGATGGTTAGAGGCAAAGAGCTCTCCCAAGACCTTCACAACAAGAGTGTTGAGCAGCATAGTAATGGAACTGGTTACTGACGGATTTCTCAACTCCTAAATGTTCCTATAAGCACCAGTGAGGCCATTATCCGCAAGTGGAAGGAACTTCACTCGATCATCAACAGACGCACAGGAGTTCCTTACAAGATTTCTGACTGGGCACTCAGAAAGTTAGTCAGAAGAGTAGCCTGGAAGGAGGTGGTACAGTTGTCACAAAGTAAACAACAAGGCACTCTCTCTCTCTCTCTCTCTCTCTCTCTCTCTCTCTCTCTCTCTCTCTCTCTCTCTCTCTCTCTCTCTCTCTCTCTCTCTCTCTCTCTCTCTCTCTCTCTCTCTCTCTCTCTCTCTCTCTCTCTCTCTATATATATATATATATATTAGGGCTGTCAATGTTAACGTGTTAACGATCACGGTTAATTTGGAAACGTTAACGCGGTAAAAAATAAATTGACACAAATTAATATTATTACCATAATTTAAAAACGTCATATTACCATTAATCATAACTTCTACTAACATGCATGTCAAACACCTGTAGAGGGGTTTCAAGACTGGTTTGTGTACTGGATTATAATGATGAGACGTTGGTTACATTCGTGACCACTTGTCATGTTTACATTTATAGATGCTAATCACGACCATACAAGAATAGAACTAATCCCTGGTATTTCTCAGAACTTTCAGATATCCTTTTGTTGAGAAATAAAACCAGGCCTGAGCCAAAGCTAGAAAAACAGACACAGTAGCTCATTGGCAGATTTTTCAGACAACTAAGAAATTATACACTGATGAGCCAAAGCATTATGACCACCTGCCTAATATGCTATTGGGATAGCCTTCATTGCCTTTGCACATCGATAAGTCTTGGGCGCCCAACACCCTGTCGCCTCTTTGTGGTTTGTCCCTCATTAGACCACTGTTGGTAGGTACTCACCACTGCTGATCGTGAGCACCCCACAAGCCTTGCAGTTTCAGAGATGCTCTGACCCAGTCGTCTGGCCATAACAATTTTGTCACGGTCACTCAGGTCTTTACTTCTGCCCATTTCTCTTGCATCCATCACATCAACTTCAAGAACCCACTGTTCGCTTGCTGCCTTATATATCGTACCCCTTTACAGGTGCTATTGTAATCAATGCTATTCACTTCACCTGTCTGTGGTCATAATGTTTTGGCTCATCATGAATTAAGAAATATCTAACATCTAAATCTTCTTAAGTGGTATTTTGGATCCTGCTGGTGATCCTATAACATTTAGAAAAACAATTAACGCCCTGAAGCATGGAAATGCCTCTTCAATCCCTACCTGAAGCAGTGTTATCAGACTCTAGCCCCATTACAGAGAGAATTGAGATAACTAATGCCTTTAACCAGCATTTTATCTCTGCAGGCTTTTTATTGGAGACAAATTGTGGTTTGGCTGAATCCGGTCAGATGGTCTACTGCGCCCACATCTTCCAGTCCCCAGTTACTCGATAGTAGTCAACCACTAGCAATTTTTTGTTTTCATTGTAACAGTTATTGTCTTTTTTTTTTTTTGTAAGATTTTATTTTCCATTTTCTTTTTACACAAAACATTATACACACATTACTTGACAAACATCACAATACATCACAACTTGACAAACATCACAACACATCTCAAATTGACATACATCACAACGCATCACAGCTTGGCATACATCACAACACATCACAGCTTGACATACATCACAACACATCACAACTTGACATACATCACCACACCTCACAGCTTGATATACATCATAACACATCACAACTTGACAAACATCACAACACATCACACCTTGACAAACATCACAACACATCCTAACATCCCAAAGCCCCACTTTTTTTTTTTAAACCGTCTAAAGTCTATCCCAGTTTACCCCCTATACTTATCTAACTAATAATTCTAATGCATAATCAAATTAATCTCTTAGTACTATGTTTCTTGCACTATCTTTACGTCTTAGCTAAGGCCTTCACTATCTCTCCCCATATCTTTAACAGTTATTGTCTACTTGCTAGAGTGAATGAATGAATGAATGAATGAATGAATGGTCTTTATTGTCATTGCTATAGTACAGGTACCAAACAACGACATTTGGGAGGGGTGGCTCCCCTGGTGCTAGGAAAGAAAAAAAAAGAGAAAAAAAACAAGAAGGGAAAGGAGCTGGTTTACATAAATAAAGGCTATGTACACTATCCACTAGAGTGAAGCAGATGTATATGAAGACGGTATTGTCTGCATCATGGCATTAAGTGAAGTCTGATCAAAGAGGACTCTTGTACCATTTTTGTGTTTGTGACTACATGCCCTGCTTAAAATTCCCCCAAAAAGGCAATGACTGCCTGAAGTCTGGAACCCATGGACATCACCAAATGCTGGGTTTCCTCCTTTGTGATGCTTTGCCAGGTCTTTACTGCAGCGGTCTTCAGTTGTTGTTTGTTCGTGGGTCTTTCTGCATTTAGTTTTGTCTATAGCAAGTGAAATACATGCTTGTTCGGGTTGAGATCAAGGGATTGACTCGGCCATTGCAGAATATTCAATTTATTTGCCTAAAAAACTCCTGGGTAAGCACGCAGTATGTTTTGGGTCATTGTCCATCGGTATTGTGATGCCCTATCCAATCAACATTGCTGAATTTGTCTGAATCTGAGCACACAGTATATCCCTAAACACTTCAGAATGTATCTGTCTTTTTATCTGTCTGCTTCTGTCTTCTGTCACATCATCAATAAATACTAGTGATACAGTGCCATTGAAAGCCATGCATGCCCCTGCCATCACACTGCCTCCACCGTTTTTTACAGATGATGTGTTATGCGTCGGATCATGAGCTGTTCCAAGCCTTCTCCATACTTTTTTCTTCCCATCATTCTGGTAAAGGTTGATCTTAGTTTCATCTGTCCAAAGAATGCTGTTCCAGAACTGGGCTGACTTTTTTAGATGGTCTTTGGCAAAGTCTAATTTGGCCTTTCTATTCTTGAGGCTTATGAATGGCTTGCACCTTGTGGTGAACCTTCTGTATTTGTTCGTGTGAAGTCTTCCCTTTATGGTACACTTAATAATGATATGCCTACCTCCTGGAGACTATTTTTCACTTGGCTGGATATTGTGAAGTTTTTTTTTTTTACCATGTAAAGGATCCTGTGATCATCCACCACTATTGTCTTGCATGGACGTCCAGACCTTTTTGTGGTGCCAAGCTCGCCAGTGCGTTCTTTTTTTCTCAGAATGTACCAAACTGTTAATTTGGTCACTCCTAATGTTCCCACTATCTCTCAGTTGGATTTTTGGGTTGTTTTTGCAGCATAAGGATGGCCTGTTTCACTTGCATTGAGAGCTCTGTTGACCGCATGTTGTGTGTATAGAGCAACAGCTTCCAAATGCAAATGTCACACTTGGAATCAACTTTTTACCTGCTTAATTGATAAAGAAATGAAGGAAGGAATAGCCCACACTGGCCCATGAAACAGCTTTTGAGTCAATTGCCCAATTACTTTTGGTCCCTTGAAAAAAAGGGAGCTACATAAAGAGCTGTAATTCCTAAACCCTTCCTTCAATTTGGATGTGAATACCCTTACCCTACAGCTGAGAGTCTGCACTTAAACCCATAATATAACTGTAACTTGTAACTTGAAGATGTTTTGGTAAACAGCTAAAATAACTACAATTCATTAATTAATTCATTCATTCATTCATTCATTCATTCATTCAATTCTGTCTGTGTCCAAATATATATGGACCTAACTGTAGATAACTACCGCCCAATATCCAAGCTGTCTCGCTTTACCCTTTTATCTTCCCATTATGAATGAATGAATGAATGGACTTTATTGTCATTGCTACAGTACAGGTACCAAACAACGAAACTCATTATATTCTAAATGTGCCGCAATCTGGCTTTAGACCTGGTCATAGCAGTCTCAGCTGCTACACTTGTCTTAGATGATGTGATAAATTGTGCTGAAACACAAAAAAAACATTGTGCTGCCTTATTTATAGATATGGTCGACCATTACCTACTCATTCAGAGGTTGTCTCAAATAGGCCTGGATCCGGCTTCATGTAGATGGTTTGACAAACAGAATGCAGTGTGTTTTAACTGATTGTGCTGAATCAGGGTTTTTTGGACATAACAAAGAGTGTTCCACAAGGATCAATTATTGGTCCGTTTCTTTTGACTATTTACAGTACATCAACAACATTGGATTATCTGTTAATAATTACCTGCAGCTACTGTATAGGCTATGCTGATCTTTTACGCTGACAATGTTTTAACCTAACCCTAGTTTTCCCACATGTACCGTATTCCCACATGTACCGTAACATATACACTACTATTCATAGATTGCTTGCTGACATTTACTAATGATTAATAAATGGCAAGTAAATTGTTTACAAACAGTTCACAAAGTATCTACTACTGAACATTATTGTAAAGTGTTGCTGAGTATGTAGGCTACATAAAGAGGTATCTGATGGAGCTCCTGATTATATTTGTATGGTAGCCCTGGGTGACCCCTCATCCTAGTACACCCCATTTGTTGCATCTCAGTGGTTATGAAGGTGGTTGGCCAACCGATATGACTATAAACCCAGCTTACAAAGATATTACATAATTATGCTTTGCGGTGGCATTTGAGGGCAGTCCTGTAGAAATGTCCTCACTGACAAACCAATGTTGTGTTAGTATGCTGGTCTGTTTCATTTCAGTTTAGAAGAGCCATAAGGGCAGACCTCAACATGACACACCTGCTTCCTGTCCCCTGATGGCACTTCCCACTGATGTTTATTCTTCCCTCATTGAACATTTAGTAAATATCCAGGCTTCCACTGTGTCCTTAATAATGGGCAACAGTGAAGCATTCCTGTTTCTGATGGCCTCCCATGATTACCTGGTGAATTGCTCCTTATTTAGTAATCTCTGGATGTTTTGGAGCACCATTGCCTGGGATAGCTTTATACAGTAAAAGGATTTAAGCTTTGTCATGGCATGTAGTCCAATCTATTCAAACAGTTATTTTGAATGAGCGATATCACTTATTCAGTGATTTATATAGCATCATATGGAACATCCAGATGTATCTTATATCTTACGGATGGTGGCCATTTTGGAATTCTGTAGGCCTGTGCAATATGACAGCACCAGCAGAGTACTGTATACAGCAGTTGTAGTGGCCAACAATTCCCATGTACCATTTAATGCTTCACCATGAAATGTGAGAAAAGCAGCAGCATTGCCTTTATCTTCAGTTCATAATCTAATAAAATATAGCTTCAGAAATGGCCATAAATTAAGGGCTAGTGAGATCGATGGCCACAGTCATTGGGGCTAATTAGCTGCAAGCTATATCCTCTAAGTTGAACACAGATATAAAAAAAATAATAGGGACTAATAGGTGAATAAGTTCACCTCAGCTCATTTATCTAGCCTATTAATAAACCTTTGGCACTATCTATCAATTATGTTGCATAGAATGTCGTATGCTTGATACAATACAACCTTATATGCCCAGTTATTTGCTAGATAATTAGGAATGGTGGCATCTTAGATTTGTCTGCAAATTCAGACAATAGGAAGTCATACTGAGCGTGCATGCAATGAGTTCCATTATACAGCCACTGTACTGTATAATATGCAACTCTTACTCCTGCAGGTATAAATTGAATTCTATCTGATTGGCAGCCTCTTGTATTGATTTACCATGTTGCATTCTTGAATAATGAAGTCAAAGAAGAACACTCTGTGTTGCCAGAGGCTGTTTTGATTATGTTTTTTCCTACTGTGTCTACATTGTCATTGTGATGCTGCTAGGCCCAGTATATAATATGAAATCCTTGTAGAGTAGTGGTATCAAAGTGACAGCGTCTATGACGACAAGACAATTATCAGGAATAAAACAGTCTAACGCCACGTTCTCACCCTCAAAATCATCTGTCATGTTTTGATTGAAATGTCCATCACATTTACTTGCGTCTCTTTTTTTCCACAATGATTTGTCCTGGGGATTATCCACGCTGCTCATCTCCACGGAGACGCTCGGTGGTGGTAGCAGTGAGCGCACGGCTCCAGCCAGATGATGGAATGAGTGCCTGAGCGTGAGCCTTAGGTAGCCTGCTCTGTGCTCTGACAAAGAGGAGCCTCCAGTCACTGCTTGGTGGCAGCAGATGCATTATATTGCGTTGACATTTGAAATTGTCCCCGAGGTGCTGCTCTGCTATTGCTTTGACTGACAGCTCAGCGTGGGAAATTTGTGCTGTCCCATAATTCACCAGATATTGTGTTTTGTCTCTGTTTCCCGCGGACCTCCGTTCATTGTCACAACCCACAGTGTGCACAGAGCCTTACAGTTAGAGTACCAGCATCGCCTTCACCAAGTATTGGCATGAGGGTTTCTTTCATAAGCTTTGAGCTCATGATAGAATTGGTGATCCGTTGTCATGAGATATTTCTATGCAGGAAAGCTTGGTGACAAATGATTTGTTTGTTTGCATTCAGAGGTGGGAAACCCTTTTGGAAAGAGTGGAAGTCCTTACCCACCAACATGCACTACCCCAGCTATTTCTAATTAGCACAGGTAGGGAGAACTCATTAGTGACATACATTGGTTTAGTGCTTTTTCTTGCTGTGTTCAATACTTCCACTTCTTGCACATAGCTTTTTTTATGGATTGGAAAATGTTGGTGGCACCAGTACCACCAGGGCTAAGGTTAGTCTGGAGCCCTGCAATTGTTTGTAGACCATGTATTTGCAAACTGGCAATGTATATTTCAAAATAAAACTATCAGATTGATCTCATGGACTCTCAGTGCTTGCATCCATAGCTCCATCTTCGAATTTGAGAGGGGTTTTTTGAGTGGTGGTTAGCCTACCTTCTCCAGCACACCCCTTAGCTTAATAGAACACTATCAACTAGAGTGGCTGCCAATAACTATGGGGACAGGGAAGGGGCGGTATGCAATGAGTAAAGATATGGCACATAAGTGTATCTTTGAGGCATGACATGAAACTTAGCAAAATTATTTTCCCTATGTTATGAATTGTCTAAACAAATGCTTTCCCATTTCTGCCTATATCAATTAGGTTTGCAGGTCTTTTTATCAAAGCGTCATCTTGATCCATATTTTTGATCAGATGTTTATGATTTACTGTATTTAGATACCTCACTTTCAAAGTAGGGATGCATGCTCTTATATAAAACAGCATTATATTTGCTAGCAACCTGGCTACATACATCGTTTGCAGTACCGTTGTTCCTTTATGGAGGAGAAGAAAATCTCAAGATGGAGCAGAGCACCACCAGCAGTCAAAACACCAAAGGAATTCCTCTGACAGGCAGAATATTCCTAGCTCCAGTCCCAGCCTGACTTCAGAGATGCCACAAAGCATCCATGCTGAGCTGCTTAGCCATCCTATTCCCTCACCCCCTAATGAACAAGGGCAAAGGAGCTCTTGGGCTTAGCCTCTTCCTCTTCCCCCAACTTAACAAGACCGTCCACCCCAGCCCCCCCCACCCCCCATACCACTAACCCTCAGACCAATCTGTCTGTGGCACCGAAGTATTATTAGACTTATATACTCTCTGAGGGGAAACAGTGAGTGCTGAGGGCTGGCAGATGAGATATGCTACAGGGGCTACTAGTTCCATTAAAATGGCATTCACCAGGGCCTTTGTTATCATCGCTCTTGACGCACCTCAGGATGTAGCGGGGCTTACTGAACCATGACCATCTCATCTATCTTTCAGGATTTGAAGGAACTCGGTGTGAAATTGACACTAACGAGTGTAGCTCAGGTCCATGCCAGAACCAGGGCTACTGTCTGGACGGGGTCAACAGTTACAGGTAAAGACACCTATGAGCACCTCATATCCATGTACATTTTTTTCAAGAGATACTTGAATGAGAATGTTTTTTTTTAATACACCAACAGATGAGTGTTTATGATATCAATTACCCCAATTCCTACTCCTAATTGAGCAGTTATGAGCTAGTAATGAGCACAATTAACTCCAAGATGACAATAATGATCAAACACGGTGAAACAAGTGTTTGAGCTCTATATAAAACAAAGACGTGGTTCCTTATGATGATTCCAGAAGCATAATGAACACGTACTTATCACAGCCGAGAGATCCGATTGCGTCAGGATTGCGTTACACCAGAGAAAACAAAGCATTTGATGTGGTTAAACCAACTGTTATGAGTAGAGCTCATGACATGTTTCCACAAAAGCCACACAAAAAGAATGCCTTGTGGCTCCATAGCCCACATCTAGAGTGGAAATGAGGTCAATTCAATAACCAGCTTCCTTTCCTCACATTCTTACATTAAGCGCCTTCATAACAGCTCCATTTAATGTTTAGTTAGGCCTATACAACCAATATCTAATTGTGCAATCAATCTGAAAGTGGTGTGTAATTAATATCAATTAATTAATTTTCATTGATCCATTTTTGGATTTTCTTCTCACATGTGTGGCCCACCAGTAAACAAAATAATTGTCTATTTTGTAAGCGCAATATCAATATTAATGATTCATTTGTTTGCAGCTGTGACTGTAAGTCGGGGTTCTCTGGCCTGCACTGTGAAGAGGACGTCAATGAATGCGTCTCAGGGCCCTGCCAAAATGGAGGCATTTGCGAAGACCTTGTAAACAGGTTGGTACCAATAGGCTACACCTTTGTATGGCTTTGCTATTCCCCTTACCTTCATTTAAACTTTCACAAAGTGAGTATGGCAGTGGAGCCCAAACCACTATTTCAAAAGTATTTGTTTTGAACCAGGCAGGAACAAAAAAAAAAAAAACTTAAATAAGCCCAATGAAGTAGTAGTGGTGTTATTCTCCCAAAGTGCTGCAGCTTATATAACATGCCTTTATTCATCCTTGACATATATAAGCTGCCATACTCAAGACAGAGAGCAAATTCAGCAGGAACACATCATGCCTCTAGATTGGGTTTACTCCAGTGGAGCCTCTCTCTCCACTGTGCTTAATGGGAGCCCCAGGGCTTCTCTGCTTGGTCACACAGATGGGCAGAGAAGTCCCAGGGCCAATTTAAGTCCTAAATGGTTTGTCTCCAGTTTGTCTCCCTGTCATGAAGCTGCTCCCATGTGACCCGGGCTCTGCTCAGAGCACTCATGTGATTGTGCAGTCCTGGGAGTTCACGTCAGGTGTGTTTTAGGTTCCTACCTCTCCGTCTCCCTGACGAAAACAAGGCCAACGTCTATCTGTGCTACGGTAATGAATCTGACTGCAGTATACTCACTGGGTCCCAGACTGGCTTTTTTTCTGTTTACACTTCAGTCTACAATGCATGTGGATATATTTATATACAGTACAGTGAGGGTCTAATTTGCAAGAAGCCGTTTTTTGTCTCCCAAGGTTATCACCTCAAAGTAAGCCTCAGTGTGTCATTGGAGTGCTCCTGTTTTTCTTGGGGAGGTGGTGGGTAGTGGGAATGATTAATACTGTGCTGTAAGAACAGATGTAGGGATCCTAGAACTGCCGGGTTGGATTGTTGAAAGACTGTAAGTTGTTTCGTTGAGCGCAGAACAGTAGGATAGTAGGATACAGTGGATAGTGGAAAAACAATATTTTATTTTTTTCAACAATAAATCAATCAACGAGGATCCTTATTACCAATTAATGATGTAATGCCTCAAAGTACATTCAACACAGAGCTTGTGTAATGCCTCATTCATATGCAGCAGTGTTGTGTAATTTAGAAATGTATGTACTGTACTTCGAGTTGAATGTTAGCTAAAAAAACGAAAATCTGAAGAAAAAAAAAAGGAAAAAAAATCAAGACGAATTTCACGTCTTTCTCATTTCCAAGGGGTGTCCAGAAACACCAGGAGCAGTCACATATGTACTATGTAGCGTAATGTAATTTGGAAATAGATTATAGCATAGTAATACACTGGTAAATTACTCATGTTTAGTGAACAGAGGAGTTTACACAGTAGACGTAGTGTATGCTCCTTGTGGTAAACACTGAAGTGTAATAATAATAATATAATAATACATTAGCGATTTTCTAGACACTCAAAGATGCTTTACAAACTGAAAAGATCGAGTAGTAAAATAAAAAGTAACAAATAAATAAATAAAAGAAAGTATAGGGGTCTAAAACATTTTTAGATTACTAAATCTAAATCTAAGTGTCTTTGTAGGACAATCTACTCTGTATACTGCAAGTATATCTAGATTTTGTGCGGAGAAATGGTGAAAACAAGCAACGCCAGCGTCCTCTCTCGACCGGCATTTTTTGGAAAACTGAAAAGTATTGTATGATCAATGTAATATTAGTCATAGATTTCCTGATTTTCTGCTTCTTTGTGATACTATTTACTAGGTTTCGCTGCAATTGCCCACCTGGATACTTCGGCACCCTTTGTGACCTGGATGTGAATGAGTGTGAAGTTTCACCTTGCCACCACGAGGGCATCTGTATCAACAAGCCTGGGGGCTTCGAGTGTGTCTGTCGCCCTGGATACTCAGGTAGATCCCTTTACCCCTCGGTGACAAAGAGATCAATGTGAGAGGCTAAGCTTATCATGACTGCAGTGGGTCTGGCCTGCTATCAGGGCTGCTCTGACACTGAACTGGCTTAAAATAGAAACTGCGACACAATGGTTATGGCTTTTTAATTAATCCTATGGTACGTACTAGGGTCCATTTGATTTAATGTTTCAAGAGAGATAACAAAATATATTTTTTTTATCTGAAGGAATCTCCTCAATGTCTCTTAGTTGCCTTTATTATTTTGGGGCTCTTTAGTTTCACCACACTCCTGTTGTTTCACTTCATTCCATTTTCTTTTGATTTTATTTTTTGAGACCAATATTGAGCGTTTCTTTTTTTTCAGACCATCTAATCATGATTCCTGTCAGGTAGTGGGAAGATTAATTTCATTTGTCTTCTACACCTGTATCATCAATTTATCCTTTTCCAGTCCAGAAAAAAGGGGGGAAATCTCTGAGGTATTGCCACTCTGGAGAGCAAAACCTGACACACACATGGCCCAATTCCCACAGAAGCAGCTTTTATTAGTAGGCCCACGCTCAGCATAGTACATGTCATTACTTTCTCCCTTGCTCATCGGAGGAAACAGGGTCCTCCCCAGGGAGCAAGGCCAGAGGATATCTTTTGGATTGGTTCAACCGACTTGAGCTCATACAAAATATTTGCTCTACTAAGACATGTAGTGTAACAGCATTGCAACTTTTCAAAGAGGAAACAAAAAGACTGGATAGAGAGGGATGTATAACAAAACCGTGTGCTGCTTATGCTGTTCAGGCTAATCTACCACATAATGATTTTCCAAATTGAAAGTGTTTTTTCTATGCAGCTGCTATGATGTGTCATCTGCGCTACTGCTACTGAAATACTGTAATTCTATGTGTCACTTTTATGCTGTTATCAAATTTATTCTCATAATTACTGGCTTCATCCACCAGGGATTCCACAGTCCTCTGCATATGGAATGTCAACATTAATTTCAACTCTGCATGTTGCCATGAAAATAAAGTGGTCAGGTATTATAGCTAGGTGGCTTTCCATTAATTTGAATACAGATTTATGTACGTATTAGATGTGGTGTCTGAATACATTTTCGGAATAAATGTAACGTAAGCGTCCAAATCTCTTAAAAGTTTTGATTTAGTGAATCCTTTTATCGGTAAGCAATCACAATTTGCTAATATAGGACATGACTAGATTGATGGTCTAGAAATACTATTATATGTTTTTAACAGATGGGTTATTTTGTGATTAGGAGTAAAATGAACATTTCTGTCCATGCTTACGAGGCCTAATTAGCACATTCCTTTCCATGCCATGAGCATTGTCATGTAGATTGTAAAAAATATATACTGATTGAGAGCTTTTGAACAGTTTTGTATTGATATTGTATTTAGTATTGTAATTATACTGCCTCACATTTCAAAGTTGTATAATGATCATATGTGGATACGGTAGTTTTAATAATCCTAACGACTGCCCTTTCACAGACTGATTCGACCAGCCCTGCAACTGTGTATTAACTTGGGAGAATACCTTTTCACAGTGTCTCCTGCACGGCCCATGTAATCCTCATCCTCTCAGGGTGCAGGCTGAGCCTCAACGACTTCCTTCAATGGGATAGAAATCTGATAATAGTTTGTGGATTTAAAAACTTCCAGCTGTGAGAGGTAATTGAGGATATAAACTGAAGATTATTATTTAATTTCTCTCACTTTCTCAGTTGAATACTAGAAGATCCTTTAAGAAGGTTAACATTAGGATTAAACATAACAGGTTTCTAATCCTCCTCCTGCATTGCTTTTCATAAGAAGAAAAAGCCAGATGTCAAAATGCATTATTTATCTACCCAGTCAAGGAAGTGCAGATTCAGATAGACTTTATTTAATCTTATTGCAAATTATGGTTTGTACGTTTTGAACGATATACATTGCCTGTGCTGCAGGTTTACTACTCAGAATGCATGTTTCAGGGTATAATGGCATAGGCCTACATATAAAAAGTTACATAATGAATTGGTCGTGCTGTGTGGGACCCCATACAAATGGGTTTGGATCACCTACTGTATATAGATCTTTCTTTGAAATTCACCCGTCTATCCTATACATTATCCTAGAACTTAGAATTGTATCATTATTTAGCAGACACTTTTAATCCAAAGCGATTTACAATTACGAATTACAGGGACATTCCTCCTGGAGTAACTGAGGGCTAAGTGCCTTACTCAAGGGCACACTAGGAGTGGTGTGGTTCACTATCCACTAGACCACCACTACCCCACCCAGACCACCACTACCCCACCCAACCAATTATCTCAAACTGTTGTACATTTAATTTTTAAAAATAAATAAATAGAAAATCTGTAAAAAGACTGGCAACTTGGTTGCTTTTATCAAAAGCTTTCAAATTACAGTAAAATAACACTTTGCAGTTATTTATATTCTGTAAAATAAAGAAGAATATAGTTAATTTACAGACTTATACATTATACAGACGTATATTCCCCTGAGTGACAGTGAATGTTATAGATCCCCTAGTCAGCACATGGTTGGATGGGGATCCATCTTCTTCTTGTAATGGCAGCGATGTTGTTCACTTGTATGGCTGTGGATACCGGTAATTAGTTTTCCATGTTACCCCTACAATATCAGGCCAACAGTAATGATATATTTTCAAATAACATTCCAGGTCAAAACAGGTCTTCTTGTCTTGAGTGTTGACTGTGGAGAAAAGCATCTATTACCGTACTCTAGCCACCTATAGATGTGTTGTGATACAGTTACTTATTATACAGCTGTGAGGTTAATCAGTGAACAACGATGAGCAACACAAAGACAGATATTGCACTCATGTACAATTTGTCTAGATGTAACCAAACCAATCATATGTGTTCTACTACAAACTAAAAGGTATAGGTCTACGTGTAATGTTTTTATGAATTATTACAATTAAAATTGTTTATGATTGATCTGCTTTTATTCCAATCAATTGGTAACTATAAAGGCAGGGCTATAAAGGCAATATCTATAGTCTCAACCCTCTAAATGAAGCGAATTCTGACTTTCATTCACAAGTAGGGCTCGGACACAGGGATCAAAATATAATAAAATATAAATATCTTTTATTATAATATTTTATAACTAAACAGTAATATAAAAGCACAAAACACTGAGATAGGCAGTGAATGACTGAATGGAATGAAGGTTTGATGACTGGGATGATTCACAGGCGGTACGGTAATTGATGAATGGGTCTGACATACGATACACATCACGTTATCAATATTAGTAATTGGAATATCGTGGGTGTGAGTAAATTTAGTCTCCAAGCTGCCTCAGCTAGGCCAGTAAACAACTGGATGTTCGTCCACTAAAGATTGTCATGACAACATCGGTTTATGAGCTCTGAAAGGGGGAAGCGACCTGGTGTGAGCTTATAACCCCAGACGAACCGTAACTAGTCAGAGATCAACTGAATGAATGAATGAATGAATGGTCTTTATTGTCATTGCTATAGTACAGGTACCAAACAACGAAATTTGGGAGGGGTGGCTCCCCTGGTGCTAGGAAGAGAAAAAAAAAACAAAAAAAACAAGAAGGGAAAGGAGCTAGTTTACATAAATAAAGGCTATGTACACTATCCACTATACTATACTGTACAGATAAAACGACTAGGGTTGTCATATTGCACATAACTGGGCATCACATTCAACATTTCATTCTAAATGTCTCTCTTACTTTTATTGAACATTCTGTGGATGATAGTATCTTGTACTTTCGTTTAACACATAGGATCATCTATCTCAGTATTCCTGCAACATGTAGACACTAAACAGTCATTTGAGAGTACATTGTCAGTGTCAAAACACTTAAAACTTTGGAGCTATCCTAAACATAACACATATCACACATCATCTTAGTATATCCACTCTTTACATTCTGAACCAACCAGGTACTGATTCCACTGGACTTTTCCAGGCTAGTTCCCCTTTTGTCTCTGACATTTCAAGACTATGTGTTCTCTCGTAGTGGGGGGTGGGGGTGGTGGGGTGGGGACTTCCCATGGAGTCACTTTCCTTTGTGAGTGCTTATCTCTTACTTCAAAGGAGAGGAGTGTGAGTCTGCTAGGGGTGTGTGTGGAGGTTGTGGCCTGGCACATGGGGTCATCTGCTCTACAAATAGATAAGCTAGACGTGGCACTTTCCATTAAGGACATCTACTTTACAATCAAAATGTGATTTAGTATGAATAGTTAATGGTGATTTCAAACTGTTTTGTTATTCATATCAATTCACACATTTATTCCTTTTTAGGGATGTGGTGTGAACTTAATATTGACGAATGCGTCTCAGACCCGTGCCAAAACAGCGGGAGATGCATCGATGGTCCCAATCGATACCAGTGCTTATGTGCTAGTGGTTTCACAGGCTTTAATTGTGAAACCAACATTGACGAATGCATGTCAGGCCCTTGCCTTCATGGGAGGTAAGCAAGCTTTCATTATCCATAAAATGTTAGTCCTGAAAATGTTAGTCCTGAAATGGAGTGGAATTATTTTTAATTATACATTTCACCAGTGTAGTTACAGGTGGCAGAATGATGCTGCATGTTTTAACACGCATATGTGGCACTTTATTTCAGCGCATCTTCAATATACACCATGTAACTTCCCTTTAAAGGAACATGTCACTGATTCTCACCACAACTCAACAGTTAGTTTGTTTGTTTGTTTGTTTGTTTATTAGGATCCCCATTAGCGTATGCCATGACATTAGCTAGTCTTCCTGGGGTCTGACACAAAAATCATAACAGTATGTTACTAGTGGTCTTTGTTGTCAAAATGGACAGAAAATATAAAAACAATTCAAGCGAGAAAATATTATTCTAGGGGCTAATAGTTTGAATGATGAACTTCCTACACTGTCCAAAATGCTTTGCGCCTCCCAGCCAGCAAAAGTGGATAAGCTAAGATCCACATTCGTAAACACAAGAGATAGGCTAGATGCACTATAGCTATAAACAAGCCAGGCAGTAGCTAAAGGGAACAGTAAGCTCACTCCTCCCTAAAGCTCCTTGTAGTTTGCAAAACCATGTGATTACCTCTAAATAATTCACTGAGGGTAACATCTTCAATCTAGTGATACTTCTTTTGCATAAGCATTGAAGGCATTTGCTGTTTTCAGATGCCCATGGGTGACCTGGACAATGAAATGAAGTGTCACTTTAAGGGGAAATAATTATTGAGAAATCAACTGTAGGTCAACCCTGTGTAGATGATTCCAAGTTCTAGAAACATAGTGACTAAAATTCAATTGCACATTACAAATTGGCAAGTTCTGAAAGTGTGTCTGATTACCACTAGGTCGCCAAGAGAGCAATCAGAGCAGGATCCCGTCTGACTGTGTTTCTTTTGATCTTCTCAGCTGCAGTGACGGAGTGAGTGCTTACTCCTGTCATTGTGATAGGGGATGGACCGGTACCAGATGTGAAACTAACATTGACGTGAGTTGAACTTTAGACCAGTGGGCTGAGCATTTACAGTCTTCCCTGGCCTTGTTTCTCTGAGTCAGAGCACGAAGGTCATCGATAGAACCTTTTTACAGTGCTTCAGTAAAGTGTTTTCCAAAACCCCCGAATTCTGAGAATTAAATTCTCTGTGTGATCTTTTCCCTTCCACAAGCCCACATTGATTCTTGTACAGGATGAGTCAATTGAACTAGTAGGATCCTGTAAGCATCGTACAAATACCTGATTAAAGAGAAATAGGTCGTTATGATCCCTAATTGATTTAATACCCAGCTCAGTTTCAACTGGACCCCAGAGATGAAACACAGCCAGGCTGCTTAGTAGGTCTCCCCAAGGTTCCTGTGGAATGAATAATCAGATCATTTTCAGTCGACTAACGATTAATCCTAATCTAGAGTTTTTCACGTATTGTTTAGCTCCTTCCTAAATGTTCAATCAAAAACGTACAGTAGCTCATTAGAGTGGTGCATGCACTCTTCCAGACGGGTTGATTTGCTAAGGCTTTGTACCATAATGTCTGGTTATTTGTGTCATCTATTCTTGTACTCTATCTTCTGTTCTACAGGAGTGCGCTTCCAGTCCATGTTTGAATGGTGGGTCATGTGTGGACCTAATGGACAAATATGCATGCTTTTGTATGGATGGATACAGTGGGAAGAACTGTGAAATTGACATAGACGTCTGTCTAGAGACCCAAGGCAATGTCTCCCTGTGTTTCAATGGAGGGACTTGTCTTGATGGCCAAGGATCACATTTTACCTGCAGGTTAGTGAATCAAATATGCCTTGAAATGTGACAACAGCTGGTGTTTTGGGGAACAAGTAGGCCACAGTCTTTTTTTTATTTATTTTTTTACAGATTATGAAAGGGCAGATTGTAACAAAAAATGTTTAAGAACATATATCTATTTGAAAGTTGGTACACCTCAAATCAACTAACAGAGAAAAACTATGTTATTCAAATTGTTCACACTTTTCACAGGCAGGTAATGGGACGGCCAGCTGCTGTCACAAATGTGTAAAGACAACAACAACAACAACAGCAGTTAGGTTGCTAAACAACAACAGCAGTTAGGTTGCTAGGCAGTTAGGTAGCTGAACCATGCGCACTGCACTTGGCACTTTACACCCTGCACTAAGCACCTTGTACTGTATTGTTGTTTTGTTTGTATTGTGGACTACGTTTGTTTTGTGTGATACTACAGAGAGAGACGAGGCTGAAGAATGTCATTGTATTAATACATATGACAATAAACTTGAACTTGAACTTGAACATCACTATGTTAAATATTGTCTGACATGGTGATGGTATGTTTTTTTGGCATATCCAATGTTCTGATAAGTGAGTAGCATTCAGTAGTTCTTAATGTCCATTTTAGTAAAATGTTAATCAATGCCTCCAACCAAAGTAAAGACATGTTACCACTCAGTTTGAGTTGCACCAGGATTGGTTTAGTTAGGTAACCAGCGTGTGTCATTTAACATTGACACATTCTCCCCTGAGTGGTGAAGTGTATAAAGGAAAGTCAGTGCAGTAATAGTGTGTAGATCTGACACAGCAGGCCCCTCATCATCTTGCAGTTAATTACATTGTCTTATCTTCAGCGCATATGCTGAGATTTGGTGCAATAAGTCACTGTGCTATACTGTATTATTACTTTAATTTGAGTTGGGTGCCTTAACACAACATCTGGTTCTGCTGCTTATTTAGTGAGTGTTTTTTTTTGTTTTGTTTAGGAAATGCTAAAGTAGTGTACTAGTATACTGGTTTTGCCGTAAGTTACATGTTTGTGAAATACATACATTGAATTGTACTGAATACTGGTACGTTCTTGGTGAGAGGATACTGTCCATATACAATAGCACACTACTGTATGTCAACGTGCTACTACTGCATAACATTAGCATTTGGCGCATGCTTTCTCATTTAGATAATTGATCCAATAATTGACAGTATATATGTTACGGTACACGTGGGAATACGGTACATGTGGGAAAACTAAGGTTAGGGTTAGGTGCTAGGGTTAAGGTTTTTGATAGATTGATTGAATACTTTATTAGAAGATTTGCAGAAGTAGGTACATGAAAGTACATATTACATACAAGGTCAACTAACAGGATAAAAACCCAAGAAAGCCACTGGCTTATTTCAATTGGGGTCCTTGATTTAGGTTAGGGTTAGGGTTAGGGGTAGGGTTAGGATTAGGGTTAGGGTTAGGGTTAGACATGCCAGCATGTACCAAGTCGACATAGCACCTAACCCTAACCCTAGTTTTCCTACATGTACCGTATTCCCACATGTACCGTAACATATATATACTGTATATATTTTTTTTTTAAAGGTTATCAAAACATGTAATGGTGATGTTTGCATTTGGGAACATATACGTATATACAGTATACAGCACTGTATAATTTCCCTTCAAAATGTTTTCTCAGCTGTCCAGCAGGTTTCATGGGTGACTTCTGTGAGGTGGATATTAACGAATGCTGCTCAGATCCATGCCTCCATGCTGCCATCTGCCAAGATCTTATTAATGGTTACGTTTGCCACTGCAGGTCTGGTAAGTCACTGAACAAAGTCCTTATTTATGCTGTCTCAAAGTTTGTATTAGTTTGAGTACTAATGTTGGACTGTGAAGATTCATCACAAATCATCATCTCACAGAGAATTCAAGCAACGTACTTACCTGTACTACAAATTCCCCATCCCATCGTCTGAAAGATGAGAGCAGATTCATAACTGGAGAGCGAGCCCTGGCTTCAGATATCATCATATCCTGCTTGACTGTTTTTTGTCAGTGGATAAAAGATGGCCTTTTAAGGCTCTGAGTGCTGTCATAGAAGAAAGAAATTCCACATAGTACTACATACATGTACATGTACTACATGTACTACACAGTAGTACATTACAACACAACCATACAATTCATCTCAACACCTGCATTATAAAGTTGGTGGATTGAAGGAGGACATGCACTGTGCCACAAGGTCACCAGAGGCCTACAGAGCCGCTGTACCTCATACCCCTCAAATAAAATTATTCAGTTACAATATCAAAGGAGATGGTGATAAAAAAGGCAACACTGCCTCAAAATGTACGGGGTCTTACGTTCTTTTTTATTTTCCACACCAGCAAACCTTTGTCTTGTGTTTGTGTATTATGTGTGTACCCAAAAAAATGAAATGATTGTGGGGGAATCTGATTGATATTCACTTCAGACGGTGGATGTGGGATGTGAGAGCCCAGGCTCACCGCAGCACTCTGTGGGCTTTTGTTCCTGGCAGGTTGGACAGGCCCTCACTGTGAGGATGACATTAATGAGTGCCTTCCGCAGCCCTGCAGCAACCAGGGGATGTGCATTCAGAATGATCCAGGCTATGGCTACACCTGTTTCTGTCGTCCTGGATTTGTGGTGAGGCTCACCACCTTCTTCTTCTCCATCTTCTCCATGTTGCCATCTTATCCTCCTTCTTTTCTCTTCTCTCTATTACTGCACTATGTTCTCTGCAGCCATGTGAGACTATTTGGATTTCTTTCAAATAATAATAATATAATAACAAAGTTTAATAAGTTAACCTTTTATTTACTCTCAGAATCCTCAGTAGGACTAGGCAGATGTTCTTTAATATCCCCTATGCATATGACCTAGGTTCTAGGCCCTGGACAATCTAGACAATTTGATGGCAGCTACTAGATTGTAATCAAGTGCAATACTGAAACACAACTGTGAACATTTCAAACCTGCAAACTGCGACACTTTAAATGAATGTGCAATAACACTATGTGCAATATGACAACCCTCGGGTACATAAGGTTCAGAGATAGGAAATGTTAGAATAGGTATAGCATAGCATAGAGTACAGCACAGTGTTTTATTTGTATAGTATAGTATAGTGGATAGTGTACATAGCCTTTATTTATGTAAACCAGCTCTTTTCCCTTCTTGTTTTTAGTTTTTTTTTTCCTAGCACCAGGGGAGCCACCCCTCCCAAATGTCGTTGTTTGGTACCTGTACTATATCAATGACAATAAAGAATAAAGACCATTCATTCATTCATTCATTCATATATGTTCTTTAATATCCCCTATGCATGTTCTATAATACCCCCTATGCATGTTCTATAATACCCCCTATGCATGTATGTCAGGACAGCTGGAGACATTTGTGATAATTGCTCTTCTTGCTGCTACATGTAAAGTTAATGTACAACCTTATTAAGGTGGTTTGGAAGACATGTGCCATGCTACAAATCAGATATATTTACCATTCCATGCATTTGCTGCTCTGTGGTTTGGTTTGGCTAGCACCATTATTTAGTCATCATTTGATAATATACAATATTCGTCCTCATTGCATGTTTCTTAATGATGAAATTATCAGTAATCATAGTAACCATGTTGGGATGTGTGTATTCCCTCACATCATTTACCCTACTGATTAAAAATGTATAGATTACAAGTTTATGGAAATGGCTAAACTTGGCTAAACTTCGCTTTAAATCCTCTCTCGTCTCATATGTGTGTCTTATACTCTTGGTAATTTTACAAACAGGTTATAGCATCAAAGTGGTCAATCTAATGCCAGTCTATTCCATATATACAGGGGAAGAACTGTGAGCACAATTATGATGATTGCTTGCTGCATCCATGTCCAGAAACCTATTCCTGTGTTGATGGTATCAACAAGGTCAGCTGCCTTCCTGTTGATGTGGATGTCCCCTTGATACCTGGCATCATACTATCCCCATGGGGCTCAATGCTCACTGCAACAATGTCACCATCCACTGCAACACCATTGGCTGCTGAACAAGCAACAGGTATGCGGGTCAACCCTAAAACCACATTTGTACATTGGGTACAATTCATTGATAACCATAGATAGTACTGTGTTTGTTCATGTCTTCATAAAAGGATAGTGTAGTTTAAGAAAAACTATTATTCTCAGTATACAAATAAACTTAACATTCATGGAGAAGACAATCAATAATAAAAAGAAAATGATAAAAGAAGCAATAAAAAGAAGCAATAAAAACCGAAAGCACAGACGATATAACATTCTCAATGCAATACTGACCTTTATTGTGTAACTACAGAGCTTTAAAACAAACTATCTAGTGTGTCCTAGCAGGGGCATCACAATTACCTCTGACTTGATTTAATAAATTAACTGATTGTTGCAGACAAAAGTGGAAATTGCCTGCAATATTTGTCAAATTGTATCCATGTCCTCTACAGTAACAATGTGCTGTCCAAGGGGTTATTTTCTGCCCTGTGGGGTTTAGATCAACACGTGGCTCAGGCGACTTCTCAGCTCTACCATGTATGAATGAATATGAATATCTACCATATTCAGAGGGTATCATCATATGTTCCATATATCCGTTCTACCTAGAGTACACCACACAGTTATAATGTGTGTGTATAAGATCTTTCAAGGTTTTATCTTGACCATCCTAGAAACCTTTACAAAAGCACTATAGTGTTTTAATATATTCAGGGCTCTGTTGAAGACCTAGTAGAATGTATGAGAGCCTGTAACAATTCAGTGTGAAACCTTGAGCATCACAAAGGTCCCAACACAAAGTGGAATCCTATTCACAATCTATGTCCAAAGCCAATGCAGTCCTGCAGCTTTCCCTCGTCTTCCCATTTAGTCCAACAGCCTGATGAACATGCGGTCTTGTTTGGACAAGGACACTTGGTATAGAATTGTGAATTGTTATTGTTAATGGTCTTAATGTCTGGATTTTATTACATTTGATAATTAGTTCGTTTATTGGTTGTGCAATCTTGGTTTTGAAAAAGGTTTTGTATTGGTCAGAACTTTGGACTGCAATGGAGATATTGAATATTGATTATTATAATTATTACAGTTTGCTCATTTCATAATGGCAAATAAAACATAAAACACATATTCATCATGATATGCAGCTGGGCTGCACATGCAGTTACTATGACCCGACCAGGGGAGGCTAGTGGAGGTAGAAATCGGTGGAGGAGCTCAACATAATGCATGGAATGGAATGAGGAATGGTATCAAAGAATTGTGTGAGCCCATCCTCTAATTCCTGGCACCACCAGCCTCCCCAGGACCTGACTGATAACTAATTAAATGAAGAAGGAAAGGAGGCCATTATCTGGCTACTACTTTTTTGTTTTCACAAAATGTGTTCTTTATAATGACACTGACCAGAGTAAATAATGTACATGCTAGAAAACAAGTGTATGTCTTTACTCCCGTCAGATCATAGTGTTCATACCAGTGTGATCCTCACCCATGTATAATCGAAATAAATAAAAATGTTAAAAGAGGTTTCAGAAACTCATGAATATACTGTATCTAACTAGGTCACCATCTAAAAACATCCAGTGCCCTTGGTGCAGCTTGAAATAGATTCACTCAGCACTCCTTGAAACCTCAGAATGTTAAGCAACCTGTTAGACACACTCAGTTATTTTAGAAGTTAAAAACATGGAGAAAATGATATTTACTATTTTCCTTTATCACTCCCTATGACATGTTGAAAGGCAGCGAACAACAAGTTAAGCCCCATGGTCAAGAGCTGCTTTCACTCTGAAGGATAAGAAAACAGACAGAATGTTGTAGCAGTATCACAACATCTCAAGGAAGACTGTCACTTCTTCATTGAGGATCCTCATCCTTGTAATCAAAAGAGAGTGTTTAGAGACTTTCCTTATGGCCTATATATTTATGCGATACTGTTAAACTCTATGCTTAAAATCCTTACCCCTCTTTGAGGAAAGCACACATGAGATGATGATTTTGTGACCCTTTTCTGGAATGATCGCCACAGTAGAGCTGTGTGACCGGGGTGGACTGACATACAGTAAGCTGCCCCCCCTCGAAAAAACATTTGTTGAGAGGGTCAGAGATAGCCAGATGGTCACTAAAAACACACCGTCTTGGTTCCATCCTCTACCACCAAGAGCTATTCTAATGAAACTATGTATGCAGGATCTGGAGTACTTTTGAGTATACAGTACATATTGTTTTCTATACTTAGAATTCAGGCAATTCCTCTTCAAGGAGCATGAGTGAATTGCATTTTTCTTCTTCGCCTTTTCATTGTCTGTTATTTGAGTTGACGGCGCCCAATTTTTCCAGTATGTTTCAACCATTTTGATGTATTCTGTTGTATAACCTTGGTCATGAGTCACAGCGCTGTGCATGTGTCATCCACCGTTATGAATATTCATGAGCCACGGTCTGGCTGCATACAAATATCACTGTTTCAATTTGTCATTAGAATAGTGGTTTACTGTATGCTCTGTGTGTTTACAGCCAATGCTGTACCTTGGGTCACCCTCAACCAAATGGGACTGATGAATCAGTCACAATAACACACTAATGAGAATGTGAATTGGCTTTTGATAATGTCATAATAGGCCATATACATTATGGTTTAGACAGAAAGGTTCTAAACTAGGGATAGTTTAACTAGGGATTATGAAAGTAAATATGTGATTATTTGATTATTATTTGTAACTATTGGTGGTCTTCTTTAGCACCTGTCACTCTGACCATCATCTCCAGAGTTAGATGTTGTAGCATGTCTCTCTTCATCTGCCAATCTCTCTTTAGCTGAGGACTTGGTTCAGTGGGTTTGTTTTCATAGATATTCAATTTATTTGTTTTACATTGATGGCCTATCTTGACAATAACAGAGAACATCATTAGTTAGTTTCACTATGTCCTCACACCCACATACCCATTCAGAGAGGCACGCAAGGGCATATTATTCTCAACAATAGAACACAAATGCAATTGCATGTGGCTTAAAGATTTTTCCTGAAATTACAACTGACAGCCAATGCAGGGAGCCTATGATGAGAACATTGGGGTATTTATACTAACCCAAGGACATATTGAAGAGTTGTAGATGAAAAGAAACATATTCACTCAGAACAATCAATTGCTTCTATGTGGCTTGGGGATTTGTCTTGCAGAATTCAGAAAATCAGATTTTATTAAATTTGGTGTAGAGCAAACTATTTTTCCAAACTTTTTTAGAGTATAGGAATACGACCTTGAACAATGATTCATTATTTATGGCTTAAGATACTAGTCATGATATAATACAAATATGTTTATTATTATATATGTATAATTATATAGAGATATTTCAGGGGCACATACATGGAATAGCACACTAAGGTCAGACCATATCATTGCAAGGTTCCTGGTTCGATTCTGGCCATCGACATATCCTGCATGTCCCCGTCCCCCCCCTCCTTTCTCACCTGTCAATCTCTACTGTCTCTCTCCCAATAAAGCAGAAATTGCCTAAAAATAAATTTTTTAAAAAGCTCAATATTGCCGAATGTTCTTGGATTGCTGGTCAGTGGACTGGTCATGCTGAAATCCTGAAATACATTTGCTAACATGTCATATTATTAGTTTAGCCCATTTTTCACAGAGATTGAATATTAGTTTGGGATTTTGTTTTGTTTATACTTATAATAAGTATATTTCAAACAATTGTTCATAGTTCCTCCATTAGATCACACTAACAGTTTTCTATTCTTATGTTGTCTCGAGTGCCCTTCAACTTGTAGAAATATTGAAATGTAATTTTCTTACACAACTTCATTGAAGATTGCGTGGCCCATTCAGCAAATAAAAGATGACCTTGTGCCTTCCCCTAGGGCTCGGAAACATTACAAGGGGCCAAGAGTAGCTAGTGGCAATATTTTATCTCTGTCCTGTGACATGTTCAATCAGTCAGTCTATTACCCTGTCAGATAAATCAGCCACAAAAGAGGACTCATATCCTGGCATTTTATTATAACAGGGACATTAAGTCCATATCAATTAAATCACACTGTCTATAGTCAGCTTTATTAATTGATTTCTCTGAGCATATTTTCTCTATGGAATGTTACGTGTCCTCTTCAACTCTCAATGTCGTTCGACTTCCGTCGTGTCTATTATCAACACTAAATGCTGCAAAATGGTCATATGGTAGAAAATGTGAAATGACTTGAAATATCATTTTCATTCGGCAACACTACTAAAAAACGGAAAACCTACCACACAAAACAGGAAGGTAGAGACCAGAATGTAACTTATTCATCAGCAATCTTATCAAGTTGAATAATGCATAAACTACTAAAGCTTTAAGAACGATGCTCACCCCTGCACGTCTCTCACTAAACAACAGGGGAGCACCGTTCACAACATGATGAAGGATGGGATTAAGGTTGGGTTCATCATGGATTTTGATGTAATGAAATTATAAAGTGCACATTATCTTTTAAGCTTTTGCACATGAACATCCACAAGGCATGAGGAATATCATTAGCAGTAAAACACATTATTATTGCAGCTGCACCCACACTTATACTGTATATTCTAACTCACCTCTCGTCTGAGTTCATGGTTTTTCTGATACACCTACAATATATATATATATATATATATATATATATATATATATATATGAGAATTATTAAAGCCACAGCTCCTTCGCTGTATAAAATCAACCCCCTTGATCTCTGAATGTTGCATGTTTGACGACATTGATAATGGAAAAATCAATTCTACATGATCAGGGAGTCCTTTTCTTTCAGGTTGCGATTCAGAGGAGAGGCTAGTTAATGGTGAAGCAGGGTTGGTAAGTAAAGCCTTAAAAATCCAAGGTAGTGTAGAAGGAGGAGACCTTAGAGAGAGACTGGAGCTAACTGCTAATGAGGCATGCCTCTGCCTCCTGGCAGCAGCATAGACTGCATCAAAGCCTACATCAGACCAAACAAGGCTTTAAAATTAATTAATGGCTTTATCTCTGAGGGGTAATTTTCCATCATCAGCATCGGCAAACCCCGTTGTCAGGACTGGAGAGGAAGGTAGTGCAGCATTGTTGGGGTGCATTTATCCTCATTAATTGTCAGAACACAGTCACTCGCTGTTCCCGACAATTCGTCATTGTTTTGTTTTTCGGCTTCTCCTCTGGGTATCGGTCATATTGCGCTCCAGAGAGTAGGGGTTGTTTAGGTTAGTCCTGAAGGCCCCGCCGTCAGATCAAAGAGGATCTGGTCTATTAGGACTCGACGTCTAACAAATATTGATAAAGGTCTCACTCGGAGCCTGTCGTTTATTCAAGGCAACAATGTAAAAGGGGAATGCTGATTTCTCTGGTGTAATGGTTACAGGAACAGACTGCAGAAGATAGGTGCATCAAGGAATGCTTCTCATTTTAACCGTTTTTTGAGGATGGCCTTTCTGCAACAAATTGCAACATTTGCAACACAAAAAAGTACATTAAGTATGCTTCTCTCTAATGCTCAGCCCAAATTGCTGAAGTCTGTGTCAGTCTTTTAAGTTGATCCGCGTCACTACACTCAATAAGCTATCAGCCAGAGGAACCTTTTTTCTGAAATGTCTCATAATTACCTATTGACATGGACGATATAAACCAAGATATCATACCATACAATGAGCCATGTAATAAACCTATATGATTAAATTCCTTTCAGCCAAGCCTAATCTTTCTGCCTATATTGCGTCATTTACATGCTTCACAGCGATCATATTTACACCTTTACAGCGGATACATGGGGCAGTAGGAGCAATATATTTCTTGCAATTATTTTAAACCGTGCTATTGCTTTCATTCACCAGAAGTGAAATAAACTGTTTATTCTCATAGTATGCTTTAATTATGCATTTTAATGTGTTCCACTGTGTCTAAACAGCAGTGAGTGGTGGTCTGATGTGGCCTACTGTTACTGCCATTCCCTCTGTTACAAGCACACATGTGAAGAGCCAGCCTTGAGTGATTTAGTCAAAGAAAACCTGCTTTGTATGCATATGTGTTTAAACTAATTTAATATTTTTCCATAGTTGTATTATGGGATGATGATGATGATAATGATGATGATGTTATAAATAAAAATCAATGTGGCGTGTAGGTGGTGTGTAGTAATTTCAACACAACACCTTTTGAATTTGAGGATAACATTATGTCTGTCTGTGGATTTGTTTACAGAATCTTGGCACTAATGCTACATGATCGACAAATGCATGAAGCCAATCATGTAGAATTGTTTGGTGACATCATGCCTTGTTTTGTTGTTAGCCTTTCTTTTCCATAAACTTTGTCTTGTTTTGTAGAAACCCTCCAGCTGGAAAGCAACTACATTTTGTACAGATACTAACGTTATTTTTACCCCTTGTTCAGGTTGTTATGTGTGGTTGGACACAACGTCCACAAATATTTTATATTTCAGTGGAGATCACCAACTGTGATAAAGCCATTTCTGCATGTTTGTGCCAACGTTCTAACAAATCAACAGACCTAATTGGATCCCCAAATGTGTATTAAACAGTTCTGACTTACAATGCTTTTATTTAGAGCATTTTACAGAGCAGTGTACATACATACATTAAGGTGACTGTGCCTTTAAACAGCTTGGAAAATTGCTGAAAATTATGTCATGGCTTTAGATCGCTTCTGATAATGTACCGTACATCATTTGAGTCAATTGGAGGTGTATCTGTGGATGTATTTGAAGGTCTACCTTCTACCTCAGTGCCTCTTCGCTTGACATCATGGGAAAATCAAAACAATTGTGGACCTCTACAAGTCTGGTTCATCCTTGGGAGCAATGTCCAAACACCTGAAGGTACCACGTTCATCTTTACAAACAACAGTACGCAAGTATAAACACCGTGGGACCACGCGGCCGTCATACCATTCAGGAAGGAGACGCGTTCCGTCTGCTACAGATGAATGTACTTTGGTGTGAATAGTGCAAATCAATCGCAGAACAACAGCAAAGGACCTTGTGAAGATGCTGGAGGAAGCAGGTAGCCACAGTAAAAATGAGTCCTATATCGACATAACCTGAATGGCTGCTCAGCAAAGGAAGAAGCCACTGCTCCAAAACCGCCTTAAAAAAGCCAGACTATGGTTTGCAACTGCTGATAGGGACACAGATCTTACTTTTTGGAGAAATGTCCCCTGGTCTGATGAAACAAAAATGTGTTTGGCCATAATGACCATTCTTATGTTTGGAGGAAAAAGGGGGAGGCTTGTAAAGCCAACAAACACTGTCCCAACCGTGAGGCACGGGGGTGGCAGCATCGCACGGGGGTGGCAGCATCGCACGGGGGTGGCAGCATCGCACGGGGGTGGCAGCATCATGTTGGGGTGCGTTGCTGCAGGAGGGACTGGTGGCACTTCATATAATAGATGGCATAATAATTAATAATAATAATTTTGCCATTTAGCAGACGCTTTTAATCCAAAGCGACTTACAATTACGAATTACAGGGACATTCCCCCTGGAGTAACTGAGGGCTTACTGGACTTGAGGCGCACTAGTATTGGTGTGGTTTCAGGCGGGATTTGAACTCACAACCTTCCGATTACAAGTCCAACTCACTATCCACTAGACCACCACTACCCCCCCGCATAGGCATCATGAAGAAGGAAAAGCATGTGGATATACAGGTGCATCTCAAAACATTTGAATATTGTGGAAAAGTTCAATATTTCTGTGAAATTGTTGAAAGGGTTGGCTGTTCGCAGAGTGCTGTATCAAAGCATATCCATGAAAGATTTGAAGGGAAAAGTGTGGTAGGAAAAAGGTGCACGAGCAACAATGACAACCGCAGCCTTGAGAGGATTGTCAAGCAAGGCTGATTCAAGAACTTGGGGAAGCTTCACAAGGAGTGGACTGAGGCTGGAGTCAGTGCATTAAGAGCCACCACGCACAGACGTACCCAGGAACTGGGCATTCACACAAAGTGTTGCATTCCTAGTGTCAAGCCACTCCTGAACCAGAGACAACATCAGAAGCGTCTTACCTGGGCTAAGGAGAAAAATAACTGGACCGTTGGTCAGTGGTCCAAAGTCCTCTTTTCAGATGGAAGTAAATGTTGCATTTCATTTTGAAATCAAGGTCCCAGAGTCTGGAGGACAAGTGGAGAGGGACAGAATCCAAGTTGCTTCATGTCCAGTGTGAAGTTTCCACAGTCAGTGATGATTTGGGGTGCCAGGTCATCTGCCGGTGTTGGTCCACTGTGTTTTATCAAGCCCAGAGTCAACGCAGCTGTCTACCAGGAGATTTTAGAGCACTTCATGCTTCTGTCTGCTGACAAGCTTTATGGAGATGCTGATTTCATTTTCCAGCAGGACTTGGCCCCTGCCCACAGTGCCAAAACTACTAGTAACTGGTTTAATTACCATGGTATTACTGTGCTTGATTGGCCAGCCAATTCGCTTGACCTGAACCCCATAGTCAATCTATGGGGTATTGTCAAGAGGAAGATGAGAGACACCAGACCCAGCAATGCAGATGAGCTGAAAGCAACCTGGGCTTCCATAACACCTCAGCAGTGCCATAGGCAGATTGCCAAACCATGCCACGCCGCATTGATGCAGTAATTCGTGCAACTGAGAAAGCGTGTGCAAGCATGGAGGCCTACTAACCTGACTCAGTTACACCAGTTATTTCAGGAGGAATGGGGCAAAATTCCACCAACTTATTGTGGGAAGCTTGCGGAAGGCTACAAAACTACATTTTGTTGTGCCAGTACCTGTACTCTGTGCAATGACAAAGTTGAATCTAATATAATATAATCAAAGACATGTATTTCATTGTTAGAGAAGATCTTCAATTGATGATGCCAATACATTCCTTTATATCATTGATATTGTACACTGTATAAAACAGCACTGGTGGCTGTGGTTGTTATGCAACTTGGGGTTGCAGTATAGCAAATGTGTGTGGAATACAGACACCTCTTCAAGGTCAACCACTTGAAAGAGTTTGTCATTCTATCTCTCTGGTTCAGAGGTCTGTTTTGTCAATAACATAAAATACCAGAAAGAGCTAAAGCCTTTTCCCAGCATGAAACTCAGCATTGTAAGCTCAGTCCTCAGGAGTACAATGCACTCTGTAAAGCACTGATATACTGTGTTCCCCCAGGCGGAGCGGAAAGGTAGACTGTCTGAATGGCACTGGAGCTCAAAGAGGTTGCTTACTTTATCACCCACGTTTGCAGACAGTTTAAGCTTAACTTGGGTTAAAACAACATAACAGAAGCGCCATTAAGCATGACAACCTAGGTTATTGTCTCTGATTGAAATCAGGCTCTACGTTTTAACACGAGAACAGCCGTGCCTATTTTACCTATTATTAGAGCCACCTCAGGGGTCAAAATGACGACGATGAAGTGTTTAGAATTGGAAGCGGCTACCTACACACAAAGACCCCTAGTTGGCGCCTCTTGTAAATTAGCCTCCTACACAGAAAAACTAGCAATAAATAATGCAATAGCTTTATACTAGCTTATCCTGATGTGATTTTGAAAATGTAAGGATACTGGGCGGTAGAACGCACATATCCTCACCATGTGCAGGAAACAGTAGGGCCCTATTCTCATCGCGGTCTGGTGTAACAACTCCATATTATATCACAGAGGAAACAGTCCCCTTTAAGAACCCAGATCCTCTCCTTTTTATAGGACCTGCTTGATAAGGGCAAAGCCTTCTCCACCGTTAAGGTCTACCTGGCAGTCATTTTGACATGCCATGAGGGGCAACTGCTGGGATGCCCCACTTTATCTGTTATTTCATGAAGAGAGTACACTGTGTTCTTCCAGTCACCAGACAGTGTGTCCCCTTGTGGGACTTGTCCTTGGTTCTTGAAGCACCGTTTCAAACCTCTACGGACTGTTGACATTAAGATGTTTTATAAGACTGCATTGTTGCTTGCCTTGGCCACAACCAAGCGTGTGCGTGACTTGGATGGATATTATGACCATCCTGCATTACTCAGCTTGCCACAAACGACACTATGGTCACGTTATGCCGTAACACTGTTCATTCCCAAAGTCATCTCCATGGCATAACGCAGTCATACTGACATACTGATCCATTTTCATTGGACACCCTCTGGCTTTTTGGACTTTCGGTGACCTCTTTGGTCCTCATGTTGTTATGACCTTGGCTCAAAGGCCACAACAAAAAGGGAGACACTCTACAGTTTTAACGTATAACAAAAGTATTTATTTAACAAACATCAAATGTATGACCAACAGAACACTAACTAAATAGAAATAATGTAAGATGAGGTGTGAACGTCAGTAATCAGTGGTGATGTATGTTGGATGAGTGAGTGGAGGGGTGTTGAAAGGTGCTAAAAGCAAATTTCATGAACCGTAACATAATCAAACAAAGGATACCTAAAGGAATGAACCCAAACAAAGGCAGAGTGGCAGCAGCAGACGCAAAGAAAAAGCAGAGTGCAGCAGAGAGAGAGAGTGAGTTCGCAGAATAAATGAGCGTGCTATGCATGAGCTTTTATAAACTGGGACTAGGCAGGGCTAAGTGCATGCAAGCGCTCTCAGACTGTACAGATGTGATTTACTGTAGTAGTGACTTCAGCGAATAGTAACACAGAGTCCCACTATGTCCCATAGCGAGGGGTCTCCCTCATCTCCTTCAGAGAACCAGGTTTACCTACATAACCCAACATTGCATATAACATATCAAGTGGAGTAAACTGTTATTAATTGAGTACTGTAAGGCCTCCCCAAACACTCGCATGTCACCCCTCTCCTTCGCACCCTGCACTGGCTCCCGATAGCAGCTCGCATCAGATTCAAGACCCTGGTGCTTGCATACCAGGCAGCTAAAGGGACAGCCCCTGCCTACCTGAGGGAAATGGTAACCCCCCAAACCCCTGCCCGCTCACTCCGCTCCTCCACCTCGGCTGGCCGACTGGCCCCACCTCCTCTACACAGCAGTCGGGCTGCCCGATCACGTCTCTTCACAACACTGGCTCCCCGCTGGTGGAATGAGCTCCCCACGGCCGTCAGAACGGCTGAGTCACTACCCATCTTCTGTCGTAGACTGAAGACCCATCTCTTCAGGTTACATCTTAACTGCTCCTCCTGAGACATCTTCTGACCCTCACCACTACGTCTCCTAAAGACACCCGCTTTCCCCTCTACTGTGTCCCTAAGAACTTCTATTGCCCCCCTTGTACTGTTTCTCAGTTTCTCCCCCCCCAAAAAATAAATAAAATAAAATAAAATAAAATGTGTTTTAGTAGAAGGCGATAGGGAGAAGGTTTTTCCTTCTATCAGTGGCCCCGGGCCCGAGCTAGATTACTCTTCCTGCAACGAATGGTGGATTGCTGATTCACATGCTTAGTATTCAAATGTATTGATTGTAAGTCGATTTGGAATAAGGCGTCTGCTAAATGCCAAAAATGTAAATGTAAATGTAAATGTAAATGTAAGGCCAGCATCAGCCCACAACTCATTTCATAATGCTCCAGTTCCGGTGTGGGAGGGTTTTATAATCTATGTTTTACACTGGGCCACATTCTCCTCTTTGAGGAATACACTGGAATTAAGTGTGTCTGCTCCTCTGAAGCCGGCCTGTTCAGACCCATATTTCATATTTTTTCCATGGAAAACACTAAACTCTCCATGGAGTTTAATTACAGTTCAAGGCTGGTACTCAAAATGACTTACACTGAGTTGAAAGGCCTGTTTTACGATACAGTCCCTGCAGAATTGAAATTTTTACCCCCCACTGTTTTATCTCATAGAGTGACAACTCAATAAGGATGGTTTGCTGTCGATGTGTCCCCACTGATTCAGCCATGGTGTAATCAGAGCATACCAAACAGCCTATTTTCATATTTTACTATTTAAACCACATGAATGGACCCCAGAATGAAACTGTTCAGTCGACATTGTGATAAATGATCATCAGTGATATACATATTATTTGAGAGACGCAAACCGTACAAGAATGGCTCAAACCATTGCTGCATTATACATAAGATACTGTATGATATCTGTTCTTAGTTTTTTTGTAGTTTGTTATTTCCATGGCGCCGCAATGACTGCCTAGGCTGTTTACTCTTGCAAATTTTCTTGAGATGTTCTTGTTTTATATGAATGTTTTTTAGGTACAACTCTTAGGCCTACATCAAATATTGATTTGTGAGAGCTAACCTCTGATTATATCTAGTGATTTAGCAGCAATTTGTATCCATGATGTTGAATTCAATGATAAACTGGACTGATGCACCAGATCCACAGTACTTGAGATTCCTTGATATGCAGACAGACATTATGTTGGACCTTAAGGCTTTCCTCAACTCCAAAGGTATACTATAGAGGACACCCGGAGGAGGAGGTCGTAACTTCAAGAGCAGGACGTAACTTCAAAATACAAACAAATGTTGGTAGCAGACCCTCCTCCCCAACCAGGCCCTCCCTAAGCATCCAGCTAGACCTGACAAAGAGTAGCTCTAAGCCCACTGCATCCATATCGCCAGAACTGTTTAATGCCCAGTCCCTCACCAATACATATTTGCTGCTGCATGACCATATTCTGGACAGAAACATTGATATCATGTTTAACTGAAACCTGCTAACCAAATGGGGCCTACCAAGCTCTGTATGAGTCCTGCCCTCCTGCCTACAACTACTATATTGAGAGAGCATGCTGCAGTGGCCACATTGGTGGCTCAGCTATCGTCCACAAGGCTGATCTGAAATGTAGCCTGAACTGTGCTCCTTTGAATGTTTTGCTTTAAAATGCAAGCCAGCTTATTCCATGACTGTTGTCCTTCTCTACTGGCCACCCAAACCCATTTCATCCTTCCTCCCTGAATTATCTTACCTGCTCACATTTCTGTGCTCAACCAACATTGTAATACTGGGTGATTTCAATATCCACATGACTCACCTTCTTGTCACTTGGCTGTTGAATTTCTTAATCTGATTGACTGTCTTGACTTAAAGCAACATGTTCAGGTACCCACTCACAGCTGTGACCACACACTAAATCTGGTAATAACTGACAAAATACCAGTCACAAATCTTCAAATAAATAACCTTGGTATGTGCGACCACAGGGCTGTGTCGCTGGAGCTGACATTCATCTCACCACTCCCCAAGTGCAAACACCTGATGTTTTTTTACAACCTGAAAGCCATTGACCACTCCGTTTTCTCAAAAGAAATCAAGACTCCTCTCCACCTGAACTGTCACCTGTGTATACAATTGTAGTCATGTGGCCGTGAGGTGCAAACGATATCAAAGCTTCGCGGATTCAGCAAAATCCGTCGCTGTGGAGCCCATGTCTTAGGCCTAGGCTACACAGCGCCGGATTTGGCTGAAACGGCTATACTATACTACTTTTATAGAATACATATTTTAATTAGGAGCTGTTTGCAAGGAGATCAGATTTCAGTTTGACACCTTTCAGAGAACATCCCAGAGAGATCATAGTCATAGTTATCCCAGAGAGAACATCCCAGAGAGATCATAGTCATTTGTCCCATCTCAAGCTCCCATGACCAGTTTGTTAAAACATGTACCCTGTCCCTCTCTCGCTCAGCTCCCTGGCTCACACCAGAACTGTGCCAAATGAAATCCACTGGGTGCAGGCTTGAGCGCCTACCCAACAACTCAGGCCTCACGGTTCACAAACTTATCTAGACTATCAGAGAGCCTATTTTAAAGAGCTGAAAGAGAAGGCAAGGTCTGAATCCTACTCAAAGCTCATCAACGACAGTGCAGGTAACTCACGACTCAAGTCCTATGGAAGCCAGCCAGCTTCACAAAGTTCTTAAGGACAAAGGTGGACAACTTCAGGTTGACCGAGAGTGTGGATGTATTTAAAAGAAAGCTTAAAACTCACAGTTTTATCCTGGCTTTTATCTAGTGTCTATGTCAACTTGCACTTACTCCTATTTTTTATCTCCTCTTGTTTTATTCCTGGTTTTATTGTGTTGTATTTATTTAATCTATTTTTTTTATCTCCTACCTCTTGTTTTATTGAATTCGAGTTTATTTACTATTGTTTTTATGTTCAGCACTTGGAGTTCCATTCAATGCATGACTTGTGCTATATACAGTCAATAAAGTCAGGTCTCAGATCCACCAGGCCCTAACGATAACCAGCCTCCTCCACTACACAACCAACTGCTACCCCCTACACAGCCTCTCCAGCAGTTTCTCTAGAGTGAGAAATAAACTGTTTCCAAAATTAAAATATCATCTTGCTCTCTGGATGCTATTCCCGCAGTCTTATTGAAAGTGTGCCCCTGCGTTTAGCCCACTTATCATCGAGGCTGTTATCCACCTCTTCCTATCTGGCAGCATTCCATCTGGAGTCAAAACTGCAGTTATCACGCACCCTCTCAAGAAGCCCAAATGTTGACTCTGAGGTATTGGCCAATTAGAGGCCAATCTCGAACCTCCCCTTCCTCTCCAAGGCTCAAGTATTTGCCAAACAGCTCCAGCGTCATCTCAGTTTGAAGAGCATTCATGAACTGTTCCAGTCAAGTTTCAGTTCAGGTCACAGCCTCCATCGCTCCATCAAAACATCTCTCTCTCTGCTCAAGTCTCCAACATTAGCATAAAGTTGGACTCCTCCCTGGTGTTTGACAACGACATAAAAAAAACTACGCAAAACCTCTTTCCTACACCTTAAAAACATTCAATGTACTCTTAAAATGTAATGTACTCTTTAAATGTATCACCAGCAAGGGCTCCCATACATCCAGCTCCAATACATGACATTGCAGAAACATGAACATTTCAGCCCTGCCCTGGTCCCCAGTCAGAAACATCTTGCTGCTGTCCTCAGTGTGTCTGTGGAGCCGCTCCACTGTACCTGAAGGGTTTTATATAACTCCTAACCTCATCCCACAGTCTCAGTTCCGGAAACAGTCTCCAACTCCATGTCCCAGGACTAAGCTGTGCTCAGTGGGTGACTATGCCTTCTGCAATGCCAGTCCTTGCCCCTGAAATGAGCTTCCAGAGGACCTCAAGAGAGCTGCAATGCTCCCCTTCAAAACTAGACTAAAAACGAATCTAAATTTTTTTCGATTGCTTCTCTTTTCTCTCTCTTAGATTCAAGCTTCATTCAATACTTCGGCAATTCCTACCTGGCGTTTGAGGGCATTGACCTTGAGGCGCCCAACAATATCACAGTTAGATTCCAGACCCAAGTGGCCCAGGGAACCATTCTTTATGTCGACCAAGGGCCCGTGAGCAGTGGCTTCTTTTTCATGAAACTCTTCATTCAAAATGGAATTCTACAGGTTAGTCTAGACTGCACTCTTAAATTGTTGTTGTTTTTCCAGTGTAAATCTGATTGAAGCACAGTGATATTACAGTAAAAGAGATAGAGAAAAGACAGTATCCATCTCTATGGATGTTACTTAAATGGAATTAGATTTCACATCTGAGGTGATTATACTATACTACAGTGAGAATACTATATGTATTCTAGCTGCCTCAGCCTCTTGGTCAATACAGGCATCCATCTAGATAAACTACAAGTATGGCACTGCTGGCTTCTGTTCCCCAGCTTCTGTTACCTCAGCAACAGCAAACTATACTACCTGAAATTCCCCATAGTTTTTAATTGTATCCTCCCTAACCCCAAAAAGTACAATATCCATTTACTACGCAGTTCATCCATGTTTCAGATTTCCTCCAGTTGTCTCTCATGTTTGTAATTGTTATCTTGAATATGTTTCAGTATGACTTCTCCTGTAACCAAGACGAAGGGATCATAAGGATCAACACATCAATCCATGTTGATGATGGCAATATATACATGGTTCAAGTCAGGTGGGTTTACTTTCGTATTTCAGTCATTTTGGCCAACTCACCCAAGGTAGACAGAATTATTAGTCTCATCAATTTGCTTGAGATTGTGTATCGGGTATCGGGCTTGCCAAATATGTCTCCGTGTTTTTCTGGTTGTCAATCCAAAATGAACGAGTTGGTTTTAAAATGATAAACTGACCAGCTTCAAAATACTGTAGTTCTCATTCAAAACGTAAAGTTGCTATAACTTGATCCCCAGCCAATTATTAATCTTAAGTGTATTAATCTGTCATATCTGTTTTTCAATGGAATAAAAACTAGCATTACTGAAAATGCAGCAGCAGCAGCACAAATCAATCATAATGCCCTTAAAAGACCTGGCAAGAAAGAGACCTGTCATAACCAGGAGTACAGGAGGAAAAATGGCTCCAGGTTTCACTTCAACCCAAACAAATTATTTTGTCTGATAACACAGCTCCTCCATCTCTATCTGGTATGACCCAAAGCCAACTACAGGATGGCCATCGCCGACACCACTGCCCGCCTCATTATAGGCTCTTAAAATATCTCCCCATCAAGACAATTTTCTATATGTTTAATAGAAAACCACCGGGGCTGGCTTCTCAAGGACTCTGTGAGCCCGGTGCCCTCTGGCTGCTGGCCAGGTCGCTCTGGCAGAGTGCTCCTAAATTAACCGCTTCTCCACACCGGCTCTAGAGGAAGGACTTAGGGAGCTCGGGGTTGGTGCCTCGAGTATTGAGCCGGCAAACGCCACAACCTGCAAATTACAGGCTTAACAAATCAGGCTAGATTGCTTCCCGGACCTCCTCCCTTCCACACGGGGAACAAGCAGTATCAGGAGGCACCAGTGTGGAGGCTGCGCATCTGTGGACAGAGTACCCTCCAGCTGCAGATAGTTAGCCCAGAATCTGCACTCAGGTAATTATCTTCTCTCCCATGTTGTTTCGAATGGGAGAATTAGCTTTGGAAATCTCCCAATGGCTAGGGGACGGCCCCAGAAGGGTACGTCCAAGACGCACAAGGTGTCTAAAATAAAAAAGAATATAGTACGTGGCCCAGAGCAAAGTGGAATGAAACACAAGTTAAATTTGGTTCCAGGTCACATCTGGCCATTTGTTTTGCACACTGCTTTTTATGGATAGAAATACAATAATAGTGTTATCCCCTTCCTGCCAGTAAGCCGATTGTGAGTGACTGTTTGTAGAGTGTTTGAGATATATCCACACAAAGAAGATGGAATATGAATATGAGCATGTCTAGTTTAGATGAAGTACATGTAGATATTCTCTAGTCAATGGTCATGAAATACAGGTATAAAGATGGAAATCCCCATGTCAGTCATCGATTCAGTATTTTTTATCAACATGGATGTGATGAGAATGATTCACAGCTCTTCTCCTTCAATTGATTTATGATGTGCAAGTGCACTAGCCAGGTCTCGTGATATTCTTTATAAAATTAACATCGCATTTGAAGATATACTGTCATCCTAAGATCCTAATTCACTTCTCGCTGTCTTTCTGGTCTATGCTCACTTGCTTTTCTAAGTAGTCATGACTACCCCTAATTACAAAGAGAGAAAGAGAACGCTTGTCTATACACTCTGTCATCCAACTGACATTTTCTAGACTAGATTGTTGAATGCGAATTCTAAATTATCGACAAAGCATGAAATTAAAATAGCTTGCTGAAGATATAGAGAGGATATTATTGTGACTGTTAAGCTTGGATGATAGACAACCAATTCAAGAGAGCCATATTTGCAAGTGGAAGTCCAAAGGCAATGTTCTTTACGATGAGTGGATTTTATTAATATAAATGTTAATGTTAATCTTTAATCCATATTTCAGACATATTCTACAGCTTTTAAAAAACGTTGTTCCCTATGCAAAGCAAGAGTACAGACAATATAATGCATAACTACAAGAATGTGCATCTTGAAGATGCCCCATTATGAAAATCTCATAATCATAAAACTCACATATTGACATCATGTCGAAATAACATGTTGTTATTGTTTCTGAGCAGAAGATAAGTTGCCGTATTGCACTCTGTGCATCATACTAGAGGTAATCCAGAGGGCATCCTGGACTTAACTCAATGCAGTATTCTGTTTCCATGGAAACACTGCCCTTCATTAACACTCATTCAGTACACATATTGGGCTCCAATTTGCGTGTTAAATTTGGGGCAAAGTCATCCATCTTTACCTTTACCATTTCCCAAGTTTCCCAGAGTTTTGAATGCTGTGTCTACACTGTCTAGTGTTTCCATGAAAAAAAATGCATTTTCAGGCTGTTTACAAAAAATGATTATTATTAAATTAATAATTATAGTTTTATCAAACTACAATAGAAATAATGCTGTAATGTATGTTTTACTCTGCTCAGCACTATTTGCTGAGTCAAATTGGGGCTCTGTGTGTTTTGCGAGAGGATATTTAAAAGGGAAAACAGTAATGAAATGAGCATTAGGAGAGCTAAGCCTTTAAAGTAATTATAGTCCTCAGGCTAGGTTAATGTAACTTATTCATTTAAGCAGCTAATATCCATTGGTGATATTTATGTAAAACAACATCATGCAATTACCATATTTACAAACATTAGGTAAACAGATTAGCACCATATAAAATGTTTGGTAATGTCTGATTTCAAATGACAATGTTGTTTAAAAACCTCTATAGTATTTGTGTGTTTAGCATTTATTTTATTCTGTCAATTTCTCATAGACAATTCCTAACCCCATGTGAAGCTGAGGTGGCTGTTTCTGGCTATGAGAGAATCAGAAGCAGGCCAAGCAACTACTGGTCTGGAGTCACCATACAAAGAACAGGCCATCTCTTCATTGGTGGTCTGCCACTTAGACACCTTCCCTATCAGGTGAGTTATTATTATTATTATTATTATTATTATTATTATTATTATTATTATTATTAATCCTTTATTTAACCAGGGTAGTCATATTGAGACAGTAGCCTCTTTTTCAAACGAGCCCTGGCCAAGAAAAGCAGTACATCACATACAGTATAAAAACATACAATATACAACATAAAATAACAACAAACAAGCAACAGAAACAGTGAGCAGATACAGGCTATAAAAAGAGAACCTAAGCACATTCGCATGTATAATTCAAAGTCTCTGTAACACACAGTAACAGTTCGGAGTAACAATGTCAGTGATCTTTGAGGGCTATGTATCTATCTACTGTATGACGTATTGACTGGCAAAGCTATTCATAATTACTGCACATTTCAAGCAAACTTAATAGAATCGCCAATTATAATGTATTATCTCACTGTAAGTGATATCGGGCCCTACAGCATGTATGGGATAGGGTTAGGTTCAAAGGATCAGACAGTTGTATAGTGCAATCTATTCTGGTATACAAATGCCTTGTGTGTAAAATGTGTCACTACGAAGTGATATGGTCTTGTCTCTTGTCGTGTTCATCCCTTTAGAACAGAAGCTGTTATTATTTTCAGTGACGTGTTTTGGTACCTTTTTCAAAGAAACAGTCTTTAAAAAGTATTGTTTTTCCCCTAAGGGAGCTGAGCCTTTCCACAACTATATAGGCTGCATTGAAATAATTGAAATTAATAAGCTGAAGGGATTCTACACGACCAGTGCCATAGCCGGGAGCAACATAGACAACTGCAGGTAAAATAATTACATTTTCAAAGAGTCATTGTCTTAATCATATTTTGCTCTTTGGAGCCATATTTCCTCCTGTGTCCCTTGGTGTGTAGTAACGTTCTGTTCTCTTGGCACACAAGTGCCCCTGGACACCAATGTCACCAAAGTTTTGATGTTTGTTTCAAGCCATTTGATGTTTTTTTTTTTCAAGTGTCCTGTTCCATCTATATCCTTGTAGTGTATCCGTTTTGATGCTGTGTCTCCTGCAGTAGTTGTGTCAAAATCGTAGGTGGGTTGAATTGAGTGTTTTAAACTCAAACCCTGCTCTCGTTTTCTCATTTTAATTTAGACAGATGGCAAACATTGGTGATTTCTCTTGTTATGAATTTACATCAAGTTCTCCATCTAGGCACTATCCATCCAAATGTTTGGAGAAACCCCATCACAAGCTTGGTTATGAAGTCGGCTATACATGCAAAATTAATTCAGTGCTGTATTCTCCTTTTGCTTATTATAGTTAAACCTCTCACTGAGTCAAGTGTGGATCAGATTCATTAACATCTGCCTATGGGTTGAGAACATATTAATTGATTGCAGCTCCTTAGGGACTATTGCAGAAGTTGAACCATGAATACAAAATGTAGCTTGCTGTCTCCGGGAAACAGAATGAACTCACCTTTATTACATACCATGGCTGCCTTTGGATGCTTTTGAGTTTGAGGTTTAATTTCGAGCCCTTACACAACATGTTTGTCTCACCTCTGGTGAAGTGATGATTGTCCCTTCTGTTGTGATTTCAACATTTCTAACAGGTCTCATTGGCACACGGGTACCCCAGAAGCCTCCGTGCAAAGTCCTTTTGATATGACCACACCACGTATCACCACGGGCCGAACTACAGTGAACACACCTGTATGGAGCGGGCCACCGCCCACACAGCCGTCACGTGTCTGCCATGACGCTCTCTGCCTCAATGGTGGGACATGTCGCCAGCTGCAGCTTCCTAGCGGAGCTCTGTTCTTCCATTGCGACTGCCCCCTACACTTCAGTGGACGTCGCTGTGAGAAAGGTAGGCCTCTCGAACTGAGCTCCTACACTGTCTCAGGTGACCCTACAATCCCTCTTTGGATCACTTCCAGTTCCAATAGAATAGGCTTCTTAGAGGAATACAGATTGAATAAGGAACTGGGAGTGAGAATGAAAAAAAAAAAAAAACACCAGTTCCGTGACCTCTGGAGGAAGATCGTGAGGAGCCGACAAAAGCAGCTCTAGTATCGCCGTTAATATATGCAGAGCCTCTATGGGGAAAAGAGTTACAGTAAGTAGCTATGAGGAGAATTGAGACTGAGCTGCATTTTGTATCGTGAGCGATGTCAATTATTCATGACGCCATTAACGAAAGATCCAAACGAGCAGCTAGGAACATCCAACGTCCAACCTTGATCACCTCCGCAACACAAACGAGAGCATGACCTTGCCACTCAAATACTGCAGTTCTCCCCACCCCTGGGCTTCCCACCAAAAAACCTCAACATGACACTTACAGTATAAAGACATTGAGACCCTCAGGAGAGGGAGTTCCTCCCCCCTGGCGATAGCGGGGGAAGCAGATGCCTAATGAGGCCTGACACCCACCTCGCCACACAGTCTTCCTAGCCTTCCACACATACAGGTGACTGACAAGAGCTCCCCGCCCGGTGACAATGTGTCTTTGTGTTGTTGGTACGGCAAGCAATAGAAGCCAAATTACCATAGGCTCTGATATTCATGATATTCATGTTGGTACTGTACATACCCTCTATTGTACTAATAGCCTTTTTATTGTATTGTTCCCCTCCTCTGCTGACTAAACACATTTCACTGATGTCAATAAGCCAATGCATAGGTACAAAGCTAATTTGCTGAGCCATAAGTTCATTCATCTCTATTGATGTAAGATCATCCCTTTTGGCACAGACACTCTCTGTTGGATTAATTAATCCCTCTGGCTTTGATCTCTTTTGTTACAAACAAAATAACAAACAAATTAATAAAATAACCAAATACAATGAAGCCAAAAACGATTACTTTGCTTTTTTCCCCCATCAGAATGCTCTGGATATGCAAAGAATGTCCTTAGAGCATGAGGATTTAATGTGTCCTTAACCACTGATCACTTGAATGAATGAATGAATGGTCTTTATTGTCATTGCTATAGTACAGGTACCAAACAACGAAATTTGTGAGGGGTGGCTCCCCTGGTGCTAGGAAAGAAAAAAAAAGAAGAAAAACAAGAAGGGAAAGGAGCTGGTTTACATAAATAAAGGCTATGTACACTATCCACTGTACTATACTGTACAGATAAAACGACTAGGGTTGTCATATTGCACATAGTGTTATTGCACATTCATTTAAAGTGTCGCAGTTTGCACTTATACATTCTAATAGTATACATTATTTTGACTGTTAATCCAGTCTCTCATTTCGTCTCATTGTTAAATGGAATACTAATGAGAGATTGAAAGGTTGGTTTATATTCTAATCAAACTGACAGGAATGTAATTGGAAAGATAAGTACAATAGTAGGCATTAGGGGACAAACTGATTTTGTTTTGGGTTAATCAGGGGGAGCTATGAGTAGGGGGGGGTTAACAATTAGCATGCAGTGTGACAGTTCTTGTATCTCAATCTCAATGATCAGGCCCCCCTAGATGGTCTTTAATTAGACGTACAAAGGAGTCAGTCAATGTAATGTGCCTGTTCAGCTAGTGCATCTCCTGAACTGGATCCCATAATTGCAGTCTCTAACCTTTTTCCTCTTCTTATTATGTAAAATGAATAAAGACAACCATAACTCATATTGAGTGCTTAAAATTAATCATGGCAGTGAAAAACTGAAATAAACAGGAGAGGCCCGGTAAATTGTTGGAAAGGAACTAAAAGATGCGGGATGAAAGTGTTTCTCTTTCCTACACAATCAGGCTTTCAGAATAATATTGTTGTCATAGACATTGAGTAAGCACTATGCTTTATGGCTGATAGCTATGTGGACACCTGCAGTAAAAGTGTAGAAATATTACAACAAAACCGTTCAGATGAGCTAAACACAGTTCAGAGCAGAGACAATGACCTCGGTAGATAAGACTGTGAACGAGGCCTCTGCATCCGACGCCCTCATTTGACACCTTCACCATGTGTTCTGAGAGTGCTAATTTGCAGATGATTAAGTAAACCGCTGAAATGTTATTTGTCTCTCCAGGCTCTGTGGCAAAACAACAGGGGCCCTATTTTCAGGGCTACATCTCTTATTTGCACTCCCCCACGGGAAATATCATATAAACCAGACACTGTGTTCAGGAATTAGCTTTAGTTTGTGCCCTGTAAGATATGTGCCAAATCCTCCCTCTAAATTGCCATAACAGGGATGTGCCCAAATGCATTTATCAGAGAGAACTTGGCCAGTGATTCAGTGGTCACATGTTCATGAAGGATTTGCATATGATATTGATTATATAAACTTGGGGAAACTAGGAATAAGCATGAACCATAAGCTGATTTATCAACGTGTGCGACATACAGTGTACAACTATAACCATGTTAATTGTTCATGTTCTATCAACTTGAACATGTTTTTTTCTTTCTTTCTGCGTAAGTAGAACAACATGTTTGAGTTATCCTGGAAACACACTATCTGAAATAGATTGAATTGGGACCATAACCTGTCAAATCGGTTTTTTTCTGATTGATTTCACCATTTAGATTTCACCTTTTTTATATACCGTACTCCCCCTATTCCAGGGCTAATATATAATCTCCATATCAAGCACTCATGTTTAGTATTAACTAAACCATCCTTTGCATGCAATAACTGCCTGAGGTCTGCTGCCCCCGGCAGACATTGGGTATCTCTGGTGGTTCTCTGCCATCTTCAGTTGTTGCTTGTCTTGAGGTCTTTTTGTCTTAAATTCCCTCTTCAGAAAATGAAATGCATGTTGAATTGGATTTAAATCGGAAGTTTGGTTTGGCCAATCAAGAAACTAAGTCTTCCACTTTTTGGCCCTGAAAAACTCCCTAGTTGCTATGGCAGTATATTGGGTCATTGTGCTACCGTATGAAGAAGCGCCATCCAATCAATTTGGAGGGATTTGTTTGTACTCAAGCAGACAAGATGTTTCTGTCCACTCAGAATACATTCTGCTGCTGCTGTCGGTTAGCCGGTGGCAGACATTCATTCCCAGACCATAACATCCCCCCTCCACCATGTTCCACTTGCAATCACTCTGGTATTCATTTTCTGTCCACAATAACCTTTTTTCAGACCTCTGTAGGCTTGTTAGGTACTTTTTAGCAAACTGTATACTGACCATTCTTTTTGAGTAATGGTAATTGTAATCTATAGTAATTGTTTGATTTCAAGTCCAAACTGTTTGAGTATAGAGCTAAAAGAAGACAAAATGCTTCCTCTTTCCAATACTTATAGGGGGCACTGCATACTACAAACACATACTGGAATCATCCTTACAAATGAGCTGATAATATGAATGATATAACATTTTACATTAACATTTACATTTTTGGCATTTAGCAGACGCCTTATTCCAAAGCGACTTACAATCAATACATTTGAATACTAAGCATGTGAATCAGCAGTCCACCATTCGTTGCAGGAAGAGTACTCTAGCTCGGGCCTGGGGCCACTGATAGAAGGAAAAACCTTCTCCCTATCGCCTTCTACCAAAACCTCTTTTTTTTTTTTTTTTTTTTTTTACTGGAGAAACTGAGAAACAGTACAAGGGGGGCAATAGAAGTTCTTAGGGACACAGTAGAGGGGAAAGCGGGTGTCTTTAGGAGACGTAGTGGTGAGGGTCAGAAGATTTCTCAGGAGGAGCAGTTAAGATGTAACCTGAAGAGATGGGTCTTCAGTCTACGACGGAAGATGGGTAGTGGTAGTAACATACACTACATGGACAAAAAACTGAATGGGAGCAAATCCCTGCAATCATATTCTAAAATCTAGTAGAAAGTCTTCCCAGAAGAGTGTTAGCTGTTATAGCAGCAAAGGTGGGACCAACTCCATATTAATGCCCATGGTCTTGGAATGAGAAGCTCAACAAGTATGGGTAGTGATGTTCGGGTGTCCCGATACGTTTGTCCATATAGTGTATCTTTGATGAAAGAATAATAGTCAAGTGACTAAGCATTCACTTCCTCTTGCTTTATTTTGTCCTTAGGTAGCCATTAATGGAGTTGATGCTTAGCCCACATTTCATCACACTTGTAAAGCTGTTCTTAAATACCTGCGCTGGCATTCTGCACTATTTTCTGCTGAGTTAGATGTATTGGTACTGTAGAACGGCATCCCAGTCCCTCAGTAATAACAGTGCAATCACATATGAGTGCTCACACAATGATGTGCTCTGCCAGTCCCCTAGCCTCACACACACGGGCAATAGCAATTCTGCTAGCATGCAGTAGAAGTCTAGAGGCTATTTACATACTGACATAATCTCTGGATGTATATCACCATCGCAACTGTGTAGGGTGAAAAATGCTCCTTCTCACTTCAGATTGAATGAATGAAGGCATAACCACTGCACTGTAATGCTATGGTAATAAGACACCTTGCTGCTCCCTGAATGATGATGATAACCCATGACTCGTATTGTTTACTTTTTGTATGGATAAACAACCAATAAAACCCACACCTAAACTGTCCATTCAGAACGCTTGCTTTAAGAGTTGTTGTGTGTCCAGAACACCCAGAAAAATCCACTTTACAAGCTGAGTTATTGGAATGGAATGGAATGGAATGGAATGGAATGGAATGGAATGGAATGGAATGGAATGGAATGGATGGAATGGAATGGAATGGAATGGAATGGAATGGAATGGAATGGAATGGACTTTATTGTCATTGCTACAGTACAGGTACCAAACAACGAAATTTAGGAGGGGTGGGCTTTTGGTGATATTTGACATGTGGGCCAGGCCTCATGAAGGAACCTATCCAGACCAGCCTTGCCATAGGCAGCCTATTCCTCAGTTGAAGCCACTCAATTAACAATTAATGATAAATCGTCTCATCAAGGAAGACACAAGTAGGTCATGGACCTTGTCAAAAGAAGTCTGTCAGGTATGCCTTTAATTGAACGCTAAGTAGTCACAAAAATGAGCAATGTAGCCAATGAGGAGGGGGCTAGTGAAGTACTGTATGCATGAGAGCAGAGCAGTGAGACAGGAAAATACTCAGACTTGGGCCCAATCCCGTTTCCCTTTCCCTTTTAAATTTCGGGCATCAAATGCCATCAAAGGGGGGAAATACGACATGGAAATATGTCAAAATGCATGACTATCATGCACAAATCAGCCTTAAAATATGTAACTTTAGATAGATAACGTTAGTAGACACGGAGCGCCACAAGTGCCACAGCTATAGCGTCATATGCCATCAAAGGGGGGAAATGCGACATGAAATAAATGATGTCAAAATGTGGGACCATCATGCACAGATCAGCCTTAAAACATGTAACATTAGATAGATGACGTTAGACATCTGCGCAGATGTATTTTTATGGCATTCTGAAATCCAATGTGACAGGAACGCTGGAGAAACAGCCGCTGTCCACCACATTAGTCAGCTACAAGATAAAACCCATCGCTGCTAATCTGGTGTCGCTCACTGCTCACATCCAGTCTCCTCCTCACTGCTCTCCACACCCATTAATAATATTACATAATAACAACTGCTTGGATTAGATTAGAGATGTGTGTTTTGGTTTATTAAGTGCCACAGCTATAGCGTCATATGCCATCAAATGGGGAAATGCGACATGGAAATAGGTCAAAACGCGCGACTATCATGCACAAATCAACCTAATGTTGTGTTAATGTTTACATTAAATATGACTGTCACCCTGTGACAAACGCGCAGATATGAGTGCTCCGGTGTCTTGCTTTGGGTAGTCTAATAGAAGTGCCCAGGTAATAGTTTTCCTATTATATTTCCTCTACTGCTGAGCACCAAAACCCTCGGATCTTAAACCTGGCTGAAGCGCGCTGGACTTTGGAACGGTGTTGGGACATGTAAACATAGGCACAGCACATCGGCATAATAGCGATTTTTTGTTATGTTTGTTAGAAAGAAAGGGTCTATAATACATTGAAATGACATTAAACTAAGATAATAACATGGTTATCATAATTTTTCAAATTATTATTAATAAGTAATTACAGAAAAAGTCATTCAATTTGTGAGTGTCTTTCGCATTGCCTAGAGCGAAATCTGATTTCTGTAGATGATTCGCAAGGCATCCTGGGAGGTAGGGCCATGGCTCCGAATGTAGTCTGGTCTTGATGAATTGGGACACCCCTACCTTACACGTGAACACGCAAAACGGAGCCGTAGGGGTGAAAACGGAACCGTAGAGGTGAAATGGGATTGGGCCTGGCTCTGTATCGATCATGACCTCCTAAAACGTCTCAGTAAGTCCTTACCACTCATATATGTTGTTTCTCTTTTGTATGGTATTGGTCATTCTTATTTATCATTAAAGTTCACCTCAAGGAACAGAATAGTGTCCTTCATCATCACAGAGCTTTAAAACATGTGCAAAACGGTGTGCCGTTCTGCAGTGTTACCAACATACTCTAATTGAAAACATTTCCGAAATTCTCAATTCCACTCTTCCCCCCTGGTTGTCTACTGTGTCATATGTTAATGTTAGAAGTCATGTTTATTCATGACTTTTTCATTTTAGAGAACAGATGCCAGTGAACATTCCATAGTCAAGTTTCCCCATGCCTCACCTGGAGGACTGAACCGTACAGTAGGCCAGAGAGTCATTAGCCTGAGGGGAATCCCCTCCAGACCCGGTACGTAGCCGCATGGACGGCGCCGTCGGAATCTCTGACATGTACCTCGACGGCGTCCCACATGCGGGGGTAGACCAGAGTCCTTTGTGTAAAAGTCAACAGATTATTACAGGCTGGTGGAGTCTGTGACCTGAGAGGGTGCGTCCTCCACCTCTCTGTTCAAGTCATTCCCCTCTGTCCACTGGGAGATAGCACAGCGGCACACAGCCCTGACAGGGCCTTGCTGACTGCTCACCTGTCAGTGTGGGGAAAGGCGAAAAGAACCCAGGACACACATTTAGCACACCAATGCACTCAGTGGTGCTTGCTACGGCTACAGCACAACACAAAGGGACAGGAAATTACTCCTGCCGGACATATTTTCCTCTCTGTCTTGTTAAGCAGTTTAATTTACAGTCCTGGAAAATTAATCAAAAGGGTTAGTAGGGTTACAGTCTCGAATCACACGCTCCGATAGAAATATGTTCAGAAGGCCTTCAGTATCCTTGCTTGTTTGATTCATGAATGCACATTGATAAATTGTTGGAAGGATTGATGAAGGTGATAAATGTACATCGCATAGGTTGTATAAGTCGTATAACTCATTGACTAAGCTGGAGTAAAACTTAATGTTGAAAGGAAAAGACTACACTCCCCCTCTAGACTCATTGTCCATCCTGAATAATGCCCTTGTTCTGAATGGTACCCATGATTCAGTGACGTGCGGGGAGGTCAATGAAACCGATAGAGGCATCTGAAATGTACCATTCAGTTGGCAGGTCGCACAATGACTATTGGCAACCGTATTTTTCATATTTCATATCAGCATTCTTTGCACACGCATACAGGAAACACACACATACACGTAACACACATACAGGTCACCTATTCGATTCATTTATTATAGGCAAATGCAGTTCCACTATTCATACTCGTTCAACACAAATTAAAACATAATATATATATTGCATGGTCTTACCTTTACTTGAATTACCTTTTTACCTTACCTTTTACTTGTAAATGAAGTAAATATCCTAAAAAACATATCTATGTTCCCGATACAGTGCTGTGGTTAGCTATGCTTGACAGCCAGGACGAGTTGCAGTACCAAAGTGTTATTTTCTGTCCTTTCATTTGAAGTAGGTCCGTAAACTCAGGCATTGATCTTGAGACATTTTTAAGGTTAGATACATTGTTTTACCTGCCGGCCCTGGGATCAGTTTCTGAGGGGTTGCGCAATCAGGGGTGAGGCTGAGCTTGTTGCTGCCTGACCTCTCAACTCTCCCTGTACTTGCAGCGTAGCGCCGCAAAGTTGGCGATTTTGACTATTAAAAAGTTTTGGGAATAATACAGAAATGACATTTAGAACACAGATAAGTGGAACTTTCTTTTTCATAACAGCTACTTTCATTGGAGTATGACAGGAGAGGCCCTGCCCCTGACTTTTGAAGTCTTGGGAAAAACCTTGATTGGGATGTTTTCGTATGTGTTGTTGGCATCAACAACAACTTGACAACTTGTTTTGAATGTCTGAAAGGATTCCCACATTATACTGCTTTGATCTTTTTATTTCCGTAGATACCACAATATTCATCCCATCTTTCAATGGCACATCTTACTTGGAGCTGCAATCCCTAACATCTCTGCTGAAGTCCCGTGTTGCCAGCGATGAGCCGTCTCATACAGTCAATGACTCCACTGTTACACTCTATCTGACAGTGAAGACCAGAGCTACCCAGGGCACCATCCTGTACAGTAAGTATACATAAGATTAAGATCACTTATACTGTCCATTAACATAACACATCATTCAAAACACTTTAAATAAATGTGAAATAATACTATTGTGCAATATGACAACCCTAGTCGTCTATCTGTACAGTATAGTACAGTGGATAGTGTACATAGCCTTTATTTATGTAAACCAGCTCCTTCCCTTCTTGTGATTCTTTTTTTAAAAGTGTTTTTAGTTTTTTTCCCCTTTCCTAACACCAGGGGAGCCACCCCTCCTAAATTTCGTTGTTTGGTACCTGTACTGTAGCAATGACAATAAAGTCCATTCATTCATTCAAAAGATACACATATATACACATAGTTTTTACAAACACATGCAGAGAGAGGATCAGACCACAGGGTGCAAGTACAAAGACAACAAAACTCATTTCAGCATTTAACCAGATGCTATAGTGCGTAGTGCAAAATCCATAAATGTATGTATAATGATTATGTTCGATAATCTGGGAGCATATATACTGAAAGCTGTCTCTCCAAGTCTCTTGGTCCTGGCTTCTGGGAGGCTGCCAGTGGACCTCAGGAGTCTACCTGGTGTGTATCTTACAGGCATGTCCATGAGGTATTTGGGTGCATGGCAGTGGAGTGATTTATAGACTAGTAGAAGAATCTTGAAGTCTATCCTGTAACTGACAGGGAGCCAGTGCAGGTGATTTCAGGACTGGTGTGATGTGGGCTCTCCGTTTGTTTCCTTGTAAGGACACGTGCAGCAGCATTCTGAACCATTTGCAGTCGACTAATCACTTTTGGTAGACCTGTCAGGAGAGCATTGCAGTAATCTAGTCTGCTAGTGACAAAACGCATGCATTAGTTTTTCAGTGTCTGCCTGGGAGAGAATAGATTGTACCTTAGTACAATGTTTCTTAAATGATATGAGGATATTTTTGTTGTATTTTTTATATGGGCTGACTATTAAGCCAAGTATACATTATAAATGGAACGGCTGAATTCATGAACTATCGCAAAACCTTTGTCTGCCATTGAGTCATAGTAGACTGCATCAATCACCAACACGTATTATTATGTAATAATAATGGGCAAAGTTAACAATGTAGAATTTCAAATGATGTTTGTCGGACCAATAGCATAGCCTACCGTAAAGCCCAATGCACAAGGCGTGCGATTTTGTCGTACCGCAAATTCGATTCCATTGTTTTGAATGAGACAATGCACACAGCGACATTCGATTCTCCATTCACACCCACACACTTCGGTGGTGTGAATTGAGAATCGAATGTTGTCGTGCAACAAAATCGCACGCCGTGTGCATTGGCCTTATGGCTATGTGAAGTTGGCGTTGGGAAACAGATTTAGGTAAACCAGACCTGACCATTCTGTGCGTTTTGCTGCACCCGCTGCTATGCAAGTGTGATTTGGCATTCCAAGTTGCTGTTGTGTTGGCACCAGGACGGCACCAACCTTTATGCCACAACAACACTACCATAACTAAAGGCCGTCATTAGGTTACATTGGCACCATCTTAGCCACAACCTCACCACAGCCTAACTTCAAGGTTGCGGTTGTGTACTGTGTTTGCTGGGATATGTCCCTCTTAAATATGTGCTAATCAGTGAGACACTTAACAGGCCGCATAAAAAAACCTTCCCCCCCAATGTTTTTTTGTTTTGTTTTTTGAGTTTGTTGATTTGAGTTTCAGTGTCATTATCATCAGTGTGGAGAGACAGATATGCGCTAGGGGAGAATCAAAGTTCTATGAATGAATGAATGAATGAATGAATGAATGAATGGACTTTATTGTCATTGCTACAGTACAGGTACCAAACAACGAAATTTAGGAGGGGTGGCTCCCCTGGTGTTAGGAAAGGGAAGAAAAAAAAAACGTTTAAAAAAAAAAATCACAAGGGAAGGAGCTGGTTTACATAAATAAAGGCTATGTACACAATCCACTGTACTATACTAGTTACTTGTATCTAGCCTTCTGCCAATAACGAGGGACAGGGGTACTAGGATGTCAAATAATGTTCTCTTATTCATTTGACCTTTTTGAGTATCTCATTTTCATTGCATCTGCAGATACAGTGCGGTTCAATTATTGTGAAAACGGCTTTACTGTACATGAGAGAAATAAATCAATAAAAAATCCTTGTTGATTTTATTATAAAGCTTAAACATTGTCAGCCTCAACCTCAGCATCAATGTCCTGGCACGGTCACATAACCACAAGTAAAGACATTATTTAGCTTGGCTTTTTAATTGGATTGCTGGCTTACACTATGAGCACACCACAATGTTATTGAGAGCCTGGATTTCATTTACATTTTGACATGATGTTGGAGTTTCACTTCACTATATAATTGATCTAATTTCAGTCGATTGACAGCAATAGGATCAGGAGCAGATTATGTTTAGATTTTTTGTTACATTAGATTACATTATTTCAACCGGTACATGTGTTGGTTGGAAAGACGTAGGCTATTGGCGAATACTGCAAATAATACTGCAAATAATAAAAGTAATAAATAAAAATAAAAGTAATAAATATAGAAATGGAACATACGGTAGACTTGCGGGGTCAGGCATATTGTCCCACATGACTTGCATATGCTCCCAGCATACGACCTGGAGGCCTGTTGTCTTCCAAGTCATGGGGATAGGGGAGGGACGTGCACTCACAGAAGATCAGCCTAGCATGCTTCGTCTTCCGAGTCTGGTTGTGCCGTACTGCCGTAAAACATTCTAGAGGCTTGCCAATGTCAGCTGTTCTGCACTAGCTATAGAGATGTATTTATAGTCATAGAGAGCGCAATTACCACCTTCATTGCCACCTTCATTCTGTGCCAAACTGATTTGTGTGATTTGTCTGTAGTGGTTTTTGTCTATAGAGGACAGAAGATTTGTTTCTCCCTTCTCGATGTCCTTAAAAGCTGGATAATTGTTTATCCAGACATACCCCATTAGCATCAATTTGGGTTACTACAACTTTTTTTCTTTAATGATTGCTGTGAGTGAACTTTACTGTAGCTTGGTTATGAATCCATTGTTGAGGTTGCCATGGGAATCAATAGAGAATACTGCTGATTTACAAACTACTGTACATTAACCTCAGTCACACTTGCCCTATATCAGGGGTCCCCAAACTTTTTTCTGTGAGGGCCACATCATTTTTCCTTTCTGTGATGGGGGGCCTGGGTTGGTCTCTAACATAAAATAATATGGAACGGAGTGGAATGGAGGCGGTTGCGCAAAGCAATTGTGCGCAGGAGAGCACTGGTGGATGCAAACAAAGTCTAAACAGTTGAATTTGGATGGAATTTATACCTATAGTGATATGTCAATGAAATATAATCAGTTTTACAGTCTGATACTTGAGGGAGGACCCTCATCATACACGGGGGGACCCATGAAGCAGGGCTGTCTGGGGGTCCTTAAACGAGTATCAAACACTTAATTTCTTGCATTCTGGTGAATTTAGATGCAATTTGTGCCCTTTCTGCATCAATTTATGGTGGAAATTGATTTCCAATTATTTGCGAAACAGCGCCCCCGCCACCACGTCGGTGCAATGCCGCAATTGCAGTTAGAAATTACACGTTGTTCAAAGGGCCGGTCCAAGTGTGGGGGTGGGCCGTGTTCGGCCCGCGGGCCGTAGTTTGGGGACCCCTGCCCTATATTGTGAGCCACAATGGATCCCCAGGGCATTTACATTTTGATTCAAAGACACAATTGTTTTGTTTGTGTCCTCTACCTTTTGAAAAACATAAACATGTTTCTTGAAATCTTAGTCATTGTAAAAAATAAAATACAGCCTGGAATTATATTTTCTTAACTTTCTGTGAGAATTAGAATTGATTTTTGACTTGCTATTTTATGTCTCAGCATAATACATCAACATTGTCTAGCTTGGGATGAGCTCACATTTTCTGAGCTATTATGATACTAAATTTCGTTGTTTGGTACCTGTACTATAATTCGTTTGGTACCTGTACTAAATTTCGTTGTTTGGTACCTGTACTATAGCAATGACAATAAAGACCATTCATTCATTCATTCATTCATTCATTCATTCATTCATTCATTCATTCATTCATTCATTCATTCATTATTATGATAGTGATTTAGACCAGTGTTAGTATAAAAACAAAGAAAATATCCATCAACTCAAAATGTATATAATCATTCACTTTCTGCAGTTTGTCATAAGGTACACTAGCTTCATACATTTTCAACCTGTCACTTCATATTCTTGTCACAATGTCTTACTATGACAGGTCAGGAATTCTGCCATGCCAGAGCTGTCATAGTAGTAAGTGTTCTTATGGTTATGCAGAACTACAGCATACAGTATATCTCAAAAGTGAGTACACCCTTTAGATTTTTGCAAATATTCTGTTATGTCCTTTATGGGGGTGTACTCACTTTTGTTGCCAGCTGTTTAGACATTAACAGCTGTGTACTGAGTAATTTTCAATGGACAATAAATCTATACTGTTATTCAAGCAGCACACTGACTACTTTAAGTTATATCAAAGTTTCATTAAGATAGTGTTATCCCCTGAAAGGATATGACAGAATATTTGCAAAAATCTAAAGGGTGTACTCACTTTTGAGATATACTGTATCTGACTCACCACCACCTCCAATTGTGGTCATACCTCAAAAGGTCATACCAGACAGACCCTCTCTGTTGTAAAGGTGTCTATTTACCATCTGTTATGAAACGGCAATGCTAACTTAATTAACACTATATAAGCTTTATGATCTAAGTCAGACAACATGGTTCTTGTTATGTAATATACTGTACAGTGGCAATTGATATTCTTCTTCTGTTTTGTGAATGAATTGCTCTTCCTTGTTTGTTTCCACCTCTTTCAATGAATAGATTACATACTTAGTCCCTCCATTTTCTCTATCCCACAAGACCACAAGAACATGTAAAATATTAATTTCAATTGGAATGCAATCTGATGAGCTGAATTTAATTCTCTTAGCTTTGTTCCTGCTCCCTGTGTTCACTTAAAGTGCATTCAGTGGTCTTCAGTGCATTAGCTTAAATTTAATTTTCGAATGAATGAACCTCTTCTCCATAGTATATGTCAAATTAATTTAGTTTACAATGACTTGATGGTTTGATTGGACAGGACAAAACAGCACCTGCTACTATTGTATTACTGCTTATTCAGAATATAAGACTCACACAATTACAAAACTGAAGTTAAGATTAAAAGAAACACTGCATGGCACTGAGTTCTGACTTCTGCACTAATGATTTTGTCTGCTGTGCAGAAGTAACAGAGAGCCTGCATCCACATATGGCACAATGCCCACACAAAACAACCAAACAATTTTTAGCTCAGTGGGAATGTTGTTGTTTTTTTGTTATTTTTTCTGAGTGGGGCAGTCCCACTCATATTTCCATTTTTATTGTGACAGAGACAGTAGAGATTTGACAGGAAGGATGGGTGAGAGAGAGAGAAGGTATGACATGCAGGATATGTCCGCGGCCGGAATCGAACCGAGAACCCTGCGGTTACATGGTCAGCGCTTAGTCCGCTACGCCACCTAAGCGCCCCAAGGGAATGTGTTTTTTTAACCTCAGATCCTTCTCCAACCTAGATTTGGTTTTCCATTCCATGGTGTGCAGGCATGACAAATAATACCACTAAGGAGTTGGACATTTCTTAAAGTCCACTCACTTTGAATATACAATATAATGTATTTCAAAGATGTGTTGGGTGGCTGTCCTTAGACATTTGTAATAAGGTAGAACTGTTCTTACAAGGCCTGTCATAGAAGGCACTGAGACCATACACGTATGTTGGATGAATCAAATCAAATTCACTTTTCACACTCTTGCCATTCATTTCTTAATAGTTGCATGTCATGCTACAGTGATAACTCATTGACCACACATTGACCATGAAAGCAGCATTTAAATACCTCTTTCCTGGGATAAATCGTATGAATGTAGTAGTTTATATAGAAAAAGCTGAGGGATTATGGGAACTGTACTGGGGAGCTTTACCAGAGGTGAGAAGTGAATTTGAATCCCTTGATGTTAAGTTAGCACAATTCTACCTCCACCCTCCACCTCCATCATATTAGCCACTTGTGTATTTCTTATACCTGCCACTGGCTATCTGACAGTGTTCATCTCAGGTCACTCCCTGTCAACATCCTCATACGTCCCCTTTATAGATTAGTTGGAAAAAGAATGCATGGTCTGACAACATGCTACTCTGTCATAATTTCCCTTCTCCTCACATCATCCCACCCTCCCTCCCCAAACTCCTTCATCCTCCTTTATTACTGTACGTGATACGGTAGCTGACTAACCCTAGCATTGACGAAGAAGTACAATATACAGTATACCCCAAAGTCAAAGTGCAATGGAGTTGTCCTGATTGTGCTGATAGACAGCTATTTTTATTTTTATTTCATTTTTTTACACTATTACAGATTAAAAAATGGGTATCATATACAGTTGTTTTCTTCTTTTGGCTCGTTACTCCAAATGTTTGGATTTGAAATCAAACAATTACTATGAGCTCAAAGTATAGATTCTCAGCCTTTATTTGATGGTATTTGTGTACATATTGGTTTCACCATTTAGAAATGACAACACTTTGCATGCGTTGTCCCCCTTTTTCAGGGAACCAAAAGTAATGGGACAATTGGTTTGACAGGTGTTTCTGGTGAGTCAGGTATGTTCCGTCACATCATGTGTGAAAGCATAAGAGAGCTGTCACAGTCAAGTATTGATTTTAGACTTTGCGTTTGCCTTTGTACCGGTAGTCTGCTATTGGTGTCTGTCAACATGAGGACCAAAGAGACCTCAATGAAAGTCAAGGAAGCCATTATGAGATTGAAATATCAGAAAAAGAAACTGTCAGAAACATAGCCAAAACCTTAGACTTACCAAAAACAATAGTCTGTAACGTCATCAAAAACAAAGACACCACTGGTGAGCTCAGCAACCTGGTAGGCTAAGGAAGACTTCTACAGTCCGAAGAATTCTCACCATAATTAAGAAAAAACCCAGAGAAGTCTGGGAACACAAATCAGAACCTGCAGATGCTTCAAGCACTGTAAGGTGCAAACCTCTAGTTATCCTCAAAAGGATGGTTAACTGAAGATGGCTGCAGTAAAGGCCTGGCCAGTCTGGTGGCATCAGTGGGTCATAGACTTCAAATCAAATCACGGTTTATTTGTATAGCGCATTTCTCGCAAGATGCGACTCAATGCACTGACAGAGCCGCAAGCAGGCAAAAGTAAAAACCTGTACACTGGGTAGCCAGGAAAATTCCCTTGCAGCCCTCTACTCATAGAGTGACTACTACCAGTTTGCCTACCTGCACCCAGCGACAGACCCCAACCCCCCCCCCCCCCCCCCCCGGGGAGCCCCCGCCGCCCCACACACCCAGCCCGCCCCACTTCCAGCACACCCGGCCCAGCCAAGCAAGCACAGACCATAATAGCCCCGCACCAGGCTAGCCAAACAGGTGCCCCAGCGGCGGAACAGACCAGGCACACGGGGTGGCCGGGGGCCCCCGAGGAGAGGTCCGAGGACCACCGGCGCATAGCAAGCAAGCAAGGGCAAAAAACCTGTACACAGTGTATCCAGGAAAAATGCCCCGCAGCATACACACTGTGCATAAATGTATTTAAAGTAAAATTTTGAGTTATTTCTGCATCATTCTGCATCCAGCATGGGCACAGATCCTGGAACTTCAGCACCCTGGTACTCTTTCCTGCCAATAGAGAATCTCAAGCGCAGTTATGATGCAACAACACAACAGTAATAGCAGCAATACAACCTGGTGGTGGTCCAGGTACAGCCTGGGGCCGGTTCTGGTACTGGTCTAGGTGCTACTGGCATCAGCACCCAACACAAGATCTCAAGCGCGAGTATGGTGTAACAGCACAGTAATCCTAGTTCTATAATCTCCAATGTCTCCCTTAATTTCAAAAGGCGACATTGAATAAGTAGGTCTTGAGGTCTCGCTTAAAAATGTCCTGAGTTTTAGACAACCTCAGGCTCTCAGGTAGGGTGTTCCACAATCTAGGAGCATATATGCTAAAAGCTGATCCTCCAAATCTCTTGGTCCTGGCTTCTGGTACTATCAGAAGTTCCGTGCCACTAGACCTTAAGGGTCTAGTCGGTGTATATCTTATGAGCATGTCCATGATGTATTTGGGTGCGTCGCAGTGGAGTGATTTATAGACTAATAAAATAATCTTATCTATTCTATAACTGACAGGGAGCCAGTGCAGTGATCTCAGGACCGGTGTGATGTGTCCTCTTCGTTTGGTCCTAGTAAGGACACATGCAGCAGCATTCTGAACCATTTGCAGTCTACTAATCGTTTTGGGGAGACCTGTCAAGAGAGCATTACAGTAATCTAGCCTGCTAGCAACAAACGCATGCATACATTTTTCAGTGTCTGCCTGGGAGAGGAAGGATTTTACCATAGTAATGTTTCTTAAATGATAAAAGGATGTTTTAATAGTATTTTTAATATGGGTTTCAAAATTTAGATCAGAGTCAATTATGACACCTAGATTTCTGGCCTGGCACTTAGTGTTAAGAGCTAGTGTTTTCAAGTGTGCAGATAATTTCTCTCTCTCCCAGCCTCACCGATGATCAATACCTCTGTTTTTTCTTGATTGAGTTGGAGAAAATGTTGTGTCATCCATATATTTATATCAGCAATACAATCTATCAGGTGGTCGACCATCTCGTAGTCATTTGGAGTTACTGAGATATAAAGCTGAGTGTCGTCAGCATAGCTATGGTAGTTAACGCTGTGCCTCCTGATGACAGAGCTGAGGGGTAGTATGTATAGGCTAAAAAGCAACGGTCCTAAAATGGACCCCTGGGGAACTCCACAGGTTGCGCTATAGTTTTTTGAGTTATGGTCACCAAGGGCCACAAAGAAATCTCGGTCAGCCAGGTAAGTCCTGAACCAGTTTAAGACCGGACCAGAGAGGCCGACCCAGTTTTCAAGTCTCTCAATAAGTATGTTATGGCCCACCGTATCAAAGGCTGCACTTAGGTCTAAGACAAGAATCGAGAGTTTTTTGGACTCCGCATTAATTCTAAGGTCATTAGTTACCTTAAGCAAAGCAGTTTCTGTGCTGTGGTATGAGCGGAAGCCTGACTGGAGTGGGTCATATCTATTATTTAAGACTAAAAATTCATGACGCTGTTTGTACGCAGCTTTTTCAAAAATGTTGCTTAGAACTTAGAAGTAGAAATACTTCAGGCAGTTATTGCATGCAAAGGATTGTCAAAATACTAAACATGATTGCTTGATTTGTACATTATAATGTATTAATCTGTCCAATTACTTTCGGTGACCTGAAATAGGGGGATTATGTATAAATTATGATGAAACCAATACATCAAATAAAAGCTGAGAATCTATCTTTTAACCTCATGGTAATTGTTTCATTTCAAATGCAAGGTTTTGGAGTATAAAGCCAAAAGAAGAAATGCTTTACTGTCCCATTACTTACACAGGACAGTGTATTTTTACATAGGGTGATTGTCCATACCCTCTTCCTAATATTGTCAAAACCGCTCGTGTTGTACAGTTAGTATTACTTGTGGTACAGAATGCATAGTGCAAACCTAATAGAGATACATGTTCAGAAAGCACATGGAAGACACAGCTCCTTTTATCTTACTGTGTATCCGTGGCGTACAGAACACAAGCTTGTTCACAGTTCACATCAGAGGATGGGAACCAAAAAGAAAACTCCAGAGATCAAACAGACACAGTTAATCAGAAGAGAACCAAAGACATGCATCAAGATGCAGAGTCTCTCTGCAGAATCTCCTCAGCAGATCTGCTCCTTATCCTCCCCTCCCCTCTATGCACCCCCTCCCAGAAGGATACCATGACACTCCCACTGGGCTTCACTTGTCAGCCAGAGAAAGAGGGGGAGAGAGGGGCGGGGCGGGGGCGGGGGCGGGGGGGGGGGATGGGGGAGCAGGTGACAGGTACTGACAAAAGGACGAACGCTCCGTTAGGCCCAGAACAGGGTAACAGGGCCATGGGGACAGTAAGGAGTAATTCGTCATATCTTTGCCAAGGGAAAAGAAAAAGAAAGGAGGGGCCTACTGAAGTATCTATCCTTGGAGTCGCATAATTGTTCCCAAATACTGCATGTGTATGTTACAGCACAATAGGAAACAATTGCCCTGGAATTAGACAAAAGGATGTTACGTTGCAGACTGAAGACCCATCTCTTCAGGTTACATCTTAACTGCTCCTCCTGAGACATCTTCTGACCCTCACCACTACGTCTCCTAAAGACACCCGCTTTCCCCTCTACTGTGTCCCTAGAACTTCTATTGCCCCCCTTGTACTGTTTCTCAGTTTTAGTAGAAGGCGATAATAGGGAGAAGGTTTTTCCTTCTATCAGTGGCCCCGGGCCCGAGCTAGATTACTCTTCCTGCAACGAATGGTGGATTGCTGATTCACATGCTTAGTATTCAAATGTATTGATTGTAAGTCGCTTTGGAATAAGGCGTCTGCTAAATGCCAAAAATGTAAATGAGAGAACAGCCACAGTACATAGCTGCACTGAAGTACTAGAACTCATTCTCATTGGGTTCTGGAAGGACTCCATCCCTCTAATGGACAATGAGGTAGCTGTTACTTTTGTTGTAATGGAAGATGGGAAGCATACTGTACTGTACATAGAATGGTACAGTACAGGGGTGGCTGTGGCGCAGTAGGTAGAGCCGCCGTCTAATGATCGCGAGGTTGGCACATGTCCGGCTGGTCACATGTCGAGGTGTCCTTAGGCAAGACACTGAACCCCAAATTGCTCCCAGTGAGCGGGCCGACGCCTTGCATGGTAGCTTGCCGCCATTGGTGTGTGAATGTGTGTGTGAATGGGTGAATGAGAGACCGTTGTAAAGCGCTTTGGATAAAGACGCTATATACGTAAGTCAGTCCATTTACCATTTAGAATGGGTCCTCTCCAGCCAAAAGTTAAAATGTTGGTAAATGTATACTGTATTCTTCATAATAGACAGCAGGAGGGATAATGTCTGTCACCAATGCATTAGAATAACTATCACCAACCTTACCTTTCATAATCAAGCTTTTACAAGCAGAATAACAATTAAAATGTCCATTAAAAGTGAATAAGACTCTTGCAGCTCTCCCCTCGGAATGTGGCTAATTATCTATCAGTGTGTGAAAGGACATTATACCCTGTCTTAACTAATGATTGTCTTTGTACTCATTCCATTCCAGTCCTATTAATACATGGAATAAATTGCATGCACATGAAGGGTCCTTGGAGCATAATTCTTCACTTAATTTCCTATTATTTTAATGACATCACTAAAACACATAAGAGTGATAATAAGGTCCATACCACGTAAATGAGGGATACTCAACAGAATATAAAGGTGAGATAACTGATCAAATTCTCCAGGGCTCATCAACATATAATACATAAAAGGGCGCTATGATGAGAACCAAGAGTTGAAAAGCAAGCATGTCTGTAAGCCCAGGGGCTTGTCGTGGCATGTCAAGTTGTCTGGCCCTGTACATCATTAGACGAAATTAGCTATCACAGTATTCCACACATGATACAGAGGGGGAAATATTCTGTCAGAGTGGGGATAACATCAGCTAGGACTGACTGATCAGGTATTACAAGCCATGCTCATTTGGACACTTGAGTGACACACAATACATTTAATGAGACAGTGTTTTAACTAGAGTGAGCCGAGTGGGTAATATCTCCGTGTGAGTGGTGAGATTGTATTTACATGGACGAGAAAAGGTGAGAAGCACATACGGAAAAATTCCTCAGAATGATGCTATCATGGTGCTGAATGAAGGAAGGGTATTATAATGAATTCACATTGTCATACGTCCATCATCACTTTTTCATGTATTTTAATCCAACTGCTCTATGTAGAAAATGAGAGTTTTCCTTTATCTAATCTAATTATCTCTAACTTTTCAGCACAGGAGCAGAATTTCAGAGATCGGTTCCTACATGTGTTCCTACAGGATGGAAGACCTGTGGCAAAACTTGGCTGCAGCGACATCCATGTTTTGAGTGCAGTTGCAGAACGAAACATCCACATTAATAGATTGATGCCGATCAGAATCAGGTGAGGAGTGCATCTTCTTCTTCATCTTACTGTGTCATATTCCCAAGGTTAGAGAAAATGTAATTCCTCTGCAATGTCCCAATCAAATATCGAAAAATGTTTGACGTTTCATTGTCCTGATGTGAATGCCATGAAATGCCCATCAAAAATGAAGAAAAGCTGCCACCGTGCCAGTTTTTTGGGGGTAAACTAGTAGTAGTCCTGATAAGTATTGTCAAGTTCTCTTGGTCTGACAGATGCTGATAATAGGCTTGTACCGATGTAGAGATCAGAGATCCAAAGGTTTGTTCAGTGGATTGAGCCCAAATCTGCCAGTGACCACTTGCTTGTGGTTGGCCACAGTGCCAACATACACAGCTTAATTCGTACAAGTATCTCAGTGTCTTCTCCAGAGTACAACAATGCCTCTACTTTCTACACAGACTGATGGTCTTTTGGGTTGGCCAGAAAATAATCCTAAAGCTCGTATTCTACATGTCGTATTCTACCATGTCTACCATGTCATTGTCTTGTTTGGCAATTTACCAGTTCAACTAAAATATCATGGCCCGCGTGACACAAACTGCAATTCACGTCATGGGTGTGAGGTAGCATTCTTTCTTGCAAACCATTTTTGTGCAGTATATACCGTCATTAGACAAGCCCAGTAAATTATTTCGTTTCATACTTCACCCCGAATGTCGGCTTCTCCCCTCATGCAGGCGCCAAGGGTCCCCAACTGTAAACTGAACATGTATATGAGCAATCATTTCAAATACCTAAACAGCAATAGGTAAAGCGTGTAAGGGTTAGGGTTAGGTTACCCTAACCCTAACCCTAACCCGTAGTAAAACTAACTGTGTTAGTATGCAACTGACGGAAAGTGTAAGGGTAGTGTGCAATACATGTATGACCATTAATTTAAAAAGTAAAATAAAAATTCAAATGGTCCCTTGAATTAAAGGACAATTTGACACAAAAAACATGGATTTTTCCTTATTTTCAGTCACCTTACACCCATATACAAAGCTCACAGACAATTAATGCAAAATCAGCCTGTTTTGTATAATGACCACCCTCATTACCTTTGTCCAAGGACATTTGTATCAAAGGTTGCAACAGTGCAATGTTGGGTTTTGCCGTCCTTAATACAGCAATTATATCAGTGCCCCATTGATTTATATTTCTGCAATACGTGTGTGTTCTGTAGACAGCTGAGGGCAATATTGAACTGTATTATGTGTGTTTCTGTACCAATGGTTGTTTCTTGTTACCATCATCCACACACATACACAGAGGGGTTGTAAGGCTCAGCATCAGTGTTGCACCACTGGAACAGGATGTTTAGTGCCTTGCTCAAGGGCACAATGGCAGGCGATGGCACCTAAGATTTCATTGCAGCAACCCTACTGTTGTCAGCTCACAAACCACCTGATGGTCCTGCCTGACCTGGGATTCAGTCGGGCATACAGTATGGATATACAAATCAAACATTGAAAACAAAATGCATTGTTTTAATTGGGCCATTCCATATGGGCTACTCTCCTGCTTCTCCACGTGTAACTTCTACTGTAAGCTATGCCACCCCGTCATCAGCACGGAGTTTTGATGAATCTGCCCATAACTGCTGTAAATGGACACATTGGGAATTGCATCAAAGCCTCACTTGTTCATTCTCATATAAATCATGTATGTACTGTAATCACAAAGTGTCAGGAACAAACGATGATGTACTTCATAGAGACAGTCATAGAGACAGGCATTGCAATATTCAAAGCATAGGGAGAGAAAACCACAAATATGAGGGCACCTTTTTACAGCTACTGCAATAGTGTAGTAGACATAATTTATGTATTGAGGAAATTATGAAAAGCCTAAGTGAAAAAGTACATCTGTGACATTTTGGAGCATCTCAGGTGCACAGTAGCTTTGTGCATTCTTTTTGTTCCTGATTCATAGAGTCAGCCTGTGCTCTCATGCTTCAAAAGAATGATTGCACAATTTTATGAAACAAAAAAGAAGAAAAACACTAAATACAGTGTAATAATATCTAATCTACAAGGTTAAACGCATTCACTTTGAGTTACCATACTGCATCACAGGGCACTGATGTGTTGTTTTGTAGTGAATCTGTGGGTCCTGGATCAAATTTCACTGAATATTCATTTGAAATCCAGAAGCGGACCTCAGATCGTGTGTGTGTGTGTGTGCCTTTACTGTAATTTACTTTGATCTACATTTGAGAAATGTGGGAAAGTTTAACTTAGGTGAGTGAGTCTTAATTAGGGATTCAGCTGTTCAAACTGTTACTTTATTGAACGAGACTTTATACAGAAAAGCTGAGGATGCTTAGCAACAAGCATCTCTTCTCTATATATTTAGTTTCACTTTTAAGGTTTTCTCTGCAGTCCATTCAATACAGTATGTAAAATGTGACTATTATTGGAAAATTCACTACACTGATCGTGCAAACAAAGTGACATTAGAGGAACATTATTTGTGTAATTAGACCATGTCAGTCAGCACTCTCCAAAGGATAGGAGCTGTAGAAATGTTTAGACTAATATAATACCAATGGCTTCTCTCACAGGCTATAAAAACAGCAAGATTAAGAACTGTCCTTGATATGATTTATTACTTTAATTTATAAAGTTAGTAGTTCATACAAACGTCTTCTGAATCATTAGTGCAGTGGCCTGAAATGGGGGTAAAAATATTAATATTAATATAATATAATATGAATATTAAATGATTAGCCAATGATATTTTTGGAACCTCGAGAATAAATTGTTTCACTGCTGTTATGCTTACAGAATAAAATTGTCCCTTTTTAAAATTATTTTAAATGTAATAACACAATTTACAACGATTGTTATGGTACAGTACAAATGTGCCGATTTCTAGAACGGTATGTATTGTCCATCTAAGTAATCTGCAACACTAGCTTGAGTGTAGCTGAAATGTGAACCTGCCTTCTGCAGAGAATAAATATTTGACATTAACTCTCTTTTGAAAGATGCAAAGCAAACATTTATAAGGGCTTTATGACACGCCTCAGCTTCTACCCATCAGTCATAGACCAGTCCAGCTCAGCAAAGTGACATCTCATCTGACTCCACTACACCACCTTGCTAATCACTCATATCGAAGGAATCGAAGCATTGTGAATATGCAATCAAGCATTTACCAGTCTCTTCTGAGTTAAGAGTGGGTTACATTGTGTCGGTGCCAAATAGCACTTGTAGAACAAGTAAAAACAACCTACAAATACCTAAAACAACCTAGAAATAGATGTAAGGCCACCTAATGCATAATGCCTTAAGAATACTGCAGCTTGTGATTGCAATGCGTGCAATCACTGGTTATACTTACTGATTGCATACATTCTGCATATATTATTGTTATCATCTTAGAGGGTCTCAGAAGTATCATTCTGTACCAAGTAGTGTGAGGAATAAGGTCATTTGTAATATTTAGTATTGATTTTTGTTTGATTGTTTGTTTGCTGTTTACTTGACAGAAATGTCACCCAGTAGCTTTTTTTATGTGAGCAATATTAGCATCAGGAGTTAGCACCTCATCCTTTTACTAGATTCACAGAGGATAATTAACCAGCTCACTCCTATCAAGTCCCTCAGAAGATACAGTGCTTCTGACCCCCATAACATTGACATGTTCTTGTGCCTTTAATCTCTCCCTCATGTCCGGTTGAAGGAATAAACCCTGCATTGTTGGGCAAATATCAATATTTCTGCCACTTGATTTTGTTGCGAGAGGTCACCTTTCTGGGTCTCGTTTAGCCGATGAGATCTGATGGGATCAGGCATTGCAGTTGTTGGACTCAAGGTCAGCCAGGAGACACTTTACCAGAATGTTAATGCCGTGGAAAAGGTTCCACTTCTTTATCGTAAAGATAGTGTCAAAGCCTTGGTCTGAAATCTTTCTGACAAGTAATCAACTCCAATTACTACTACTGTATGTGTGTGTGAGTTGTGTGTGTGAGTTGTGTGTGTGTGTGTGTGTGTGTATGTGTGTATGTGTGTCTCTGTGTGTGTGTATGTATGTGTGTGTGTGTGTGTGTGTGTGTGTGTGTGTGTGTGTGTGTGTGTGTGTGTGTGTGGGTGTGGGTGTGGGTGTGTGTGTCTGTGTGTGTGCGCGTGTGTGTGTGTGTGTGTGTGTGTAGTTACAAATTACAGATTGCACCTTTGAAGCTTTTCACAACATCAATTGCATGTGGAAGTTATGGCTGTGAATCATGCTAAGCCACTGAAACATGCGGTCCCTCGGAAAAATACATTGATACACTTGGAAAGTATAGGGTGTTTCCCAGCCCTGTGAACTGTTCACTTGATGACTAGGTCTACGTTCTCACAGAGTGACTTCAACGTTTATTGAGAGGCCAAGAGCGCCACATCTTCACAAACAGACTGTACTTGTAGACACTATTGTCAGATTTAGATAATTCATAATTTCATAATAGCTTATGAGAAGCAGTTTACTATGCAGTTCACTGAAGCTTTTTTTTTTCTCCATTATGTTAGTGAATGTATAATTTATGAATAATTCAATATTCAAAAGGGGATTAATCAGTGTTATTTTCCTCTTTCTTTCCAAAAGTGAGGATCCAAATGTCGTTAGAATTACTTGCACACTTCACTGTAACCTTGAAAAACAGCCATTTATTTACTTCCAAGAATACAGTATACATGATGCATGCAGCATCACTTGAACACTCTTTCCATAATGTAGGACGGGGGTAGAGCAGCACTGGAACATATCAGAAACACTGGCTACTCAACTCCCACTGAGCACAAAATGGCCCGGAGTCCAAATTGATTCCACAAATGACACGGAAAGGGAAAAGATCCCAGCTGTGAGCTCAAATAGTTTTGCACTCACAGAGAGGCCTCTACTGAGGGTTAGCATGAAGAGGTCTCTTAGCAATGAGAAGCTTCAGGATGAAAATAGAAGTTACATATAATAGCTCCCTCCCTACTACAATCAATGTCAGGTGTCAGAAAATGCTGATTGCGGGAACGTCAAAGTTGCAACATTTTTCCAACATCCCACTGTCTCTGTGTGGAGAACGTATATAATATGTGTGGAATATATGTACAAGACAGTATAAACTTCTATTGAATAATATACTACTACTATTATTATTATTATTATTATTATTAATAATAATAATAATAATACTAATAATAATAATAAATTAATAATTAATTTTGCCATTTAGCAGACGCTTTTATCCAAAGCGACTTACAATTACGAATTACAGGGACATTCCCCCTGGAGTAACTGAGGGCTAAGTGCCTTACCCAAGGGCACACTAGTAGTGGTGTGGTTTCAGGCGGGATTTGAACTCACAACCTTCCGATCACAAGTCCAACTCACTATCCACTAGACCACCACTATATAATAATAATGATAACATACTATTCATTGGTCTCATTATTTTTATCTAGCTGTCTGTATTGTATTTCTTTCTATGTCTGTATTTGTATTACTACTAAGCACTGGTCCCTCCCATTCCAGAGGGTGATGGTCGATTCTGTGTCTAGGTTGACTCTATCAAGAGCTGAATGATTTGAGCAGTTTGCCTTAAAGAGACATTATCAATAAATAATAAACAAAGTGTTCAGTAAACACGTTGTCCCCAGTGAATAATGTGTATACCAAGGTGAGTGATGGAGGAATATGTAAATGAAACAAGACGTTTATTCATAAACTTTTGTCTCGGGTTGTCTTTGTTTTACAGTCCCAGTTACGCACAGGGAGAGCTTTTCTCTTGGTGCAATCACCTTCTATGACCAAAGAGAAATATAAATGGCTGCCATTAGGCATCCAAGTGTGCAGGGATATAAGACGCCTTTACTTCAAACACAAATTCTTACAGCTTGGCAATGATTTCTCAAAATGTTATTCCCAAATTCTTTAGAGCACAGGCAAACTATTTGGTTACAAATGTGACAGGCTATAAACCAAGGTTACAAAAAAACACTAGTTTCCATACTGATATGGGACAGGTTTCGATGTTAAGGCAGTCGGCGGGGAGTGTAGCCATGGCCATTAACACTGGCAAAGGCCACCACCAGACAAAGTCCTTTGTGTTCCTCAGAGCTGGAGAGAAGCCCCACTGACAAACTAAGGCAAAGTCTGGTCTCCTCACCACGGCCACCGCCTGGACCTGGGCAAGCAGCTGAAGTTCCCAGCTCGGATAACCTCAACTCGGCTTCGACCAGACATGATCATTTTCCCAGATTCCACCAAGTGGAAACCGATCATGCTGGAACTCACAGTGCCCTGGGAAGAATAAATTGTAAATGGACTGACTTATATAGCGCCTTATTCCAAAGCGCTTTACAATGGCCTCTCATTCACACACACATTCACACACCAATGGCGGCAAGCTACCATGCAAGGTGCCTGCCCGCTCATTGGGAGCAATTTGGGGGTTCAGTGTATTGCCCAAGGACACCTCAACATGTGGCCAGCCGGGGTTCGAACCGCTGATCTGCCAACCTTGCGATCATTAGACGCCGGCTCTACCTCCTGTGCCACAGCCGCCCCAAGAACACATGGACGAGGCCAACGAGAGGAAGTGCACCAAGTACCAGGAGCTCGTGGAAGAGTGCAGAAGGCAGGGATGGTGAACTCGCTGTGAGCCTGTGGAGCTGGTGCTGCCGAGGATTTGCAGGGCGTTCACTCTGCAAAGTGTTTACAGCTCCTACTGGGCATCACCGGGGAGGCTAAGAGGAAGGCCGGCAGAGAAAGCCACAAGGTGGCTTTGGATCAAGGGGGCAAATCCGTGGGCGAACGCTGCTGGGAAGCAAGCTGGGGTCTGATCAACCCCAGCTGGGTCGCCTGGGAGAGGGTGTCTGATGTTGAAAGACCCAGCAGTGACCCCAGGTTCCATCACTGATGATGCGTCCCAGCGCATCCGTAGGATGTATCTTTCATCTCACAAAATATTATTTCCAAATTCGTCAGGCTAAAAGGCCTACAGTTGCATTCGTAGCCAGACTGAAAAGTCGGAACCTGTCATGCTTATGCCCAAAATCCGTGGGCCAACTGAACCATTGCACCCCTACAAAATAGCCAAACCATCACATGGAAATTGCCATTATTATACTGTATACTGTATGATCTACAGAATCATAGTCCCCCTGGAGGTCAGTAAACGGAAGAAAAAAAAAGCTATACCATTTATATGACCCTCCAACATGTTCACCATGAAGTGCCACTGGTGATATCAATCTGCCTGTAGGGTTTTTTTGCTCATGAGTCCCCCATGTTGGTCTACTCTGTGTAAGGGTTAACATAATGTAGGTTAAAGGCCTAGAGCATTCTCCTAGCCTATTGTGTGGCGGTGTGCACTGTTGGATATATCCCATCGTGGTTTGGCTTACACAGTATGAGTCATTTTCATTCGCACAGAGGCAAAGGTCAACTAGTGTGGGACATTGCATTCCACAGCATCACTGTCTGTTCTTTATTACAGATGAACCTTTAAGTCCCTGGCAAATGTATACTAAATCCATACTTTCTGAGAGGTTTCAATTGCTTCTGATTTCATTCAGAGCAAAGTGGGACGAATATACACTCACCGAATACTTTATTAGGAACAACTGTACACGTGCTCATTTATTTAGGTGGTGTAATGGTTTGGGGAATGTTTTCTTGGCTCACATTGGGCCTGTTAATACCAATCAATCATCGTTTGAAAAATATATATAATATACAGTATTGTTGCTGACCATGTGAATCCCTTCATGGCCACAATGTACCCATCTTCTAATGGCTACTTCCAGCATGATAATGCACCAGGTCACAAAGCTAAAGTCATCTCAAACTGGTTTCATGAATATGACAATGGCCTTCCCAGTCACCAGATCTGAATCCAATAGAACACCTACCATGTGGTAGAACAGGAGGTTCACAGCTTGAAAGTGCACCTGAAAAATCGGCGGGGATTGTGTGATGCAATCATGTCATCATGGACCAGAATCTCAAAGGAATGTTTCCATGTATACAATGAAATTGAGCCTGTTGAGAGCAAAGGGAGGCCCTACCTAGTATTATAGTGTATAGTGTTCCAAATAGTGTTGGGTCAGTATAAGATGTCTCGAATGCTTCTCAGATGAGTAATTGAGGATATTTTATATTTTGACAACCAGATAATAAATATATTCATACAATTATTATACTGTTGTCCACACATATTATTATCTCTTATTCAATAAACAAATTCAAAGTGTTTAAAGTTTAAAAGCTTTATTGTTTGTATACCGGTTTGTCTTTAAAAGCTCATCTTCAACAAGGTGAGGCAGATGCTGAAAAGGTATACACTCTAGGCCCTAATTTGCATGTGCTAAAATTGGGGCAAAGTCAACCACTCTACATTAATATTTCTAATAGAAGCAATGATAAATAATTAAATGGGAGTTTTGAATACTGCTTCTGTCAACAAAATCTTTGATAGAATAATTACTTCTTTTTTTTCCAAATCCATTGTTACAATCAAGCTACAATACAAGTCATGCTGTAGAGCAGGGGTCGGCAATAGACGGCCCGTGATTTGGCCCAGCAGATTATTTTGAGAATCCACTTTTTTTTTTTTTTTTCTTTTTTTTTTTTACAATATCGGACCGACAGTCCAACACCGCGCCTATAATGTCCGAATAGAGAATCTACCTCCACCTGAATAATGCGTATTGTACTTGTATCCATGTTGAGAGTGAATGACACAGGGACCGACAATCAGGCAGCGGGGTGCACCGAAGCGCACTGACGCTGAACCCCTCATAGTGAATCATAAGTAGGTGGACAAGGCGTGGTGCTGAAATAGCCAACATGCGGTGTGTGGTTTGAAAAAAATAACATCAGCTCATTAAATCATTCAAACGTAATGTTTACGTATGTGACTGCAACACACATATGAACAGTAACAAAGCAAATTCTGTTTAATTTTCTGAAAAACATTGACAACAAAATCGGCGCAAAGTGGTGGTAGGCCTATGCTCCTGAAACGACAGAGCAAACGCGCTATTAGGGATAATAAGTACAATGAGCCATTCATTCAAAATATACAAAATACAATTAGGTTATTAAATACAATAACGACAGGCTTGGTACTCACTTAATGTGAAAAGTGCTTGATATCTGGTGATATTGACGTCACTTTAATCCGCAGGCAGTTTATTTTTATTTTTATGCATCAATCGATTCCTCTCGTGCGTCTTTATCACATTCATTGACGAAAAGGACGACTTGTATAGAAAGGGAACATCGTGAGCACGGAAGATGTGAGTCTCACAACGGCTCTGCATTGATGAAACCAGGTAGGATGAACGTATAGTTCGCTGTCCATTCCTCTTTAAATGCCCTGTTTCCACCGTCAACTTTCCTCTTTAGACCTTTGGAGAGTAACATGATGTTTCTCTTGCTAGCAGGTTAACTGTTTAGATAACTTCACCCGGCACGCAAACAACCAATCCAATAATAAATAATGTGACCTTGTCTGGGAGGAGGGGGGAATAATTCAGAATAAAACGATGTTAAATAATTATTAGAATAAGTTAGGCTGCGAGACATCGTCAGTCCACATATTTATTATTCAAAACTATGGAAAAGGGTGAAACTACGTTTCAACATTGTTGAGAATCACAACACAAACTTGCTAGTCAAGCCTAATACTGCAACGTAATGGATTGGACTGCTACCTAGTTAACTAGAACACTACTTTACATTGTTAGCAGGCTCACAAAACAAGCTGTGCTAGTTGACTAGCGATGTGTACATTTTTCGAAAGAAAAGTCAAAGCATTAGAACGTGTCACATTTTTCAACAATCAATTACTTAAATTAGCCTTTGATTATGTTCTGGCCCGCCATCTAGTGGCTCAAAAAAATTGGCCAGAGGCCAAACCTAATTGCCGACCCCTGCTGTAGAGCATTCTGAGTTGTAAGGTATTTTCTGCTCAGCTCAGCACTATTTGCTGAATAAAATTGGGGCCTTTTGCCTGCTTCATTCTAGAATCTCTCAACTGAAC